>NC_077222.1:48136124-48496725 GCF_024763615.1 Phlebotomus papatasi
GGACCTCAAACTTTACATCTGTTTAGAGCCTCCTTCAAGCTTGAGATGTGCGAAATTTCACTTGGAAATGAGGAAAATTGGGCGAGAAATGCATACAAGTGTCAGAAAATCTTTAAAGTCGATTATCTCGGAAATTATAAGAGATAGGGACCTCAAACTTTACATCTGTTTAGAGCCTCATTCAAGCTTGAGATGTGCGAAATTTCACTTGGAAATGAGGAAAATTGGGCGAGAAATGCATACAAGTGTCAGAAAATCTTTAAAGTCGATTATCTCGGAAACTATGAGAGATAGGGACCTCAAACTTTACATCGGTTTAGAGCCTCCTTCAAGCTTGAGATGTGCAAAATTTCACTTGGAAATGAGGAAAATTGGAAGAGAAATGCATACAAGTGTCAGAAAATCTTTAAAGTCGATTATCTCGGAAACTATGAGAGATAGGGACCTTAAACTTTACATCTGTTTAGAGCCTCCTTCAAGCTTGAGATGTGCAAAATTTCACTTGGAAATGAGGAAAATTGGAATAGAAATGCATACAAGTGTCAGAAAATCTTTAAAGTCGATTATCTCGGAAATTATAAGAGATAGGGACCTCAAACTTTACATCTGTTTAGAGCCTCCTTCAAGCTTGAGATGTGCAAAATTTCACTTGGAAATGAGGAAAATTGGAAGAGAAATGCATACAAGTGTCAGAAAATCATTAAAGTCGATTATCTCGGAAACTATGAGAGATAGGGACCTCAAACTTTACATCTGTTTAGAGCCTCCTTCAAGCTTGAGATGTGCGAAATTTCACTTGGAAATGAGGAAAATTGGGCGAGAAATGCATACAAGTGTCAGAAAATCTTTAAAGTCGATTATCTCGGAAACTATGAGAGATAGGGACCTCAAACTTTACATCTGTTTAGAGCCTCCTTCAAGCTTGAGATGTGCGAAATTTCACTTGGAAATGAGGAAAATTGGAAGAGAAATGCATACAAGTGTCAGAAAATCTTTAAAGTCGATTATCTCGGAAACTATGAGAGATAGGGACCTCAAACTTTACATCTCTTTAGAGCCTCCTTCAAGCTTGAGATGTGCAAAATTTCACTTGGAAATGAGGAAAATTGGGCGAGAAATGCATACAAGTGTCAGAAAATCTTTAAAGTCGATTATCTCGGAAACTATGAGAGATAGGGACCTCAAACTTTACATCTGTTTAGAGCCTCCTTCAAGCTTGAGATGTGCGAAATTTCACTTGGAAATGAGGAAAATTGGGCGAGAAATGCATACAAGTGTCAGAAAATCTTTAAAGTCGATTATCTCGGAAATTATAAGAGATAGGGACCTCAAACTTTACATCTGTTTAGAGCCTCCTTCAAGCTTGAGATGTGCGAAATTTCACTTGGAAATGAGGAAAATTGGAAGAGAAATGCATACAAGTGTCAGAAAATCTTTAAAGTCGATTATCTCGGAAACTATGAGAGATAGGGACCTCAAACTTTACATCTGTTTAGAGCCTCCTTCAAGCTTGAGATGTGCAAAATTTCACTTGGAAATGAGGAAAATTGGGCGAGAAATGCATACAAGTGTCAGAAAATCTTTAAAGTCGATTATCTCGGAAACTATGAGAGATAGGGACCTCAAACTTTACATCTGTTTAGAGCCTCCTTCAAGCTTGAGATGTGCGAAATTTCACTTGGAAATGAGGAAAATTGGGCGAGAAATGCATACAAGTGTCAGAAAATCTTTAAAGTCGATTATCTCGGAAATTATAAGAGATAGGGACCTCAAACTTTACATCTGTTTAGAGCCTCCTTCAAGCTTGAGATGTGCGAAATTTCACTTGGAAATGGGGAGAATTGGGCGAGCGATGCATACAAGTGTCAGAAAATCTTTAAAGTCGATTATCTCGGAAACTATGAGAGATAGGGACCTCAAACTTTACATCTGTTTAGAGCCCCTTCAAGCTTGAGATGTGCAAAATTTCACTTGGAAATGAGGAAAATTGGAAGAGAAATGCATACAAGTGTCAGAAAATCTTTAAAGTCGATTATCTCGGAAACTATGAGAGATAGGGACCTCAAACTTTACATCTGTTTAGAGCCTCCTTCAAGCTTGAGATGTGCAAAATTTCACTTGGAAATGAGGAAAATTGGAAGAGAAATGCATACAAGTGTCAGAAAATCTTTAAAGTCGATTATCTCGGAAACTATGAGAGATAGGGACCTTAAACTTTACATCTCTTTAGAGCCTCCTTCAAGCTTGAGATGTGCGAAATTTCACTTGGAAATGGGGAAAATTGGGCGAGAAATGCATACAAGTGTCAGAAAATCTTTAAAGTCGATTATCTCGGAAACTATGAGAGATAGGGACCTTAAACTTTACATCTCTTTAGAGCCTCCTTCAAGCTTGAGATGTGCAAAATTTCACTTGGAAATGAGGAAAATTGGAAGAGAAATGCATACAAGTGTCAGAAAATCTTTAAAGTCGATTATCTCGGAAACTATGAGAGATAGGGACCTCAAACTTTACATCTGTTTAGAGCCTCCTTCAAGCTTGAGATGTGCAAAATTTCACTTGGAAATGAGGAAAATTGGGCGAGAAATGCATACAAGTGTCAGAAAATCTTTAAAGTCGATTATCTCGGAAACTATGAGAGATAGGGACCTCAAACTTTACATCTGTTTAGAGCCTCCTTCAAGCTTGAGATGTGCGAAATTTCACTTGGAAATGAGGAAAATTGGGCGAGAAATGCATACAAGTGTCAGAAAATCTTTAAAGTCGATTATCTCGGAAATTATAAGAGATAGGGACCTCAAACTTTACATCTGTTTAGAGCCTCATTCAAGCTTGAGATGTGCGAAATTTCACTTGGAAATGAGGAAAATTGGGCGAGAAATGCATACAAGTGTCAGAAAATCTTTAAAGTCGATTATCTCGGAAACTATGAGAGATAGGGACCTTAAACTTTACATCTGTTTAGAGCCTCCTTCAAGCTTGAGATGTGCAAAATTTCACTTGGAAATGAGGAAAATTGGAAGAGAAATGCATACAAGTGTCAGAAAATCATTAAAGTCGATTATCTCGGAAACTATGAGAGATAGGGACCTCAAACTTTACATCTGTTTAGAGCCTCCTTCAAGCTTGAGATGTGCGAAATTTCACTTGGAAATGAGGAAAATTGGAAGAGAAATGCATACAAGTGTCAGAAAATCTTTAAAGTCGATTATCTCGGAAACTATGAGAGATAGGGACCTTAAACTTTACATCTGTTTAGAGCCTCCTTCAAGCTTGAGATGTGCAAAATTTCACTTGGAAATGAGGAAAATTGGAAGAGAAATGCATACAAGTGTCAGAAAATCTTTAAAGTCGATTATCTCGGAAACTATGAGAGATAGGGACCTCAAACTTTACATCTGTTTAGAGCCTCCTTCAAGCTTGAGATGTGCAAAATTTCACTTGGAAATGAGGAAAATTGGGCGAGAAATGCATACAAGTGTCAGAAAATCTTTAAAGTCGATTATCTCGGAAACTATGAGAGATAGGGACCTCAAACTTTACATCTGTTTAGAGCCTCCTTCAAGCTTGAGATGTGCGAAATTTCACTTGGAAATGAGGAAAATTGGGCGAGAAATGCATACAAGTGTCAGAAAATCTTTAAAGTCGATTATCTCGGAAATTATAAGAGATAGGGACCTCAAACTTTACATCTGTTTAGAGCCTCCTTCAAGCTTGAGATGTGCGAAATTTCACTTGGAAATGGGGAGAATTGGGCGAGCGATGCATACAAGTGTCAGAAAATCTTTAAAGTCGATTATCTCGGAAACTATGAGAGATAGGGACCTCAAACTTTACATCTGTTTAGAGCCCCTTCAAGCTTGAGATGTGCAAAATTTCACTTGGAAATGAGGAAAATTGGAAGAGAAATGCATACAAGTGTCAGAAAATCTTTAAAGTCGATTATCTCGGAAACTATGAGAGATAGGGACCTCAAACTTTACATCTGTTTAGAGCCTCCTTCAAGCTTGAGATGTGCGAAATTTCACTTGGAAATGAGGAAAATTGGGCGAGAAATGCATACAAGTGTCAGAAAATCTTTAAAGTCGATTATCTCGGAAACTATGAGAGATAGGGACCTCAAACTTTACATCTGTTTAGAGCCTCCTTCAAGCTTGAGATGTGCAAAACTTCACTTGGAAATGAGGAAAATTGGAAGAGAAATGCATACAAGTGTCAGAAAATCTTTAAAGTCGATTATCTCGGAAACTATGAGAGATAGGGACCTCAAACTTTACACCTGTTTAGAGCCTCCTTCAAGCTTGAGATGTGCGAAATTTCACTTGGAAATGAGGAAAATTGGGCGAGAAATGCATACAAGTGTCAGAAAATCTTTAAAGTCGATTATCTCGGAAACTATGAGAGATAAGGACCTCAAACTTTACATCTGTTTAGAGCCTCCTTCAAGCTTGAGATGTGCGAAATTTCACTTGGAAATGAGGAAAATTGGGCGAGAAATGCATACAAGTGTCAGAAAATCTTTAAAGTCGATTATCTCGGAAACTATGAGAGATAGGGACCTCATACTTTACATCTGTATAGAGCCTCCTTCAAGCTTGAGATGTGGAAAATTTCACTTGGAAATGGGGAGAATTGGGCGAGCGATGCATACAAGTGTCAGAAAATCTTTAAAGTCGATTATCTCGGAAACTATGAGAGATAGGGACCTCAAACTTTACATCTGTTTAGAGCCTCCTTCAAGCTTGAGATGTGCAAAATTTCACTTGGAAATGAGGAAAATTGGAAGAGAAATGCATAAAATAAATGCATCTGGGAAAGAAGATCTGGGATTTCCTGGAGGAAGCTCCAGGGATCCTCTGACCACAGAAGGTATCTGAAGAGTCTTGGGCATAATATGCAAGAAAATCCCAAAAGATCTGGGATTTCCTGGAGAAAGCTCCAGGAATCCTCTGACCACAGAAGGAATCTGAAGAGTCTTGGGCATAATATGCAAGAAAATCCCAAAAGATCTGGGATTTCCTGGAGAAAGCTCCAGGAATCCTCTGACCACAGAAGGTATCTGAAGAGTCTTGGGCATAATATGCAAGAAAATCCCAAAAGATCTGGGATTTCCTGGAGAAAGCTCCATTAATCCTCTGACCACAGAAGGTATCTGAAGAGTCTTGGGCATAATATGCAAGAAAATCCCAAAAGATCTAGGATTTCTTGGAGGAAGCTCCAGAAATTCTCTGACCACGGAAGGTATCTGAAGAGTCTTGGGCATAATATGCAAGAAAATCCCAAAAGATCTAGGATTTCTTGGAGGAAGCTCCAGAAATTCTCTGACCACGGAAGGTATCTGAAGAGTCTTGGGCATAATATGCAAGAAAATCCCAAAAGATCTGGGATTTCTTGGAGGAAGCTCCAGAAATCCTCTGACCACGGAAGGTATCAGAAGAGTCTTGGGCATAATATGCAAGAAAATCCCAAAAGATCTAGGATTTCTTGGAGGAAGCTCCAGAAATTCTCTGACCACGGAAGGTATCTGAAGAGTCTTGGGCATAATATGCAAGAAAATCCCAAAAGATCTGGGATTTCTTGGAGGAAGCTCCAGAAATCCTCTGACCACGGAAGGTATCTGAAGAGTCTTGGGCATAATATGCAAGAAAATCCCAAAAGATCTAGGATTTCTTGGAGGAAGCTCCAGAAATCCTCTGACCACGGAAGGTATCTGAAGAGTCTTGGGCATAATATGCAAGAAAATCCCAAAAGATCTGGGATTTCTTGGAGGAAGCTCCAGAAATCCTCTGACCACGGAAGGTATCAGAAGAGTCTTGGGCATAATATGCAAGAAAATCCCAAAAGATCTGGGATTTCTTGGAGGAAGCTCCAGAAATCCTCTGACCACGGAAGGTATCAGAAGAGTCTTGGGCATAATATGCAAGAAAATCCCAAAAGATCTGGGATTTCTTGGAGGAAGCTCCAGAAATCCTCTGACCACGGAAGGTATCAGAAGAGTCTTGGGCATAATATGCAAGAAAATCCCAAAAGATCTGGGATTTCTTGGAGGAAGCTCCAGAAATCCTCTGACCACGGAAGGTATCAGAAGAGTCTTGGGCATAATATGCAAGAAAATCCCAAAAGATCTAGGATTTCTTGGAGGAAGCTCCAGAAATTCTCTGACCACGGAAGGTATCTGAAGAGTCTTGGGCATAATATGCAAGAAAATCCCAAAAGATCTAGGATTTCTTGGAGGAAGCTCCAGAAATTCTCTGACCACGGAAGGTATCTGAAGAGTCTTGGGCATAATATGCAAGAAAATCCCAAAAGATCTAGGATTTCTTGGAGGAAGCTCCAGAAATTCTCTGACCACGGAAGGTATCTGAAGAGTCTTGGGCATAATATGCAAGAAAATCCCAAAAGATCTAGGATTTCTTGGAGGAAGCTCCAGAAATCCTCTGACCACGGAAGGTATCAGAAGAGTCTTGGGCATAATATGCAAGAAAATCCCAAAAGATCTGGGATTTCTTGGAGGAAGCTCCAGAAATCCTCTGACCACGGAAGGTATCAGAAGAGTCTTGGGCATAATATGCAAGAAAATCCCAAAAGATCTGGGATTTCTTGGAGGAAGCTCCAGAAATCCTCTGACCACGGAAGGTATCAGAAGAGTCTTGGGCATAATATGCAAGAAAATCCCAAAAGATCTAGGATTTCTTGGAGGAAGCTCCAGAAATTCTCTGACCACGGAAGGTATCTGAAGAGTCTTGGGCATAATATGCAAGAAAATCCCAAAAGATCTGGGATTTCTTGGAGGAAGCTCCAGAAATCCTCTGACCACGGAAGGTATCTGAAGAGTCTTGGGCATAATATGCAAGAAAATCCCAAAAGATCTAGGATTTCTTGGAGGAAGCTCCAGAAATCCTCTGACCACGGAAGGTATCTGAAGAGTCTTGGGCATAATATGCAAGAAAATCCCAAAAGATCTGGGATTTCTTGGAGGAAGCTCCAGAAATCCTCTGACCACAGAAGGTATCAGAAGAGTCTTGGGCATAATATGCAAGAAAATCCCAAAAGATCTGGGATTTCTTGGAGGAAGCTCCAGAAATCCTCTGACCACGGAAGGTATCTGAAGAGTCTTGGGCATAATATGCAAGAAAATCCCAAAAGATCTGGGATTTCTTGGAGGAAGCTCCAGAAATCCTCTGACCACGGAAGGTATCTGAAGAGTCTTGGGCATAATATGCAAGAAAATCCCAAAAGATCTAGGATTTCTTGGAGGAAGCTCCAGAAATCCTCTGACCACGGAAGGTATCTGAAGAGTCTTGGGCATAATATGCAAGAAAATCCCAAAAGATCTGGGATTTCTTGGAGGAAGCTCCAGAAATCCTCTGACCACGGAAGGTATCAGAAGAGTCTTGGGCATAATATGCAAGAAAATCCCAAAAGATCTGGGATTTCTTGGAGGAAGCTCCAGAAATCCTCTGACCACGGAAGGTATCAGAAGAGTCTTGGGCATAATATGCAAGAAAATCCCAAAAGATCTAGGATTTCTTGGAGGAAGCTCCAGAAATCCTCTGACCACGGAAGGTATCAGAAGAGTCTTGGGCATAATATGCAAGAAAATCCCAAAATATCTAGGATTTCTTGGAGGAAGCTCCAGAAATCCTCTGACCACGGAAGGTATCAGAAGAGTCTTGGGCATAATATGCAAGAAAATCCCAAAAGATCTGGGATTTCTTGGAGGAAGCTCCAGAAATCCTCTGACCACGGAAGGTATCTGAAGAGTCTTGGGCATAATATGCAAGAAAATCCCAAAAGATCTAGGATTTCTTGGAGGAAGCTCCAGAAATCCTCTGACCACGGAAGGTATCTGAAGAGTCTTGGGCATAATATGCAAGAAAATCCCAAAAGATCTGGGATTTCTTGGAGGAAGCTCCAGAAATCCTCTGACCACGGAAGGTATCAGAAGAGTCTTGGGCATAATATGCAAGAAAATCCCAAAAGATCTAGGATTTCTTGGAGGAAGCTCCAGAAATCCTCTGACCACGGAAGGTATCAGAAGAGTCTTGGGCATAATATGCAAGAAAATCCCAAAAGATCTAGGATTTCTTGGAGGAAGCTCCAGAAATCCTCTGACCACGGAAGGTATCAGAAGAGTCTTGGGCATAATATGCAAGAAAATCCCAAAAGATCTGGGATTTCTTGGAGGAAGCTCCAGAAATCCTCTGACCACGGAAGGTATCAGAAGAGTCTTGGGCATAATATGCAAGAAAATCCCAAAAGATCTGGGATTTCTTGGAGGAAGCTCCAGAAATCCTCTGACCACGGAAGGTATCAGAAGAGTCTTGGGCATAATATGCAAGAAAATCCCAAAAGATCTAGGATTTCTTGGAGGAAGCTCCAGAAATCCTCTGACCACGGAAGGTATCAGAAGAGTCTTAGGCATAATATGCAAGAAAATCCCAAAAGATCTAGGATTTCTTGGAGGAAGCTCCAGAAATCCTCTGACCACGGAAGGTATCTGAAGAGTCTTGGGCATAATATGCAAGAAAATCCCAAAAGATCTGGGATTTCTTGGAGGAAGCTCCAGAAATCCTCTGACCACGGAAGGTATCTGAAGAGTCTTGGGCATAATATGCAAGAAAATCCCAAAAGATCTAGGATTTCTTGGAGGAAGCTCCAGAAATCCTCTGACCACGGAAGGTATCTGAAGAGTCTTGGGCATAATATGCAAGAAAATCCCAAAAGATCTGGGATTTCTTGGAGGAAGCTCCAGAAATCCTCTGACCACGGAAGGTATCAGAAGAGTCTTGGGCATAATATGCAAGAAAATCCCAAAAGATCTGGGATTTCTTGGAGGAAGCTCCAGAAATCCTCTGACCACGGAAGGTATCTGAAGAGTCTTGGGCATAATATGCAAGAAAATCCCAAAAGATCTAGGATTTCTTGGAGGAAGCTCCAGAAATCCTCTGACCACGGAAGGTATCTGAAGAGTCTTGGGCATAATATGCAAGAAAATCCCAAAAGATCTGGGATTTCTTGGAGGAAGCTCCAGAAATCCTCTGACCACGGAAGGTATCAGAAGAGTCTTGGGCATAATATGCAAGAAAATCCCAAAAGATCTGGGATTTCTTGGAGGAAGCTCCAGAAATCCTCTGACCACGGAAGGTATCAGAAGAGTCTTGGGCATAATATGCAAGAAAATCCCAAAAGATCTGGGATTTCTTGGAGGAAGCTCCAGAAATCCTCTGACCACGGAAGGTATCAGAAGAGTCTTGGGCATAATATGCAAGAAAATCCCAAAAGATCTAGGATTTCTTGGAGGAAGCTCCAGAAATTCTCTGACCACGGAAGGTATCTGAAGAGTCTTGGGCATAATATGCAAGAAAATCCCAAAAGATCTAGGATTTCTTGGAGGAAGCTCCAGAAATCCTCTGACCACGGAAGGTATCTGAAGAGTCTTGGGCATAATATGCAAGAAAATCCCAAAAGATCTAGGATTTCTTGGAGGAAGCTCCAGAAATTCTCTGACCACGGAAGGTATCTGAAGAGTCTTGGGCATAATATGCAAGAAAATCCCAAAAGATCTGGGATTTCTTGGAGGAAGCTCCAGAAATCCTCTGACCACAGAAGGTATCAGAAGAGTCTTGGGCATAATATGCAAGAAAATCCCAAAAGATCTAGGATTTCTTGGAGGAAGCTCCAGAAATTCTCTGACCACGGAAGGTATCTGAAGAGTCTTGGGCATAATATGCAAGAAAATCCCAAAAGATCTAGGATTTCTTGGAGGAAGCTCCAGAAATCCTCTGACCACGGAAGGTATCTGAAGAGTCTTGGGCATAATATGCAAGAAAATCCCAAAAGATCTGGGATTTCTTGGAGGAAGCTCCAGAAATCCTCTGACCACGGAAGGTATCTGAAGAGTCTTGGGCATAATATGCAAGAAAATCCCAAAAGATCTGGGATTTCTTGGAGGAAGCTCCAGAAATCCTCTGACCACGGAAGGTATCAGAAGAGTCTTGGGCATAATATGCAAGAAAATCCCAAAAGATCTAGGATTTCTTGGAGGAAGCTCCAGAAATCCTCTGACCACGGAAGGTATCTGAAGAGTCTTGGGCATAATATGCAAGAAAATCCCAAAAGATCTAGGATTTCTTGGAGGAAGCTCCAGAAATCCTCTGACCACGGAAGGTATCTGAAGAGTCTTGGGCATAATATGCAAGAAAATCCCAAAAGATCTAGGATTTCTTGGAGGAAGCTCCAGAAATCCTCTGACCACGGAAGGTATCTGAAGAGTCTTGGGCATAATATGCAAGAAAATCCCAAAAGATCTAGGATTTCTTGGAGGAAGCTCCAGAAATCCTCTGACCACGGAAGGTATCTGAAGAGTCTTGGGCATAATATGCAAGAAAATCCCAGAGGAACTGGGATTTCCTAGAGAGGAGATAGGGAATCCACTGACATGATATTTTGAAAGTTGTATTCCAACTTCTACGATGTAATACAATTTCTACGTTGTATTCCAAGTTCAAAATTGTAATACAATTTCTACGTTGTATTCCAACTTCAAAATTGTAATACAATTTCTACGTTGTATTCCAACTTCCCCGCCACCCCAATAGTGATGAGCGGTAGGAAACGATGATGATGATTAATGATGATGATGATATTCCAACTTCAAAGATGTAATACAATTTCTACGTTGTATTCCAAGTTCAAAATTGTAATACAATTTCTACGTTGTATTCCAACTTCAAAATTGTATTACAATTTCTACGTTGGATTCCAACTTCCCCGCCCCCCCATTGTGATAAGTGGTTGAAATGATGATGATGATTGATGATGATGATGATATTCCAACTTCAAAGATGTAATACAATTTCTACGATGTATTCCAACTTCTACGATGTAATACAATTTCTACGTTGTATTCCAAGTTCAAAATTGTATTACATAGCTATAAATGGGTACTTATAGCTTTATGGGCGCCAAGAAAGCCTTTAAAACAATTGGACGCCTTAGAAAGTGAGAGAATTTAAAAAACTTTTTCTTCAACACGAAATTTTTATAGATAAGGACAAAATGCATTTTAGGAGCAAGAGGAGCGCCCTAGAAAGTCTCGTGAAGAAATTAAAAGTTTTTTATTTATTTCAACGCGAAATTTTGAAGAATTATAAGGGCAAATACATTTTAAAAACTAGAGAGGCGCCACAGAAAGTCTCTGAGAAAATTAAAAGTGTTAACGCAAACTTTAGTAGATTATAAGGACAAAAGGCATTGTAAGAACTAGAGGGGCACTCCAGAAAGACTCGGAATCTATTTTATTTAAATCTTTTTTACTTCAACATGGCAGGGTTCAGGGTTCAGTTGTCTAAAAAAAAAGGAATATCGGCGCCCCTAGAGACTCGCGTCCTGGGCGGACCGGCCCTCCCGCACCCCCTTAGGTACGGTACTGATCCGATTTGAGCAACTTTGGGTTCATTGGAAATGTCTTGGAATCCTTCAGAAGTCTCAAAATCAAGAATATTAACTTAAACCTTTCAATTTAAGTTTTATCAGCCTTTGATCAACTTTTTGTGTGAATTTACTTAAAACCCTTTAAGATAATTACTATATCATTACTTTGCATAATTTACGCACTCCATTCCACTATAGAAACATTGTGTAATACTCCATAATAATCTATATGGGTTGAAAAGCCAAAATTGCAGCTATTGATGCCAAAAGAACAACCATTCTGAAACTTTTTTTTTCATGATGACAAACAAATAGGAAAGTGTAACTGCCTCCAGACCATGTGTCGTCTTCAGCTCTTCATTAGATGGTGTATCATAAAAATCAAGCTGTTCTGCTAAATTGCCCCTGATAAATGGAAACATTGGCATTGGGAGATTTGTGAGTGGATGACGAGAGAGCAAGAAAAAAATGTGGAAAGAGAAAATTTCTTCTGAAAAAGCTACTCTTTGTTTTTCAGACCATTTAAAGTGAACAAAACAATCAACGAAGAAAGAAAAACAAACAGAATACTACCAAAGTTCGTTATCATCGATGATCCACATTATCAGCTGTATATTGCAATAATTTGCGTCGTTTTTGCTTATCTAGGAGGATTGTCATGGGCTGCGAACCGATGAACTTTGTGACGCAGAAAATTCAAAAGATATGCTAATGATGCTTTGTTGGGAAAGCTCAAGATAATTGAGGGGGAAAGTTTACTACAAAAAGAAAACTTTCACACATAATAATTTCTATTCCTGCTATGAAAATAAATAAGGAACTTTATCAAATATTGAAATCAATATTTTCTCACACGTTAGGAAAGCTCTCTCTCTCTCCAATCCACCCCCACATTAAAAGCTCTACTATGTTGGCGCTTGCGTTCATCAATTTTAATGTGAGCATCCAACTACCTTTTCTCCAGAAACCCTCTTGGAGCGACAGTTCGTGTCTGGAAAATCACACGAAAGGGTGTTTATCTGTGGAAAATTGTCACTGGTGAGAATTTTCATTTTCCTCTCAGAACGGTCCCCATTTAAGGGTGGTTTCTTTGACGTTCTCTGAAAAAATTTTTTTGTTCAAGAACCTTCCACTGGACTTTTGTATTTTATATTTGTAGTAAAGTGCAGAAGAATGGCTTGTCCTTTTGTTCATACTATCGGAAAGCAACATTCTGTGGCAGATTCAACGACGTGGAATTTAGAGGATGACCTTACGGACCTTCCGGACGATGCTTTAACTCTCACTCACTTGAATGCTGCTATCCAACTTCTCACAGCACCATCCAATGAGAATATCAACCAGGCCGTTAAGTCCGTCATCAAGAAGTACAGCGATCGATGGCCAGGCATAATCAATTTGTGAGTAAATTCATTTGTTTATCTTTTCTTCTTCTCAATCTCGCCGAGAAATCCCGATTCCCGTGAAGCTTTCTTTATGATTTTCTACATCAGTAAGTGCTCTTGTGCAGATTCCCCTTGGAGACGCTGCAATATCTAGTCGTAGTGGATTTTAATGTGCTCAGCAGTGTGCTTATGTTGTAACTCTGTGGGATAATAAATTGCTATAAATACCCTATTTGCGGCGGATGGTTTAAGATTCTTAATGCCTTCTGTTCTGGAAACTTAATTTTACGATGCACTCAATTGCAAACACACGCTGAGAAAATCTTGAATACTGATTTAAGATTTTATATGAAGAATATTTCTAATGGCAAATCTTCTTTGGAAAAACTTTACAATAAAATACTCTTCTGAAAAAGGAGACGTCTGTGTCATAAGATTTTTTTTTGCAATGACCAAGACGTCCAAGACATTGTCCTTTTATACGTTGCATTTTCTGAAAATTTTAAATTATAATAGTAATTTTTTTTTTAAGTTAACAGGTAGATATTAATATATTGGTTAATAAAAATTAAATTTTACTTGTAGTTTAATAAAAAAAAGAAAACATAAATTTTTAAAACTCAATATTAGAGATTCTTAATAAAGAAAAAATTGAAAATTAATTTTTAAAAGTAAAATTTTGGAATAGAAAAAAAATGAATTGCATTGAAATGATTTTTCTTGATCACAGAAACATAGAAAAACTTTAATTTTTCAAAGTGAAACACTTTTAATAACGAGAACTTATGATAATCGTTTTGAAAAAAAAAAACATTTTTTTATTATATATTATATTTAAACAATTAAGCAAATTATTAAGCAGTATTAAAGCTTTAGTAATATGGAAAACATCCTTTTGCGAAATTCTTCTTGTCAGGGAGAAGTGGGACCCCTTTGAATTGGGGCGGTCTTAAAATTGGGCATTTACTCATATTTCTAAATAGAACTTTATCTTATCGTGATCTAATCTAGCTCAACGTGAAGCTAAATTACATTATAAAATAAGTTTGGCCTCAATTCCTTTTAAAAATACGAGAAAAAGGTCCATTTTCAAAGGTATCCCAATTGAAAGCTTCCCCACTTTCCCTTAATTTGATAAAACTTTTTTTAGAGTTACTAATTTTTTAAAATTTGATAACTCTAGCTTAAACAACATATATAATTGATAAAATAATACGTTTTACACCTTATCGCGAAAGCGCCTTATCTTCGAACGACTCAAGCTTCGAACATTTTTTTCTTTTCAATATGTGTTTAATGAATTTTACCCATTATAATATTTTATTTTAATAGCTAGTCCGATGGTTCAAATGTTTTTGAAGAGAGCCATGGGTCAAATTCATAAGAGCATAGACTAAAGATTGGATTGTTCGAAGCTTGAGTCGTCTGAAGGCAGCGCGCTTTCACCTAAATAAATAATTCATTTTAAATAATATTTAATGAAATGCCAATTCTTTCTCTCATACTTATTCTTACAAATCATATTTAGCATATATCCTGGTTACAGTGACTGAAAAAAAATTTAAAAAAATGAGTAAAAACGACGAACACTGAACGTCTTTAAATACTCCACTTAAAATTTAAAATTCAATTATAAATCTTACAGTAATAGAAGAAAATTGAAAAGAATAAATAATTCCATATTTGAAATCGAAGAAACAAATCTATTAAAATGAAAAATAACTAGAGAAAATATGGGAGAAAGAACAAGAAAATAGGGGAGACCAGGGAGATTTCAGACACTCTTTCATGTTTTGTCTTTGAGACAGTACTCCAAAAAATCACGATAGTGTATTACAATTTTATGCGGTCTATAGGATACTTACGGGTATTGACTTTATAAAATATGCTCGATAGATCTTTGAAAGCAACTGAGTTTTCTTGGAGAAGATAAAACATTTAATTGGACGCTTTGTCTAAAAACTCCCCCATTTGGGGCAGTATGGGACGCAAAAGGGGATGTTTGGGACGCGTTTTTTCGCATAATTTGCTTTATTAAAGCATCATAATTGATTAATTTCAAATACTAGATTGAAAAATGATAATGTTTAATCACTTATTTCATACTTAGAAATTAATGTCAATCTTATTTGTACAGTAGAGTAATTTATTGTCAATCAGTAATTCAAAGTATTTTCTTCTTATTTTCCATCCTAGCTTTCTTTACTTTTTTATTCTAAATATTGGAATCATCATCATCAAATTCCTCAGGCGAATAGATTCTCCTGAAACCTTTGGTTTCATTTCCGGATTCCTGTTTGATTTTACGACAACTGCATGGTACCTATTTTTCCTTATTTCTTTGAATAAGTTCTCACCTTGCCTTTTATGGAAAACTTGTGAGAATTATAGAGGATTACTTGCGAAATTTTCTTGACAGAATAGTTTTTAACGGGATTGGACAGAGATCGAATATCCTCAGATGAAGAAATTATTGATTCCTAAGACATAGATAGTTTAATTGACAACTGTTTAACAGGTAAAATTTGCACAAAAGGAGATTTCCAGTAGAAAATGAGAATTATTCTCCATTTTGAGAGTAATGATTTATTCTCCACCTACAATCTTGTCGAAAAAAAAATCAACGTCACATTCACCCACTTTCAAGTGTCCCAAACATCCCCACGTATAGTTTTGGTACAGTGCCCGCTCTCTAATCCGGATCGCCGTAATCCGGACGAGTTATCGACAGTTACATTTAAAATCATTTTGAGGTCATGTATGCATGTGTGTTCAGCAATGAAAATGAATTATCCTGTGATGTTTTTGTTTAATAAATTAAGTATACAGTAGACTCTCGCTAATTCGGCTCTTTTAACATCGGGCAGCAGTTAAATTCGAAAAAAGTTTGGTGACATTTATGAAGTTCGATTGTGATTATCGAATGGAGCAAATATGCTCAAATTTGCCATGCTTTGTCTGAGTTATGATGTGATTTTGCATTACTAAGGAGCTTTCATAAAATTTACAATTAATATGAGCATGTAAATTTAATATGAGTACGCAGGTAAACAAAAAATCGTTGCATTTCAAAAAATTTCATGCCCGAATTTCTTTCTAATTCGGGTGACATTTCGGTCCCAAATACCCGAATTTGAGAGAGTCTACACTGAGAAAAAAAGAGGGTGCAATTAACTTTTTTTCCTCATAGCTTTAACACTTTTTTTGTGTAAAAATATATCAATATTTTTTAATGTTAGTTTTACACCTTTTTTAAGGGTAAAATTAACATGTAAAAGGGTAACTTTAACCCCCAATACACCTAAAAAGGGTACTATTTACATCGATTTTGGATCAATACTGCAGGGTAAAATACATTTCCGGAATGTTATTTTAACTTTTTCGGATTTCTCTCAGTGTACTGTAATAGCATAGAATTCTCTAATTATGTCTTTTTAAACTTCTTTAAAACTTTTATTAAATTACGATTACGAAGTCCGATTACGAAGCGGACATCTGTCATATTGTCTCCCAATCATCCGGATAACGAAGCGGGCACTGTATTTAAAAATCTTTAAGTAAAAAACGGGACTGTATAATCTCTGAAACTTTTATAATAATATGTTCCCAGGTTATACTGCTAGCCCTTCTAGGTAATGAGATAAAAAAGTTTCAAATATACATAGCTAATATAAAATACAAAGAGGAAAACTGAAACATCAAAAATATCTTTCTATCAAGTTAAAAAAAAGTGTTCAGTGAGGATATCCATTTTTCTAGCCAAGACACACCTTAATGTTGCCTACGATTGAGTAGTGCGTAAATCCTATCTATTTCAATAAATGAATGAAAAAATCGCCTCGTCCTACACTACCCCTGTCCCAACTTCCCCGGTCTCCCCTACAGCCATTTTATTAAATTTATGAAAGAGCTAGCTTTTCAATATGTATTTCAGTCGAAAGCATTTTAATTTTATATAAAATTTTTATGATCGCTTCATAAACTGGACCACTCGAAAATGCGCAAAATGCTTTTGTATGTCGGGTAATGAAAAGCGTAATAAAAAAGTAACAATAGATTTTCCTTCTTCATTTTTGCACTTTGGTAATTTTTGGTTATTTAAAATAAAATAATTTTTCATCTTGTTTTTTTTTTCCTCCCAAAATCATGTGAAACATCTTTAACAATTTCCTTAATTAAGCTACTAATAAAACAGGGGTAGGGAAAGTACTCTCCATTCGAACGGTCATGCCTTCGAATAATGTGAATTTTCTTTAAGTTTTCCTAAGAGACTTAAATATTTCTATTAAATATTAGTTAGCTTATTGTCAATTATTGATAATTATGTGATAATCATGTATAAATCTCTTAAGAAAAGTTGAAAAAAAAGACAAAAAACAAATGGTCAGTAAAAAGTCAAAAGTGGTCAGCAGGAAATTAAATTTGAACAGCAAATAATTCGAAATAATCAGTAAAAATTTTCAATTTTGTCAGTAAAAAGTTAAATCTGGTCAGTAAAAACTTCGAATTGATCAGTAGATATATTCGAGTTGATCAGTAAAAAATTAAAAATTAATCAGCAAAAAATTAAAAATGGTCATTGAAAAGAAAATATGGTCAGTAAAAAATTAAATGTGGTCAGTAAAAAATGAAATGTGGTCAACAAAAAATTAAAAGCGGTCAGTAAAAAATTAAAAGTGGTCAGTAAAAAATAAAAATTAAAAACGAGCAGTAAAAAACAAAAATTGGTCAGTAAAAAATTAAAAGCGACCACTTTTTGTTTTTCACTGACCATTTTTTTTTATTTTTTACTGCTCATTTTCAATTTTTTGCTGATCTCTTTTTAACTTTTTACTAATCATCTCGAATATTTCTACTGCTCGTTTTTGATTTTTTGCTGACCACTTTTTATTTTTTACTGCCCATTTTTAATATTTTGCTGCTTTTTTAAATTTTTTTACTGATCATTTTAAATTTTTTACTGACCACTTTTTATTTTTTACTGACCACTTTTTGTTTTTACTGATCATCTTTTACTTTTTACTGATCATGTTTTATTTTTTACTGATCACTTTTTGCTTTGTACTGATCATGTTTCATTTTTTTCTGGCCACTTTTCATTTTTTACTGACCGCTTTTAATAAAGTACTGCTCTTTTTCAATTTTTTACTGATCTTTTAAAACTTTTTGCTGCCCTTTTTTATTTTTTACTGACCATTTTCTTATTTTTTACTGATCATTTCAAATTTTTTGCTAACCAAATTTGACTTTTACTGCTCGTTTATTCAATGCCAAAAAAGCACATTATTCGAAGGCATGAACGTTCAAAGGGAGAGTACTTTCCCCTATAGCTGGTAGAAAGAAATTTTCCGTAAAGCATTTAATAAAAATTCAAAAGGGAGGTTGGGTGTGAACATCAGGACGTACAAGGGTGTAATTATCTCGTGCAATTAAAATGGAAAACGGATAATCATCCTCTCATTGCTGCTGCTGAAAACCAATAATTTTTCCTTAATAGTAGGTTTGCCATCTGCTTCTCTTTTAATTTTCACCTGAAAGAGCTATTAATGCAGTTGTCGAGTCGATTGAAAGGAAAATTGTTGTGAGAAAACATTTATGAACATGTGTATATAGCTACTGAAGTGAAAATTGATAACGAGCATATTGAAGTCCATGTGACAAGGATTTTTTTTTCTTTTGTAGGAAAATCGATAGTGACTCCTTTTCTATGTATCCCAACTATGACTACTTGGCAGACATTCAGGATTCCATTGTTGGAATGGATGAAGCTGCTGCCAGTGAGATTCTAATTCTCATTGGGGAAGAATTGATAGACACATGTTGTGTGGGAATCATTGAGAGGGCTTTTAGGTGTCTAGGAGGGGATTTGCAGGAGTTTCTAGGATCTCTGGATGGAGTCCACGATGTGTTGAAGCTTCAGGAGGCAAATATTTCAGATACGGGATTTGTATGTGCTGGCGAAGGGGAATTGATTTTCACTTCAGAGCGTCCCGTGATATCCTGGCTTCTTTTGGGTTCTCTGAGGCAACTGGCCAAGATTTTGTATGGAATTGAGGATGCTCAAATTACCATGGAACCCATTGATGGTGATGTCAAGCGCTACCGATATTTATTCGATGTTGGACCTTCCCTCGGGAAGCGTCAGTTGGAGGAACCAATTCAGCTTAAAGCGCGCAAGAGAGCATCTGTTTCGACAGCAGCGGAGGACCTTAAGATGAATGCCACGACTTTTTGCAAAGCATTTCCCTGGCATTTTGTCATGAATGAGAATCTCGAACTACTCCAACTTGGTCATGGTTTCAATAGGCTCTTCAGGCAATCGCTCAGCCTCTATGGACGCCATGCAACAACTTATTTCCGTTTCAAGCGTCCCCGTGGGCTATCTCTGAATTTTCAGGAGATCCGGAAACACACTCACACTCCTTTCCTCCTGGCCATTCGTTCTCAAGTCTGTCGTAGGGATTCTACAATGACGGGCCTAGAGATAAAGGGTCAGATGGTTTACTGTGCTGAGACAAATACTCTCCTGTTCATCGGTTCTCCTTTCTTGGATGGTCTTGAGGGATTAACTTGCAATGGGCTTTTCATTTCTGACATTCCTCTGCACGATGCCACACGCGAAGTTATTCTTGTGGGCGAACAAGCACGTGCCCAGGATGGATTGAGACGTCGCATGGATAAACTTAAGTCTTCAATCGAAGAGGGTAATGCTGCCGTCACCAAGGAGCGTAAGAAGAACGTGAGTCTCCTGCAGTTGATTTTCCCAGCAGAGATTGCAGAGTCTCTCTGGGGAGGTGATACCATTGAAGCCAAGACGCATCCAGACGTCACAATGCTCTTCAGCGATATTGTAGGATTCACGAGTATTTGCTCCAGAGCAACACCCATCATGGTCATCAATATGCTGGAGAGTCTCTACAGGGACTTTGATGAGTTCTGTGGTTTTTTCGATGTGTACAAAGTGGAGACCATTGGAGATGCATACTGTGTGGCCAGTGGACTCCATAGGGCCAGTCATTACGATGCACATAAGGTATGTTGTGGTCAAATTGAATTTATTAATTTGTTTTTATGCCAAATTTATTATTAGTGAAATATCAAAGTTAATTTAGTGAGTAATTTTGTGGGAAACCAAATGGTTTAATATTAATTTTTAATGAATACCATGATGCAATTTTCTGTTCATTTGAAGAATTAAATGTTGTAAAAATTATTTTGAAATTATTTACGGCTACATTAGTGATAAATTGTTGTCCTATTGGGGAAAATTTATATTAAATTAATTTCATTTAAATAATTTTGGAGCTAATGGCTGGCGCAATTGTAATATCTCCAATTTCAATTTAATTACATATTTTCATTGTCATTAAAATATATTTGTTTATCCTGACAATTAAGCGTAAATTTTCAGTAAAAGAAATTGCCTTTTATTGGTGTAAATATGTACATGGGGTATCGTGAGACACATTTTGTCAGACTACCTAAGGTATTTTATATTCAGTTAAATATATTATATACTTTTTGTCCTTTTTGTGGTGATTATTTCACTCTATTTTGTCTAAAAATGTACATTTATAATTTGTGGAAAAATAATTAATTACAACTTAAAAAAGTTTAATTGCTCAATTGCCAAAAAGCTTAATTGCTTTTCACAGATGTGAAAAGTCTTGAAATTCTCTACAAACTAAAGTTTGTCTTGTTCAATTTAGACAGACTTTCTAGAAATTTATTCTCAATTATTCTCAAAGAGCGTTCTCCAGCGTTCTTTGTTATATTATTATGATTTTATATAATGATCCATAGAAAAGTCTTTTATTCTTCTAAATAGAGAATTTATATATTCGTTTCTATCTCTACGTAAAAGAAAATGTCTAGAAAAATCCCGTTCTGACCAGTAGTGAGTGGTAGAAGTTACTTTAACCTTCCTTAACCTTCCTGTCCAGAAAAAAAAAACCAAAGACTCTGCGGCAGTAGAAAAAATACTCATAAGAATCTAAAAGATCAGAATTTTGCACTAAAATTGCAATCTACAGTTTCGTTTTAAAACTTATGTTATATAGCCATAAGCTCAGATAAGCCTATTGTAGCTAATATTCTTTACAGGCAACCTCGAAATGCATGCAACTCGGGGTGCTGGCAATTCAAAAAACGTGAAAATCCGATTTTGAGTTGAATTTTAGAGATAAAGAATCACTTCGAGCCAATTTTATCTGTTTCTGCCGCCGAAAACAGTTTGCACAACAATGTTCTTTACCCCTAAAATTCAACTCAAAATCGAATTTTCACATATTCCGAATTGCAAGATTTTTTCATTCAAAACCATGCCTAGCTATAACATTCTAAAATTTGAGATCGATCAAAGCTATAGTGGCTGAGTTAACGAGAAAACAAATTTTGTTGCTGTTTAAAAATTGCGGAAGGGGGAGGATGGATCTGACACCATCAACTTCTAGCCATTAATCGATATTTAGTCTTTGCCGAAAACCGCTTGTCGATATCTCACTCCGTTCTCTCTCCAGAAGTGCTTGACGGAACGGCCACGAAAATCGATTTTTAGCAGTCTCAAAACGTAAATTTTAAATTTGGGCCCGATCTGATGAGGTCTGATTTCACCTCTAACCCCTTTGACCACAAGAGCTGAGATTGTGAAGAATCTCAGCTAAAATTGCTCTCAAGAAGCCAGATTTTTGGGAAATTAACTTATGCCGGCTTCAGACTGAAGATATGAAGGTCTCAAAAATCTAAATAACATGCAATTTCATTGATTTTTCAAAATCTAATGAATAATTTGCCCTTATAATCTAATCCTAAATAACAATTTTCTAAAAAATCGTGCCTGATTAGGAATTATAGAAGAGTTAAGCCAGATGGCTAAGTCTTAGGTCTGAAGCCCGTATTAGGGTTGTATTGTAGGGGGACGTGGGATACTTTAAAACACGGGTTTTTCTCATATTTTTTAAATGGAATTGGACCTTATCGTGATATAATTTAGCTCTATAAACTAGTTATTAAGCTAAATTATATTATGATAAGGCTCAGTTTACTTTAAAAGTAAGAGAAAAAATGAAGAGTAAGAGAGGTGCCCCAATTCAAAAGAACCCAACTTCGTCTTATATTAAAGTTTTTTTGGTCAAACTGTCAAGGTTGCACGTATGCAAAGTCCTTGATGACGTGAGAAATCTGGTGGATGTTTTCCTTGGTGACTTTCTAAACTTTGATTTGTTTAGAGGTCTTGAAGTTCTCTTATTCCCAATTTTTTAAAAGTTCATAAGTATTGGAAAAGTGAAAAAATGCATGGAATAACATTTCTGGTCAATATTTTATTAAAATCGATCTTAAAAAATCACTTGGTCAATAGGTAATATTATAAAAAAAAATGGTTACTTAAAAATTTGGATGTCTAGTAAAATTAGAAATTCAATCAGTAAAAAGTAATTGTCGGCCTACGCCTACAAGCTAAATTTGATTTATTTATTAAAACCCTTATAACATTTTAAATCAGGAAAATTTCATGAAATCTAAATTCACATCCCTTTCTTTCTCAAATATTTTGCATTATATCTATCTCATTATTTCACACTTAAATTTCGACTGAACTGAATTGATTTTTTTGTGATGTTCAAAAGAAGAAGAAGAAGTGTGCAATTGATATATACAAAACGTTTAACAAAGAAAGGAATATGAATGTTAATTTCATGAAATTTTCCTGATCTAAAAGGTGTGTCGGAGTTATGAACAAATGAGAATTTTATATCAATGTGAATAAACTAAACAATTGATCAATTTGAACATTTAACTGACTCAACTGACTACATTTGGACCAGGAATTTTTCGTGAAATCAAAATTTAATTTCTTTCTTTATCTGATCTTCTTTTCTATCTCACTTTTTCCCACTCAAATCCCAATTGAATTTGTTGTGATATTCTCGCAAAGAAGAAGAATGCGAAAAAGTGAAATAGAAATTTCCAATAGGTTTGTAAAAGTTAATGGATAGATTATTTTGATTTCGTGACCAGACCGTTTTTCATTTATCAAACTTGATTTTTTACTATAGTTTTTTTTTGCAAAATATTGTCAGATAGGGTAAGTGTGCCAAATCTCGGCATAGTTGCATGCAAGCGTCAAAGTCTCAAGTTTGAAATGTAATATTTTAAATACAAATTGATTTTTTTATTCTTTCTTTTGTAAGAGTGTTGCTTGGAACCTTGTAAAGAGTTTACCGTCTTTATTTATTCCAAAATCATTCTTAACACATTTTAAATTGAATAAAAATATAGACATAGCTTTGGTGCCCGATTTCGGCCACCTTCATTCTCATAGTTCCTTGCCCTTCGGGAATTCTTCCAGTGCTTTTTCACGTCTTCTCGTTTGTCGAAGCTACATTTTTTGCTATTCTTTTGCATTGTATAATCTCTAGAGTATGTAAAAACTTAAAATTCATGGAAATTCGAGGAACAAAAAAGATGGCCGAAATTGCAAGCTGGCCGGAATTTGGCACACTTACCCTATGTAATAAACTAAATAAATTCCAAATAATTGCGTTTTCTAAAAGGCTAATGCCTTCTCTAATTTGAAAATTTGTTATTGTTTGAAGGCTTTAGCAATTATCTAAAATGCATTACTTTATTTTTGGCCTAATTTATGAATTTTTGTAGATTGATTATTTAGTTTTCTAAAACCTCTTTGTCATTTGGAATACAATTACTGTGCATAATTATAGCAAAAACGTCTGTGAAAAAATCTATAATAAAATGAATAGAAGACAAAAATACAAAAAAAAAGAAACGCATAAAATACAAAAAAAAAAAACTAAAAATGTGCAAAAAAAATAACCTTTTTGTCAGTGAATGATAAAATTTCTTTAACTCTTTCCGGACCGCAGCATATCTGCAAGCCAATTTCACCATTTTTTAATCAAAAATGTCTAAGCTCAGGAATTAATTGAGGTCTTACAAAAAATATCTTACATTTCGACATCAGTATAGTTTGTAATCATCCAAAAGAATTGAATTTTTCTCACTTCTGAATAATTAAAAACACTGTTTTTCACTGAATATTCATATGCTGCTTTGGGTACTCAGAGTCCCAAAGAGACGAAAGAGTTAACTCTTTCCAGACCGCAGCATATGCTGCAAGCCAATTTCACAATTTTTTAATCAAAAATATCTAAGCTCAGGAATTAATTGAGGTCCTACAAAAAATATCTCACATTTGGACATCCTTATAGTATGTAATCATCCACAAGAATCTGATTTTTATCAGTTCTGAATAATTAAAAAACATTGTTTTTCATAGAATATTCATATGCTCCTTTGGGTACTAGAGTTTCTAAAGAGACGAAAGAGTTAATGGTCTTTTGAGGATCTCAAAAAGTAAAATTTATTTATCGTGTGGACAACAAACATCTAAGCAAATATTTTCACTTCATTTCAAAAGTGGTTATTCAATTTAAGATTTAAATACAAGTTATTTGCATATTAAAAAAATCTATACCCGAAACGAAGAAATGAATTTTACAATTATTGATGATGAAATAAAAACATACTTAAATTCTATTGATATTATTGAACTCTAAAATTAGGAAAAAATAAAAAAAGGCATTGAATAAATGAGCAGTATAAAGTTAAAATTGATCAGTAACAAAAAATTTTGAAACAGTGATATTATCGTCCAAATTTTGGCAAAGGGAAAATAAAGGGTTTTTCACTCTATATGGAACTATTTTAAATGTTAAATATATAAAATAGACCCATTTTTGTAAAGATTTAAGTTTTTTACTGACCATAATCAGATATTTTACTGCTCATTTTTAATTTTTTACTGCCCATTTTGAATTTTTTACTGCTCGTTTGGTTTTTGCCAAAAAAAAACAGATATTTTCCTTTAATTTTAAAATGTACGTAACATCATAGTGATAGGAATTTTAGCTTTCTGAATTTTGGTTTTGAGGATTTTGGATTTCGTGATTCTCACTTTCGGAGTTTTGGCTTTTGAGATTTTGGCTTTTGGGATTTTGGCTTTTCGGAATTTTAGTTTTCGGGATTTTGGATTTCGGGATTTTGTCTTTTCTGGATATTGGCTTTCGGGATTTTGGCTTTCGGAATTTTGGATTTTGGGATTTTGATTTTTCGGGATTTTAGCTTTCGGGATTTTGGCTTTCGGGACTTGGCGTTCGGGATTTTGGTTGACATAAGACTAAAACACGCATTTTTGCAGCTCAGTATAATTTAAATCAGATAAATAAAACCGGAGATATAGATTTATAATCTAATCAGAGAAACATCATTTTTTTTAATTATTTAAAGAAAGAAATCTAGACGTGACCGCTTTGAACGGATTTCCTGAACAGATCAAAACACTATCATTTTAGAAAATAAAAATATAATAAAAAAGGAACAAATTACAATAACATCACTAGAACTTAAAGCTGCTTTAATACCCAATAAAAATAAATGCTTTTTCAGGTCGCGTGGATGGCACTCAGGATGTTGGAGGCTTGTTCCAATCACAACACTCACGATGGGGAGCATATTCAGGTGAAAATCAAGCTTCTATTTCCCCCATTTATTCATTTATTTCCCTCCATTAGGCATTTAAATCGTGGAATTGCTGTCCACAGCTGTAAAAACAATAATTAAGTGACCAATTCGAGAGGACGACAAAAAACACCCTTTCCAACTTAATAAAATATTAAGTTGTAAACACTTTCTTGTGTGTGAAATGGACATTATTTGTCGTGCTACCTTCCACCCCTTAATTTTTTCCCTAATTGTATCATAATATTTTCCAAATCATCTTTTATTCACGTACTCTTGTTTAGTTTCTTGTTCATGGGAAGAGGTTTCTATGTGGGCGTGGGATTTAATTGGACTGTCTTTTTTATGTTGGTTCTTTTTATTTTCAGATGAGGATTGGCCTTCACACGGGAACAGTATTGGCAGGAGTTGTGGGTAGAAAAATGCCTCGATACTGCCTGTTTGGCCATCATGTGACCATTGCCAATAAATTTGAGTCTGGCAGTGTTGCTCGCAAGACCAATGTCAGTCCCACGACCAAGGAGTAAGTTCGAGGAACCAATTTCTCGAGAGATATGAAGTAATGCCCTTGTTTCGCGTTATCTTTTTTTTAGTTGGTTGGTGAAATATCCAGGCTTTAAATTTGAATTATTGGAGAGGGATCCTTCTTGCTTGCCCAAGGAGTTTCCAAATGCTGGCAATTCAACATGCTACTTCCTCAATGGATATAAACATCCAGGAGTGGATGATGCTGAACCTCTCGAGACTCACATTAAAGCAGCTATGAAGCAAATCAATATTGAGTGTGGAAGATCAATGGCAGAAGTGGAATCATCTTAATCCCTTTTCATTCTTTTCTGAACTCAGCACTGTCATCATTGTAACCAGTATTCAGTCTATGGTATTAATGTTTATTCAATGTTAACGATATGTGCAGAAAACAATTAGTTGTACAATAAATCGTCGGTTGTCTCAGCAACTGTGCTAACTGCATTTTTGCGATTTTCAGCTTTTTATTCTGATCTTATTGAATTTTCTCTATTAAACTACGTTATATAAAAAGTTTGGAATTTTCTCTACATCTATAGATATTTTTCACTCTACACCTAGAAGTTACGACAAATTTCCGTACAAAATTTTCAATAATCAGCATTTGCCGTAACTTATCTTTTGCTCGTTTGCGTGGCTTGTAATTTGCAGCAAAAATGTAATAGGGTAAGTGTGCCAAATTCCGGCCAGCTTGCAATTTCGGCCACCTTTTTTGTTCCTCGAATTTCCATAAATTTTTAGTTTTTAGATGCTCTAGAGATTATGCAATGCAAAAGAATAACAAAAAATGTAGCTTCGACAAACGAGATGACGTGAAAAGGTATTGGAAGAATTCCTGAAGGGCAAGGAGCTATGAGAATAAAGGTGGCCAAAATAGGGCACCAAAGCTATGTCTATATTTTTATTCATTTTAAAATGTTTTAAGAATGATTTTAGGGTAAATAAAGACGGTAAACTCTTAACAAGGTTCCAAGCAACACTCCTTCAGAAGAAAGAACAAAAAAATCAATTTGTATTTAAAATATTACATTTCAAACTTGAGACTTCGACGCTTGCATGCAACTATGCCGAAATTTGGCACACTTACGCTATTTCTCATTAAAACGTTCACAAACTCTTCCAAATATCCAAAGACAGTGCGAATAATACAACATTAAATCATTTTAATTCAATATTTGTGAGAAAAGAGGCTTTGCGAGCTGCTTGTTGAACTCCCGAGAAGGAGCTTTGCCTTATATTCCTTTTCGCAAATTTTTCTGGTGCATATGAAATTATTTTCGAATTAAGTTTGTCTATAAATCACCTCAAAACCAGCTTGAAGTTAAAAATTGTTCAAGAAGAGGGATTCAAAAAGTCACTAACCTTAATTAATAAATTTACCAAATCGGGTGGAAATTATGCTTTTGAACTTGAATAATTCAAGATGGCGATTTTTTCGGTGATATGTGTCTGACGGCGTTATCACACTTGTACATTAAAATTTTCATGTGATTCACATTAATTGTCGCTTGTGAGCGTCCAAATATGTTATTTGTGTCTTTGAGTCACTTAATATTTGGGGTTTTTCTAGTTAATGATGAAGAAGTGGACTTGGCCTGCAAAAGTAAGTTTAAATTTACCTAAAGCATAAATATTTTTCACATTAAAAAATTAAAGATAAAATCGCATTAATTTTTCGCATTAATGCTATAAATCAATTTATATCAAATTTTGCGGGCCAAGTCTACCTTTTTATCAACAAATAGATCAAATTTTGAATATAAAATGATTCAAACACACAAGCGACAATTAATGTGAATCATATTAAAATTTTAATGTGCAAGTGTAATAACACAGTAAGGACGAAATGTTCAGCTGGACTACCTCCGAAACATATCCAAAAATAAAAGAAATCGTCAGGGCCAATTTTTTGCAGTTAGAAAAACCTCATTTTTTACCTATTTTTGGGGGATAGGGAACGTATGAAAGGGAAGGGGGGAAATAAAGAGGTTGGGTTCGAGATAATGTCATTTGAGGAGGGGTCGTCGAAGACCGGAAGTTGATATCTCTTACCGTTTAAATTTTATATGGGTCAAAATACTGAAAAAGTGCGAAAAACAATATTTTCAAAATAAATCTATATTAACGTTACTTTCTTGATCCATCACAGATTATGACCGATGCAGTCGGGTTTAGAATTAAAACATCTTTCAAAATGTCCAAATTTAACCAAATCCGCTGAAAATTAGGCCCTCCAGGGTGGTTGACCTTTGACCATGAATAATTCAAGATGGCGAATTTTCCGGTGATAGGTGTCTAAGGACGAAATGTTCAGCTAGACTTCCTCCGAAGCATATCCAAAAATGAACGAAATCTTCAGGGCCAATTTTTTACAAAATAAAAAAAAACCTCATTCTTGGCCTATTTTTGGGGGATAGGGAACGCATGAAAAAGGAGGGGGGAAAAATAAAGAGATTGGGTTCGAGATACCACACATGAAAGATAAATTTTGGGGTAGATTAAAATAATTTTTTTTCTGGTATCTTTATAGTTAATAAAGCAAAAAAATAAATAAATTCCTTTTCTTGTTATGTTTTGAATATAATAAACAAATTGTGCTATGTGCAAAAATTCCATATATGCAGATAGACTTTTTATCAACAATGTCAGTTAGTGCAATTGCATATTGTGCATTCTTTCCGAAAATGTTTAAATTTTAGTATAATGGATCCGGCACACCTTTTAGATCAGGAAAATTTCGTGAAGTCGAAATTGGAATTCCTTTCTTTCTCACATGCTTTGAATATGTCTATCTCATTCTCTTGTACTCTTCTTCTTCTTCTTTTAAACATCACTCCAAATTCAATTTAGCTCAATCGAATTTGGTATGCGAAGGAATGAGATAGACATATGCAAAACATGTGAGAAAGAAAGGGATTCGAATTTCGAGTTCATGAAATTTTCCTGATCTAAAAGGTGTGCTGGAGTCATAACAAATCTACTTTTCACGAATTTCTTTGCAGTAACTAACAGATTATTTATTATTCTTTCAATATTTGTTATATATAATAATAATTCATACGGGGTTTGTTTTTAATTGAAAGGTTATTAAAAAGAAAAAAATGTCTTCTGAAAAGTTGTCAAAATGCAGTTAGCACAGTTGCTGAGACAACCGACGAAATTAAGAAAATATAATTTTTCCTTGTTTTTCATTGCGTCTGTATACAGCATGGGCACTGTATTCTTGGATAAATTAAAAGCGCGGGAAGTTTTATCCCAATATTTTTTTTCAATGTTGGCAGCCATGATTATCCAATCCGCGCGGCATTTTGACAGCCGGCTTGTTTACATTTTCGTGCAAAGCGTGGTTTTTCTTCAAGTTTTCACTAAATTTCCCAAGAAAACAGAGTATTTTCCAGTTGAATTTGAGCTATGGACAAAAAGGCAGAAATCCAGCTGCAGAATCCACCAAGCGATGTCATTTCAGCGGTGAAATTTGCACCGAATTCCAATCAATTCCTTGCAGTTGGTTCTTGGGACTGCACAACCAGGCTTTACGATGTCACCAATTCTGCCATGAAACAGAAATTCAATCAGGAATCTCCGGTGCTTGATCTAGCTTTCCAGGTGAGTCAAAATAATCAGAATTTTGTTTAGGACAAAAGTCTCAATTTGAGGTGCTTTTTTAGGATCCCGTTCGCGTGGCCACAGGAAGCCTGGACAACCGTGTGATGCTCTTTGACCTCAATACCCAAGATGAGAAGGTAATCGGGACTCATGATAATGCAGTGAAGTGTGTAGAGTACGCAGGAAAGATCAATGCGATACTCACAGGAAGCTGGGACAAGACAATAAAACTTTGGGATACGCGGGATGATCAATGCGTCGGAACTTACGAACAGAGCAATGGGAAGGTGTATGCCATGGCATTGATTGATGAAAAGATTGCTGTGGCAACGTCAGACAGAAAAGTACTGATCTGGGATCTGCGGAATATGGGACAGTTCCTGATGCGCCGTGAATCTTCCCTGAAATACCAGACGCGTGCCATCAAGATATTCCCCAACAAAGAAGGCTATGTAATGAGCTCAATCGAGGGACGAGTAGCCGTTGAGTACTTCGATACAGATCCGGAAGTGCAAAAGAAGAAATTTGCCTTCAAGTGTCATCGTTCCAAGGAAAATAACTTGGTGGAGCTCATCTATCCTGTGAATGCTATTAGCTTCCACAACATCTACCACACATTTGCCACTGGTGGCTCCGATGGCTTCGTTAACATCTGGGATGGATTCAACAAGAAGCGACTCTGCCAGTTCCATCACTACGACACTTCCATCGCAGCATTGGCTTTCAGTCACGATGGCAGCACCCTAGCCATCGCCTGCTCCTACCTGGATGAACTGGAGAAGGTGCCTGATCCCCAGCCCGAGCCCACCATCTACGTAAGGTATGTAAATGAGCAGGAGACGAAACCCAAATAATGTGAAAGTTTCTTCAATTTTTGAAATTGTACATTTTCGCCTGCATTTTCCTCTCTTAATTTTATTTTACAAAAACAAAAAAACAACAAAATTGTAATAACATAGAAGGACTTTATTTAAAATTAATTAGTAGGATTTATTGTTAAATTTATCCATTGCATAAATACTTTTTCTCCAATTCTAAAAAAAAATCAAACGATTGTATTAGCATTAAATGAAGTCATCATAATTTTTATTTCCTACAGAATTTCGTCGTAAATAATTAAATTATCACAGGTAAGCTCTAATTATCAAAAAGGTTGGTCTGATTTTATTATTATTAAACTTTTGCCTCAATTCTAAGACCGAGATAAAGGCCAAAAATACAAGAGTTTCAAGAAAAAAAATTAGTATTTTTTTAAGAAATAGAGCATTTTAGAAAATCTCATTTTGAACCCTTTCCTTAAATAAATTATAGGGTAGGGTAAGTGTGCCAAATTCCGGCCAGCTTGCAATTCCGGCCACCTTTTTTGTTACCAAAATTTCCATGAATTTTTAGTTTTTGCATACTCTAGAGATTATTCAATGCAAAAGAATAACAAAAAAAGTTGCTTCGACAAACAAAATGACGTGAAAAAGACATTTAAAGAATTCCCAATGGGCAAAGAACTATGAGAATGAAGGTGGCCGAAATAAGGCACCAAAGCTATGTCAATATTTTTATTTATTTTAAAATGTATTAAGAATGATTTTAGAGTAAATAAAGACGATAAACTGTCTACAAGGTTCCAGGCAACACTCCTTGAGAAGAATAATTAAAATATTCAATTTGTATTAATAATATAGCATTTAAAACTTGAGACCTCGGCGCTTGTATGCAACTATGCCGAAATTTGGCAGACTTGTCATAAGTGTGCCAAATTTCGGCATAGTTGCATGCAAGCGCCAAAGTCTCAAGTTTGAAATGCATTATTTTTAATACAAATTGATTTTTTTTAAATATTTCTTCTTAAGGAGTGTTACTTGGAACCTTGTAGACAGTTTATCGTCTTTATTTTTTTGTAAAATCATTCTTAATACATTTTAAAATGAATAAAAATGTAGAAATTGCTTGGGTGGCTTATTTCGGCCACCTTCATTCTCATAGTTCCTTGCCCTTCCGGAATTCTTTCAACGTCTTTTTCACATCAACTCGTTTGTTGAAGCGACATTTTTTGTAATTTTTTTATTGTATAATTTCTAGAGTAGGGGAGACTGGGGCAAAAAGTTACAAAACAGATATTTTATTTTTTTACAAGCTACTCGAGCGCTTCAAAAATTTCCAATTAGCGAAGTTTTATAGGAAATTTACGGCTCTACAACTTTGTGAAAGTAATTTTCCTCTACTTTGTAAGGAAATACGTTTATCGAGCTAATTTCTAAAAGGTAATTTTGTGACTCAAAAATGCTGGGGCAAATAGTACCAGACATTGGGTATTAGCATGTTTTGATTCGCTTCATTACGGGCTTCCGTAAATTTGAAAAAATATCTAGAGGACATATTTTCATAGAAAATTTATTCATCTACAGCTTTGTAAAACACCGTTTTCTCTGCGAGAAAAGTGAGAAAACGAAAAAAGCGCTTTTCAAGCTATTTTAGAAAAAAAAAAACACAAAAGACTGCAAATCGTTTGACCGATACAAACAACAAGCTGCGAGACATGATAACAACGTTTCTTTTCGCCGTGAGACATCAGAAATTGCTTCGCTTTTTTGTTACTTTTTGCTCTATACATTTTGTTACTTTTTACCCCAAGTGGCCATTTTTAATAAAAGGATTTCTGGAGAAAAGAACTTTTGTGAAATTATAAAATAGATAGCGGATTCGTATTCAAAAAATCCAAATTATTTAGAAAATATTCACCAGTGCATCAATTTTGGAAAATAAGTAGGTAATAATTGTTATCTTCTGCAAGGAAAATATTTCAAAAATAGGGCTAAAATTTTCGATATTTTTTATTTTTTAAATTCCTTGTTCGAATTTTAAGAAACTTACGACATTGAAGAAGGTCTATGGAGGCTATCTATAGAAAAAAAATTTGAGCCGCTATATTTTTTACCTTGGAAGATATTGAATTTTGTTTTTTTTTCGATTTGTGACTTTTTGCCCCAGTCTCCCCTATGCAAAAACTAAAAATTAATGGAAATTTGAGGAAGAAAAAGTGGCCGGAATTGCAAGCTGACCGGAATTTGGTACACTTACCCTAATAAGTTTTATTTTCGAGGATCAAGAACAACTTTAGGGAAATTTTAAAATATTACTCATCTTGCTATTTACAATTTGATCAGTTGATATTGAAATATCGTAAGTAGAGGGAAGTGGGGCACCTTTGAAATTTTGATTTTTCACCTAATTTTAAATAAAATTGAGCCTAATCGTGATTTAATATAGCTGCACAAACATATTGAGAAGCTAAATTATATTACGATCTGGCTGAGTCCCCCTACGGGTGACATTGTCCTCTTCGGGTGACTTTTATACCCTCGTGTTCGTAAGTTTTTCTTTAATTCTAATGTGAACGTTCTCACCGATCAGACTTGGTAGATCAAATCGGTAATGACCATCCTTAAGTTCTAAAAGTAAAAAAAAAAATCTTACAAACAGGAGGGTGTGAATGTAAAAACATAAATAAAACGACGATAATGCGTTCCGGGTTTACCCTTAATTAGAAGAGTAATCGAGTAAAAGGGGTGGCAAAGCGTCCCAGGCTTTCATATTCACAAATTTCATTCATATTCACAAAATTAAAATTTGTGAATATGAATAGATTTTCGCTTTTTTTGGAGCAAAATTAATTAAATAATGAAACTGTGGTATAGAAAATATATAAATATAATAATTTGGTACTGTATTACTGTAACAATTACGTTTCCATTTGGCGTAGCGAAAAATTTCCATTTGGAGCAGGTTTTGAATTAGTTTATTTTACCCTACTGGTTCATAATTGGTGCCTAGAGCTGTGACGGCCGGACGGACAGACTGACGAAGGACCAAACAGCGTGACGACCATAAAATCGAAACTTCAGATTTTCAAAATTCTTCCAATATACTACAATTTTGGGGTAAAGGATCGTAATATATATAACTCAAAATCGAGAGTTTATAATATTGCTCTCCCTGTGGAGTATGAGCAGTAAATCAATCAATAATTTCATTGAACATTTCATGACGTTTTTAACATCTTGAAAAAAATTCTAATTAATTAATCAAAAATTTGTATGTATCTTCAAGGTTTTAAAATACCTTCAGTTTGTTCTTGGAACTAAGACTACAATTAACACACAATCTTTCTTGTTGTTCTTGATTTTACATGTAAAAAAAGATCTGAAAATATTTTTGGTCTCCGATCTTGGAATTGCGGCAATTGTTTGGAAAAGAATTGTGGAAATATCAAGATTTTTAGTAGGAACCAGGACAGAATTAACCAACGATAAAATTAAATAATAAGATCTTGAAGAGGAAACCGCTATTAATTTAATTAAGCACACTGTCCCTTCTTCACTGAAATTCTTATCACTCGAAAGGAAAAATTTAATTAGCTGGATAATTTGCCCTAGTCTCCCCTATATTGTGTATGACATTTTTTTAAATTGTGAAAGAAAAATGTTAAAGGGAGGATTTCCCTTTAAAAAAGCTAGGTTATCAATAGGTATCATTCGATTCATTCAATTTTATTTTGATACAGAAAAAATGCAACTGAAAAGTTCAGCTGAAGTAACTTTCTTCAGATTTTTATGACTTCAATTTCGACGAACCTTTTTATATGTAAGAATAAGAATTAAAGAAATATAAAACAAAACTGTAAATAAAATGAATTGGAAAACAGTACCTAATTTCTTTTTAACTTTTGATATGTAAGAAGTTTGCAGAATTATAAAGTTAATAAACAAAGCGCTCATTTTGCGAATCGTGAGTGGCTAATCGGCGGATTTATGTTCAGTAATTGTAATCGGCTGCTCGGCGCCGATATGTCAATGTGATCGGCTAATCGGCAGCGCAGGGTACCGTGAACGGTAGACATGTTTACTCTTTGTCGAAAACCTACCTTTTCTTACGAGCTACAGCTGGGCATAGGGCGATGGAATGCATTACAGCCTGTGCAGTGTTTAACATTCAATCCTCAATCTGGAAGATCGTTTTGAGACGGTCATCTTAAAAATAACGTTAACTGCTTTTACAAAGATTTTATTAATTTAAAATTGCTTTAATTTATTTACCATCGTCTTACTAACATTTCTTCTGAAGGTAAATGTGAATAAATGCAATAAATGTAAATCAAACAATTTAACAAAAATACAGTTTATCCTCCCAATTCTAATATAAAGAAGGTTTAAGTAAAATATTTAATGTAAAAATAAAAGATTTCTTACTGTGAGTTGCAGCCTAACATACTTCACATTATGAGATCAATAACAAATTTTCAATTTTTAAAGGTGTTCTCGCGAACAGCTGAGCAAAAGAAAACTTTAAAAGTTTGGTATTTCCATTGCAGGCAGAATCGATATTGCGAAATTCGATAAGTATTAGCTAAAGGAGTTTAAAAAGAATTGACACTTTAAAATTAAAGATTTGTATCAGATATTACCGAGAATACGAATTAACCGAAAAAAGACAGATTTAAAGAATTAATGCTTAAAGATTTATCTCAGAATTGGGGATATACAAAGGGGTACATTCTTATAAATTGCATTCGGATGATTCAGATTCAAAATCTCTGGATGAAATTCTCACTTATACTGGCAGGAAATTTCTGGTGACACAAAGGAAAATCTAACCCAGGATACTGAATATCATAAATCAAAGCTCTAGCATTTCAATTTCAATTTCAATTTGAAGTTTATTTCACGCCTAAAGGTACATAAAGTTCCTAATCAAGGCTATACATAACTTATAAAATTTTAATTTTGTTTAGTTTTGTGTGAAAATTGAGTTCTGAATCAATTGCCATGTGCTCAGTCAGTTGAATTTCACACAAAATCCTCATCTTTAGTCTTCAACTGCAATATTTAAAAATATTTTAAGTGATGTGTGAAAAATGCAATGTTTTAGCCTGTCCTAATCACTCTTAATTTTTAAAAATATTATTCAATCTATTATTAATGAATTTGACAATAAATTCAGATTTTTCTATAGAAAATGAACATAATCTGCCGAAATTTAAATTTATGTCTATATAAAATTTACAAATATTGAATTCAATTGCATTTATTGATATAAACAATTGTGCATAAAGAACTTTGAAAATTCGAATGGAATAACCTATATAAAAGATATAAATATGATTATCCTTCAGTGCAGAAATATTTAGGGGAAGGCTTTGAGGCTTCGTAAAAACACTTTGGCTTCGAATACTTCATAATTTTTTTCCATAGGGTAAGTGTGTCAAATTTCGGCATAGTTGCGTATAAGCACCGAAGTCCTAAGTTTGAAATGCAATATTTTTAATTCACACTGATATTTTTTGTTACTTCCTTTTCGGGAAGGTTGTGTGGAACCTTGAAAAGTAGTTTATGATCTTTGTTTTCTTTAAATCACTTCCTAAAATATTGAAAAAATAATAAAAATATGGACATTACTTTGGGTATTATTCCGGCCACTTTGAGTGAAATATCGGCCACCTTTTTTCTGATCACCTTGACGCAACGGATAGAAAATTTCAAAACGTCAAGCGGAACGAGTTTAATATTTAGTTTAATACGTTTATATGACCCACAAGCCCTGAGATCTTCCCTATAATTTGTCCTGAAGACCTGAAGATAGCATCTCAAATTTACGCACAGATTCCCGTAGCAATTTGCCCTTCCTGAACTCTTCCAAAGCCTTTTCCACATCATCTTTTTCATAGAAGCGATGGTTTTTTTCTCTGGACATTGTAGAACTCAGAAATTGAAAAAAAAACAGAAAATGAATAAGAAATTTAGGAAACCAAAAGATGTTGCCGGAATAGGCAACACTACCTCACCGGAGAGACGCTCACAAAGTGTACACTTTTTTACGCGAAATGCAGGATCCAGCTGGGAAATTTTACCCGAAATTTAAAGACTGATTCACTATTAACATAAACAGAAACAATCTTTAATGAAAACTAATAAATTTTCATGAAAAACACAGGAAGAAAACCTCCTTGCATTTCACCACAAATCGTAAGACTGCTAAAAACACAATGTCACATTTTTTGTAAGATTCTTTCCACACTGAGTTTTTACAACGCAGTTTAAATTCAAATTATACCTAAAATTTACAGGTATTTGTGTTAATAATCCTAAAATGAATAAATATTTAAAAGTAAAATGAATTCACTGAATATTAGAAGATAACATACATAATTTTAATTAATTTATTTCCATGGCCGAAATTACACTCAAAGTGGCCGAATTTAGAAGCTGGCCGAAATTTGGTACACTTCCCCTATCCTTTTAATAAATTTGACGTATAGCAATTAGGGGAAGTGCTTATAATTTTGGACAGTCTGCTTATAAGCATCGAAGTTTCAAGTTTGAAGTGCGATATTTTCTATACTAATTGACATTTCTTGTTACTCTCTTTTCAGAATGGTTGTTTAGAAACTTAGCAAGCTATTTATCGTCTTATTTTTATTAAAATTAGTTTTAATACGTTTAAAAATGAATTGATAAGTAGAGGTGAATTTGACTCTTATTTTAGACAACTTGGTTATTAATTTTTAGAACTTGTCTGTAAATTTGGACAGCTAATCCTCCTCAACAGGATGCCCATTGTTCTTCATTTCATGAACCAATCTTACCAAGTCCTCTTCCTGTTCATGTAAGGGAAACGTAGAATGTCACAGAAGCCCGGAAACTTTCCATATCATTCATTTAAGTGAGTTGACTTCGATACTCCAAGTACGTGCAGATTCGCTCATTCCCTGACCTTTCCGGGAGCCTTTCAAGGCATTTCTCGCTACATCTCTTTCGTAGAGATGATGCTCCTTTGTTTCTCCAGGCATTTGTCCAACCTAGTCATCACAAAAGCTAAAACTTCACGAAATTTCGTGAGAAAAACACCTGTCCAAAATAAGAATCATCACCTCACTGGTGAATTTCTTAAAAAATTTCCCATTTTTCACACGAAAAATATAATTCACAAGGCAAATCTCACTTCAGGTCAAATGTACAAATCATCAGTAACGTGAATCAACACAATATTCAATGAATATTCAATAATATCACTCAAAAACAGCGAACAAACTTTGTTAGTACTTCACCAAAACTAAATAAGACTGAAGTAAGCCACGAAGTTCTGTCATATTTCTCGTAAGCAATTGCTCACACTGAATTTTCAACAAAGCAATTTCAACTCAAATCATATTCAAAATTTAACGTATTTAGTGTCTAAATCTTCCAAAAAGAACAAATATTTAGATAGAATTCATTTTTCATCAAATATTGGAATAAAAATCCATCATTTTAATCAATTTATTTTTAGTGTCCAATTTTACCCTCAAAGTGTCCAAATTTAGAAACTGTCCAAAATTATGAGCACTTACCCTAATAGTTAGGGGGAAGCACTCTACCTTCCGTCAACTCAAGCTTCGAACAATTCATTTTTTGAAATGTATTTTTAACGACTTGGACTCGTTATAACATTGTATTTTAATAACTGATTTCTCAAATGCCTCAAATTTTTTGAAAAGAACTTATTAGCATCGAACAGACTGGGCCATTGCTTTTTTAATCGATTTTCAAAGAAGCAATGGAGAAGTGAATATGACACCTTCATTGTTTTCGATTAGAAAACTCACTGAGAATAGCGCCATCCAGTGTAAGTAAAATGTATAAGGCGGGAAATATTTTAAGTTGTTCAAAACACATTATTCACACTATTCATATGTATTTTAGGTATTTTATACTAAACTTGAATTTCACTAATGCCTAGATTCATTTTAAATACATTTCAAAAGTTTTCACAAGAGTTTTATGAATAAAATTTCCTTTGTTTTGATTTTTTCTGGCATCAGCTGATTTCGATGGTGGTCGATGAAATTTCGAACAGTGAGTTTAAACAGAGAATGTTAACGGACTATGTGATATGGAATTGTCAAGGAAAAGCAATTGACCAGGCAATTGCTTTATGCTTTTTGTTCAAGGTATTTAAATTTGGCTAATTTTACTAAAATATCATTTTCTTTTTACAGAATATTGTCTCAGAGAACGGAAAAAGATCAAATTGATGCAAAAATTGGTTTGATGCCTCAATTTTTTGGATATTTTTTCCACGTGTAAAAAAGCAATGAAGGAGTAAAAAAGCAATGACCATGTACAAAATCCCAGTCTGTTCGATGTGATTAAATCCATTGAGAACATTGAGAAAAAAATTGAGTTGTCCGAAGCTGCAGTCGTCTGAAGGTAGCGCTCTTTTCCCTAAGAAGTCAAACATTTTCTGAAAAACTTAGGTAAAATTCATTGCAGGAATAAGGGAAAAGTATAATGTGTTCGAAATCAGAGTGTGTGCGAAGCCTAAAAGACTTCCCCTATATTTAGTTATCGTGTGTAGTAGAAATTCAGTTGAAAATTTAACTGGGAAATTTCAACTCTTTCACTGTGTTGATAAAATGATAAATGCAATACATATCGGCAGTTCAATGAATAGCCTCTCAGGTGTTGTAATTAGTGTCTAAGAAGGGACATTTTTCCCCCTGAATATTCCACACAATGCATAATACACGAATTCCACGATGCTGAGGAGTGATGAACCCAAGAATAAGCCGGCAATACCTCCAAATGCAACTGAAATATTAATAGAAAATGTGCTGGGAAGAACCTCTCAACATCAACACTTAAGTGTCTTATTAATTGCTCCATTAAATATTAAGAGACAATGGAAAATTCTGTAACGAAATTAGGACGTACGGAGGATTTGCAGAGGTAGAAAATTGCTTTTTCAGGGGCTTTAAGTACAATCTATCTCCTAATCAGAAGGTACCTTCCTGACACCTTTATAAATCGTCTACATCGCTCTAATGCGATATAACGGTGGAATTGTAAAGTGATAGAAATTTTTCTTCTGTCGAAGAACAAAATGTGTTTACATTCCCTGAGAATTTTTGGTTTAGCCAAAAGCTTCCCTCCACCCCTTTTCTCCCATTCGCGGATACCAGGAATTTTTTCTTAATATTTTATAGGAAGCGAGTTGAGGGATGTGAATCTCAACCGTAGGGGGACATTAATTAATGAAATCTCACCCTCGTTCGCAGAAATTGACTCTATATAGAGAGACGATATAATAATAAACTCCGTTGTATCGCATATAAAATCATTAATCATTTCATACAACATTTGAGAGTGTTAAAGACTTGAGTTTGGTTTTCCTTTTTTTTTACAAACCTTCAGAAAAAAAAGTTTTTACCAATTAAATGAATTATACAAATGAAGTGAAAAAAAAATAATTTAACATGTTTTTTTTGTAATGCAACCTTGTGCGAGTCTCTGTGGAAGTACATTAAAGTGAAAACTTTTGCCACAAATGGGTAAACCACAACTGCAACCCGATTTAAGCAGAAATAATTAAAACCACGTAACAAAATTGTATCCTGATTATTTGCATGTATGAATAAATTATTAGTTTGTTGGACACCTTCATGGCTCATTTTAAATCTGTTTATGGTTATTTTACTCCCCATTTAACTCATAAAAAAATACACTGGATATTGCATAAAATGCAAAGGTATTTCCTTCATTATTGAAATTAATTTGCAATAGGCTACAAGAAAATTTGCCATAAAAATAAACATTAGTTTTCACTTTTATTACTCCCTCCGTTCCGAAAAAATCGTAGGGGGAGGTGGGGGTACTTTGAGCTATGGGGCTACATTGTTATGCGATTTTTTCGCATAGGGGAGACTGGGGCAAAATTTGTCAAAACGAAAATTTTAATATTCACTATTTTCTAAAATAAAAGAGACTGAGGCTTGAAATTTTTATTATAGGTAGCCTTCATAAACCTTCTTAAACTTACAAAGATTCAAGGGGTTAGAGGAAGTATTATGTAAAATAAAAAATAATGAAATTTTGAGCCCTATTTTTGGAATATTTGGCTTACAGAAAATATCAATACTGATTAGCTCAATTTCAGCACATTTCTCGTTAAAATAGAGAAAAATTATCTTCGACAAAGTTGTAAAAGGAATAAATTTCCTATAAAAATATGTCTATTTGATATTTTTAACGTTTCCGAGAGTAAAACGTCATAAATTATCTCAAGACTGACAAAATTTGTCCCAGCAATTTTGAGAATCTTCACAAAATCGACTTTTATGACTCGGGAACACCTTTTAGATCAAGAAAATTTCATAAAGTCGAATTTCATATCCATTTCTTTCTCACATGTTTTGCATATGTCTATCTCATTCTCTCGCACTCTTCTTCTTCTCTTAAACATCACTCCAAATTCAATTTAGCTCAATCGAATTTGGTATGCGAAAGAAAAAGATAGTCATATGCAAAACGATTATTATAAGACTTAAACGTTTTATAATGAGCATATTCTTATAGGAAATTTACTGCTCTACAACATTGTAGAAGACTATTTTCCTCTATCTCGAAAGAAATGTGATTTTTTAATCATTTTCTAATGGCTCCGGCACACCTTTAAGATCAGGAAAATTTCATGAAGTAGAATTTCGAAACCTTTTCTTTCTCACATGTTTTTGCATATGACTATCTTTTTTTTCGCATACCAAATTCGATTGAGCTAAATTGAATTTGGAGTGATTTTTAAGAGAAGAAGAAGAAGAATGCGAGAGAATGAGATAGACATATGCAAAACATGTGAGAAAGAAAAGGTTTCGAATTTCTACTTTATGAAATTTTCCTGATCTAAAAGGTGTGCCGGAGCCATTAGAAAATGATTCGAAAATCAAATTTTTTTCGATATAGAGGGAAATAGTCTTCTGCAATGTTGTAGAGCAGTAAATTTCCTATAAGAATATGCTCATTATAAAATGTTTAAGTTTTCTCAGAGCTCGTGAAAGAATTAAATATGCGTTTTGACAAATTTTGCCCCAGTCTTCCCTATTTCTAATGGAAACTGGGTTTAACCATTATGGCCCCTACATACCAAAAGAAGTTTTCATCATTATTTGGCATAATATGGAACGAAATTGTATACGCCTGGATAAAGAAAAATGTCATAATTTCTTCAATAATGCCAAATATGGACATAAATTTATCTAGTGTGTTATTTAACAAACTTAAAATTCACACAAAATTCAAAAGCTTTTAAATTTTGTGTGAAATTATTATAAAAATGGAGAATTTTGAAGAAAATCTTTCGTACATGTGCAAATAATGACGTCATATTGCGTCAAAATTCTCAATTTTTGACAAAAATTCCGTCTAATGTGGAGAAGCCATTCTAATTTGAAAAAATTTCGTTAAAATGCTCAATTTCGATGTAAAATAGATATAGAGTTTAAAGAAGCCTTTATGTTTGCAAATACGATTTGATAATGTATAAAATGCTATGATATAAAAACATCAAAAGAATATTTTTTGTAGAATATAATATTATATTACCGGTTATATAATATTACCTGGGAGATTTACGTATCTAGACCGTAAAAATTATAAGAAATTTATTTACAAAACTAAAAAATATTAAAAAAAATATTGTTCATAATATAATATGCTCTGATCTCACAATATAAAATAGGATGATTTCGCAATCTGATTATCCCCTTAATATAAGGAGCCTCTAAATCAATCCCTGACAATTATTTTGCATATTTCGACCCTTGAGATACTCTTTGGCCAAGAGGAAGAATAAAAAATGGATTTCTTCATTTAAATGTTTAGTCATTTTGACCGACCCTTCGTCGAAGCCTCTCTCGACAGCACTTTCCGTGTCATTGAACAGGGTCAAGTCCTTTTTTCCCATGATATTGCTCTATTTCCTCTACAATTGTGTTCAACACACTTTTTTGCCGCTTTTATGAAAATGATTTGCAAAATATTGTAAATATATAAATTCCAAGAATGACCCCATTTTTTTCTCTGGCAAACACAATGTTAATGACTTAAATCGTGTTTTACTTGGATTGATGCAATATTTGGGGAGAAAAAAAATTGAATGGGGCTGGGAATCACAGGAAAAATCTAGATTTTTGTCTATGACCATTTGTGTTTGCCTATGATCATTTAATGGGGTTTGAGTCAATTCCTTCCTTCCATAGTCATTTTGCTCATTTCAACATTAACATTCCACCAGATTTTCTATGGCAATAAAAAAGAACCCTAAATTACTCACATACCCATTTATAATACCCTAATCTTTATTATCTAATTTTGCGGAAGAAAAAGGAAGGAAAAAAAACTTACGAAGGGTTGCGTGGGATATTTCGTGTAAGGTTGGTTGTGCGGGGCTGAAGGTGGGAAACGTATGCTTTTTGCCTTACAAAGACTATTTCAGATGTGAAGCCTTTAAGATGATACAGTAAATGACATTAAATTACCTGATTCTTTAATAAATATTTTCTTTACGTAAATAATGTAATTTATTTACGTTTTTCCGGTACTAGCAAGGGTAGGGGAGACTGGGGCAAAACTTGTCAAAACGCATATCGTCGGTTCCAAAGAAGATTATTGTAAGTCTAAAATGTAAACTTTACAGGAGAGAGCTTTAAAATTTGACAGCTAAAATTTATTTTTATAAATTTCACTGTAATTAAAATACTTTTAGCTTTTGAAACTATTTTATCATACTTACGCATTGAATATCTTCTGGTTAACGCTACTTTTAAGCTATTTACAGTAAAATTGTGGGCTAAAAACTCGATAATCGGGCACGCTGATTTTCAGTTTTTTTCTTGTAACTTTTCCAGGAATATCTTAATTATTATAAAATTTTGTGGGGATGTAGATCTAAGGTTTCTGCATCCAATGATACTATCTTTTTATACTACTGTAAGTAGACTTACAATAGTCTTCTTCGGAGCCGACGATATTAGGTGAGATTCTTAACAATCTCACCTACTATAATCCTAACAAAATTTCATGTCGTCCGATCGACCTCAAATTTGGCCAAAATGTGTTTCGCCACTTCCTGATTCCGAATATATATGTGGCTAAGTTACGTTCCCGGCCGGCCGGCCGGCCGGCCGGCCGCTCGCTCTTTGGAGCTTAATAGCTCCTAAACTAAAAAAGATATCGACTTGCGGTTTTCGGCAAAGGTTATATATCGGGTGAAAATTGCAACTTGGTGCATAGACCCCCCACCCCCCACCCCTCCTTCCGCCATTTTGAAGACCCCCTTTTTTTGTTTTCTCAATAACTCCGCCCCTATGGCATTCAGCGGACTCAAATTTTAGTATGTTATAGCTGGGCCTTAGAGCTTTCCATCAATACCAAACTTAAGGTCCCTCGACCCCCCTGACCCGAGCTATAAGGGTCCAAAAAAATTTCTTAAAATGGCCATAACTCCGGTTCTAATTGTCAGAATTTAAAAAGTGAGGGCTTTTTGGAAAGCTCTCGTGAAATGCCACTTCCCCTTCTAACATCGCAAGTTCATAAAACCACCGCTAGGGGCGCTTTTTTTAAAAAGAAAATTTTTAAATCTTAAAAGTTAAATAACTCAAAAATTCCATTGTGCATCGGGCTGAAAATTTAGTATGTTGTAGCCGTTGATTATACCTATCAAACAAAAAAAACCTTAAGTCGATCTAAAACCCTTGTCCCGAGCTATAAGGGGTCAAAGTTCGAACATTGACCGGCCTCTATCTCCGGTTCTAACTAACATAGCGACCTAAATTTTACCTTTTTGGTTTCGTCTCGATGAGCACTTTCAGATGGAAGTTCAAAAAGTCACCACAGGTGGCGCTGTGATAGCGTCAAAATTCATCGAAATTCAAAATCACTTTTCTCAAAAACGGCATTGTGCAAGTTAATGAAATTTTAGTATGTTGTAGTCCAGTCTAGGACGTTTCCAAAATGGTGCGTATGCGCGCTGTGGTTAAAACAGAACCGGAGATATGAGGGGTCAAAGTTCACGAAATTCAAAAAATCATATCTCCGGTTCTATGTGACCGATTTTGATGACTGAGGGCTTAAACGAAAGATCTCACCAAATGCTACAACTTTCTAGAATATTTGAACTTCGTGGGACCAACACCAGGGGCGCCACAGTCGAAAAACCAATTTCAATATCACATAACCTCAATTATCTCGACTGTCGCTGAACCGATTTTGATGATTACTTCGACAAAATTGTAGAGCACATTTGTCTCTACATTTCGTCCATACATCATTTTCCGCTCAGGCTACGCTATCACTCCGATTTTGCCGTTTAAGTGTGAAAAAAATTATTTTTCCCATAATAACGCTTTGAAATCACTCAGATGCCAATTTGACTGCCTCTACTCCACCAAGACACTTAAAATAGGGTTTTAAATGGAAAGTCCCACAAAATACAACAATTCTTTGATATAGTTGAAGTTCAACAAATGACTACTTCGGACACTCTGGATGAAAAAACGAGTTAAGAAACAAAAAACCTCGCTTATCTTGGCTTCTGAGTAATCGATGAGATCATGTTCTATAGGAAAATTATAGAGTACATTCTGGTCTACATTTCACCCATATATCACTTTTGTGCCAGTTCATCCCAATCCTTGATATTTTGGTTTAAATACAAAATTTGTATAATTTCACGAATTTGATTCAAGATAACTGAATGGCAACTCACAATTTCAGCTCTAAATCGAATTTGCATGCACTCCGAGTTAGCTCACGTTAAGAATCTCACCTACATAAGCCGGTTAGGATTATCTGTCCCTTTAATTCTTTCACGACCTCTGAAAAAACTTAAACGTTTTATAATGAGCATATTCTTATAGGAAATTTACTGTTCTACAACATTGAAGAAGACTATTTTCCTCTATCTCGAAAGAAATGTGATTTTCGAATCATTTTCTAAAAGTCGATTTTGTGGAGATTCTCAAAATTGCTGGGACAAATTTTGTCAGTCTTCGTATAATTTATGACGTTTTACTCTCGCAAACGTTAAAAATATCAAATAGACATATTTTTATAGGAAATTTATTCCTTTTACAACTTTGTCGAAGATAATTTTTCTCTATCTTAACGAGAAATGTGCTTAGATTGAGCTAATCAGTATTGATATTTTCTGTAAGCCAAATATTCCAAGAATAGGGCTCAAAATTTTATTATTTTTTATTTTACATAATCCTTCCTCGAATCCTTTGAATCTTTGTAAGTTTAAGAAGGTTTATGAAGGCTATCTATAATAAAAATTTCAAGCCTCAGTCTCTTTTATTTTAGAAAATAGTAAATATTGAAATTTTCGTTTTGACAAATTTTGCCCCAGTCTCCCCTACTAGAAAAATCAGATCATAAGCCAATTAAACTCCTATTAAAAACAAAAACTTTTAACTATAAAAATTCATCTACAACAAACAAAATATTTCAGAATATTTTGGCAAATGCTACATGCATAGTTTTCAAAAACTACAAAAGATTTGGACATATTTCTGTTTAAATTACAGTTTTATGAAAATTTTAACATAGGGGAAACTGGGGCACCACCAAACACGGGGTAGCACCAAACACTGCGATTTTTTAATCGGATATTCGACTTCAGATGATAAGACCTATAGGAATTTATTTAAGCCCAAGTAGTTTAGAAGAGATAAAAATTAGTGTTTTGTGGTACCCCGTGTTTGGTGGTGCCCCAGTTTCCCCTAAATTTTAACGTCAATCAATTTCAATTGAAGATGTGGCTTTTTTTTGCGATATTTAAGTACAATTGTTCTCAAGTGTCCCGGTTAAAATCCCGAAAGCCAAAATCCCGAAAGTCAAAATCCTGAATCCTTAAAAGTGTCATAGCTACTCCCACAATTGCACTCGCGCTTACTGGAGGCAAAGGGAAACTTTCTGTGTCTTGGAAAATTATTCTACAAATTATCCTCCATTAATTTCATCCTTTTCAGGATTTTGAACATTTGGGGTTTGGGGTTTAGGATTTTGACTTTTCAGAATTTTGACATTTGGAATTTTGACTTTCGGGATTTTTACTGCCTCCGGTTCTCACTTCTTGATGGGGGCGTGACCTAAATAATTATTAACGAAAAATTGGATAATTTTATTAAATCAATTTATTATTGTAGATATGGTTTTTTTAGTTAAGCTAAAAGAAATGTAAAAAAATCTGTTTGTGATGTATTTTAACATCACCAAATATAATCCTAGCAATATTTGTGATGAATGAATTTGCGCAAATTCATCTGAATCATGCGCCAAATTTGAGAAAACACGAAATGAACCATTTTTTTCCTTCAGCATTATACTTTTCTCAATGGGTTTTTGTGTCACACACTTCCTTACATGACACTGGATAATTCAGCCAGATTATTCCCCAAATCATTATTACCCTACATTAATTATGATTGCCATTGTCATTGTTGCTGGTGAAGAATCCCTTTTTGTATTTTTGTTGGGAGAATTTTAGGGTATATTGTGTTTAAAAATATACACCAACATATCTAAGCGGAATATTTGTTACAGAAATAGCAGATTTAAACCTAAACAGCTCAAAGACTTTATAATAATTTTGTATAAATATAGAAAGAATTTAATTTCATAAGGATTTCTGATCATTCAAGTTTTCATAATGCGCAAATATTTCTTATTCTCCAAGAAATTCAATAAGAGCATATCCCGAAAAAGATTCTTCAACTCTTTGAGGTGTTCTCCTCAAAAGGCATCCACTTCTCAACCAAGTGATTTTCCCATTTAAAGCACGATTTAAACTTGTATGTTTTCACTTCTTTTGATAAATAGAAGCAAATCCCGCAGGAAATTTCTCTTATACATTGTCAAAAAATTTGTATATGGGCGTAAATTTCCCAGAAAATTCACGCGCTACTTTCTTGGAATTACACGGAATATCTTTCCCCACGGATTTAACTGAGAGTGGGAACTACGGTGGTTTGAAAAAAAAAAATGTCCTGCTGTCGTCTGTCTGGATAGAACATAAAATCCGAAAAAGCATATTAAGGAGAAATCTGTGTTGGAATGGTGCTGAGATGAACGGCTGAGAGCGTAGCATCGATTTTTTATTTACGTATTAATGAGAAAAGCACTCACCTATTAAATCCAGGAACTCGTATACAACATACGTCCTATATTTTACCATCGTAGCATATCGAAAGTGAACGTCCAATGTTATTAAAGCTCTATCCTCCTCACTTAGAATACAATGGGGAAAAAGCCCACGGAGGAGGCACCCACGTAACAATGGCGGGAAAAAAAGAAGCAAAATGAGACACTTAATTTAATGGTACATTATTGCGGATGATATCATTAATTAATTATTGCTTACGGGAGCTCATTTGATTCTGTGGCGATATTGTAAGTCACATGGCTACACTCAGGAAGGCACGATGCGCAGAGGGTGGCATTCTTGTCGGAATCACCACCAGTTTTATGTCGCCCCACAAAATTATGTCTCAATTGTTCTATAAATTAATTCAAGAAGGAAAGATTTAATTATCTGCCTTAACACTATGCAAAAGAAACTTTTCTCCAAATTAAAATTAGTTAAAAATGCAGAACTCTTTTTTTGTACACCAGGGAGCTTCAAGGTAACTTATACTACAACATCTTGAAAATCTTAAAAATCTTATAAAGTACCAAATAAAACTAACATATAAAATAATTGCGTCTTAGAGCTTTTATACATCAGAATATAATACAAGAGAGCTTATTTATCTGTAATCTTGGTATTGCGACTCAAAGAGGCCTAAGAAAGAAAACTACGTGCAATAAAATTTAAAAACAGTGTAAGTAAGTGTGCCAAATTCCGGCCAGCTTGCAATTCCGGCCACCTTTTGTGTTCCTCGAATTTCCATGAATTTTTAGTTTTTACATGCTCTAGAGATTATACAATCCAAAAGAATGACAAAAAATGTAGCTTCGACAAACGAGATGACGTGAAAAAGACATTGGAAGAATTCCCGAAGGGCAAGGAACTATGAGAATGAAGGTGGCCGAAATAGGCCACCAAAGCTATGTCTACATTTTTATTCATTTTAAAATGTATTAAGAATGATTTTAGAGTAATTAAAGACGATAAACGATTTACAAGGTTCCAAGCAACACTCCTTAAGAAGAAGGAATAAAAAAATCAATTTTTATTAAAAAGGGACAGATAATCCTAACCGGCTTATGTAGGTGAGATTCTTAACGTGAGCTAACTCGGAGTGCATGCAAATTCGATTTAGAGCTGAAGTTGGGAGACGCCATTCAGTTATCTTGAATCAAATTCGTGAAATTATACAAATTTTGTATTTAAACCAAAATATCAAGGATTTGGATGAACTGACAGAAAAGTGTTATATGGGTGAAATGTAGACCAGAATGTTCTCTATAATTTTTCCATAGAACATGATCTCATCGATTACTCAGAAGCCAAGATAATCGAGGTTTTTTGTTTCTTAACTCGTTTTTTCATCCATCAGAGTGCCCCAAGTGTTCATTTGTTGAACTTCAACTATATCAAAGAATTGTTGTATTCTGTGGGACTTTCCATTTAAAACCCTATTTTAAGTGTCTTGGTGGAGTAGAGGCAGTCAAATTGGCATCTGAGTGATTTCAAAGCGTTATTATGGGAAAAATCAATTTTTTCACACTTAAACGGCAAAATCGGAGTGATAGCGTAGTCTGACCGGAAAATGATGTATGGACGAAATGTAGAGACAAATGTCCTCTACAATTATGTCGAAGTAATCATCAAAATCGGTTCAGCGACAGTCGAGATAATTGAGGTTATGTGATATTGAAATTGGTTTTTTGACTGTGGCGCCCCTGGTGTTAGTCCCACGAAGTTCAAATGTTCTAGAAAGTTGTAGTATTTGGTGAGATCTTTCGTTTAAGCCCTCATTCATCAAAATCGGTCATATAGAACCGGAGATATGATTTTTAAAATTTTGTGAACTTTGACCCCTCATATCTCCGGTTCTGTTTTAACCACAGCGCACATACGCACCATTTTGGAAACGTCCTAGACTGGACTACAACATACTAAAATTTCATTAACTTGCACAATGCCGTTTTTGAGAAAAGTGACTTTGAATTTCGATGAATTTTGACGCTATCACAGCGCCACCTGTGGTGACTTTTTGAACTTCCATCTGAAAGTGCTCATCGAGACGAAACCAAAAAGGTAAAATTTATGTCGATATGTTAATTAGAACCGGAGATAGAGGCCGGTCAATGTTCGAACTTTGACCCCTTATAGCTCGGGTCAGGGGTTATGGATCGACTTAAGGTTTTTTTTGTTTGATAGGTATAATCAACGGCTACAACATACTAAAATTTCAGCCCGATTGCATAAGGAATTTTTGAGTTATTTAACTTATAAGATTTAAAAATTTTCTTTTTAATAATAGCGCCCCTAGCGGTGGTTTTATGAACTTGCGATGTTAGAAGAGGAAGTGGCATTTCACGAGAGCTTTCCAAAAAGCCCTCATTTTTTAAATTCTGACAATTAGAACCGGAGTTATGGCCATTTTAAGAAAATTTTTTTGGACCCTTATAGCTCGGGTCAGGGGGGTCGGGGGACCTTAAGTTTGGTATTGATGGAAAGCTCTAAGGCCCAGCTATAACATACTAAAATTTGAGCCCGCTCGATGCCATAGGGGCGGAGCTATTGAGAAAACAAAAAAAGGGGGGTCTTCAAAATGGCGGAAGGAGGGGTGGGGGGTGGGGAGTCAATGCACCAAGTTGCAATTTTCACCCGATATATAACCTTTGCCGAAAACCGCAAGTCGATATCTTTTTTAGTTTAGGAGCTATTAAGCTCCAAAGAGCGGCCGGCCGGCCGGACGGCCGGACGGCCGGCCGGGAACGTAACTTAGCCCCCCATATATTCGTGATCAGGAAGTGGCGAAACACATTTTGGCCAAGTTTGAGCGCGATCGGAGGACATGAAATTTTGTTAGGATTATAGTAGGTGAGATTGTTAAGAATCTCACCTAATATATCGAAATGATAAGGGGAGATATACAACTACAAAATTTTAGTGGGTCAGCTGTCAGCTCTTAAAAAAAAGATCTTAATATTAGGTGAGATTCTTAACAATCTCACCTACTATAATCCTAACAAAATTTCATGTCGTCCGATCGACCTCAAACTTGGCCAAAATGTGTTTCAGCACTTCCTGATCACGAATATATATGTGGCTATTTTACGTTCCCGGCCGGAACGTAAAATAGCCCCCCATATATTCGTGATCAGGAAGTGGCGAAACACATTTTGGCCAAGTTTGAGCGCGATCGGAGGACATGAAATTTTGTTAGGATTATAGTAGGTGAGATTGTTAAGAATCTCACCTAATATTACATTTCAAACTTGAGACTTTGGCGCTTGTATGCAACTATTCCGAAATTTGGCACACTTACCCTAAACCTTTATCAGTTTATTAGGTGCAAAATTTTAGATATTAAGTCATTAGTATTTTCAAAATTCAGTGTGAAAAATCAATTGAAACACATTGACACCAGAAAACTTGTGCTAGATTCACAAAAAGTATTACATTGGAGAAATAATACAAAATTATCAGACAAGAAAACGTATTTAAATTAGTTCCATACAAATCAAACTAAAAATAATTCAAGAACACTAAAATTTAGCTATAGTTTAAAATTTCATTGAATCTTATCAGCTTTCGAAAATGCCCTTACCATTTAATTTGGATTGAAATTGTTTTATGATCATTTTTGAAGAAAACATTGTGCAAAATCGAATATTAAAAACTTCAAATAAATTTTTGGGAGGACTTTGGTGATGAAGCCTTTCGATCAACATTTCTTAAAGAAATAAAAAGCCAGAATAATGTCTTAGAATAGCTTTTAGGGAATCTAAATCTATCGTTTTCTCAGGGTTTCCACATCCGCCCATAATTTTGAAAATCTGTTTATAATTGAATTTTTTAAAGAAATTTTGGAGAAAATTTATTTATTTAAATTTTCTGTACAGAGAAAAATAAAAAAAAAACATTTTTTTTTATCTTCTTATTCTGGAAAATTATTTTACGTTTTTCTAATAGACATATTTATAATTTTATGGCTCCGGCACGTCCGGCACCCCTTTCAGATCGGTAAAATTTCATGAAAACAAAATTCGCGTCCCTTTCTTTCTCAAAAGATTTGCATGCATAAGTCTTCTTCTTCTTTTGTTTTACGTTTTGGCTGTCGGACTCAATTAGGTCCATATAGCCATTTCGTTCGCTCACTTTAAATTTTAATTTTTTTTTTCATTTATCACTTTATTTTATTTTTTAACGTTCACTGTTTTTTTTTAATTATTATATTCTCACTTTTTATTTATTTAATGAATTAAAATACGTCTTCTTTGTTAAATGATTTGCAATTTGCACTGATTCCAAGCTCCACGTTAATCTATTTTCACCGTCATATTCCCTATTTTGTGATCTTCTTGAGTTCTTCTATTTAATGTTTGAAGGCTTCCTCTGGTCTTGGTCACCAAGATTTTCCTTCCGGTCTAAGTAACTTTGTGCTCCCAGTTTATTGCTTCCTCTAATATCTAGTTCTTTTCCAATATCATCTGGTTGTTCCCACATTGAAAAATTTGCAACACTTCTCGCCGGTGGAGGTTTTTCTGCTTGCTTTTGCATGAATTCATTGGAGACGCCATCGGATTTAACCTCAAATTTTATTTCTCTTACTGATTTCACTCTGAATCTAATTTCCTTATAAAATTTCTACTCAAATTTAATCATTGTGATTTTAACTTTAATTTGGGCACTCATTTTATATGATATAGCACTAATTTTTATCAAGATCATAATTTTCTTTATGCTCTGAATTCAATATGGACTTATCGTCGCGCTCTTTTTTCGGACTTTTGATGCATAAGTCTATTCTACTCTTTCGGTCTTGAAATTGAACTGAACTAAATGTAATTTGGTGTGATGTTCAAAAGAAGAAGAAGAAGAGTGCGAAAGTGTAGGGTAGGCATATGCAGTACTTTTAAGAAAGAAAGGGATGTGAATTTTGATTTTATGAAATTTTCCTGATCTAAAATGTGTGCCGGAGCCATTACGATATTTTCTGAAATTCAAATTAATTTTTTTCAAGTCAACAATTATCTTTGTTTGGACTTCAGTATAATGACCAGCGCACAATAATTTTTGTTTATAAACATGTTTTCAAAATTTCCCATGAGAATGAGCGAGATGACTAGATCTAGGTCTTACTCACTCTCATTGAAATGTCAAAAACATGTTTACTAAACAAAATTTATTGTGCGTTGGGCATAATGTAAATTGAAAATTCAGAAATATGAGGCAAAATTATTTTTTTTTGGGGTAATGGTTATTCTATTTTTTTTATCATTTATTATCATTTATCGTTAACTTTTCACGGTTTTCTCTGTAAAACAAGAAAAGTAAAATTGTAAAAATACCATCGTCCATATAAAATTTTACTAGGGGGCTATTATTAGGTATACTTTTCAGCAGACATTAATTACAAAGTCTGAACCTAAACTTACCATAAAACGTTAAAAGCAGGTATTGCTAATTATGAATAATAGGGGTAGCTGGAATGACTATCTATCGAAGGATAAACTTAATCCGAATAATGTTATTTCAGCATAAGATAATATATTGCAAGTATATAAAAATAGGTTTGTTGGTACTTTATTAGCTTTCAATAGGTTTTTATGTTTTTATTGAGAGATTATAATATTTAATTAAAAAATCCTTTTTCACAATATTCATATTTCAGCTCTTTCTACCATTTGTTCTAGTTTAAATTCTAATTTAATTAGAGATGCAATAAACATTGGAATGGAGCACTCTAATTTTCTTGAATTTGTAACTTGTTGTAACAGGTGAAAATAGCTTGCCCCATCCTGTATAATTTCTTTTCACTCTGTTCTATTATTTTCATATTTTAAATCCATCTGCAGCATTTAAATCAGCTCCTTTATCTAATTATTCGATTAAAGATCTTGAAGTTGCGCTTCAATTGCTCAAGAGATGTTGTACATAAAGTTTTTTTTAAAAAAAATCATATTTCTACAAATGACTCAATTACGTAGTGGAACAATTTGATTTTAAATGAAGATTACGAAGATAAGGAGCAATTACTCCTTAGCATGATTGTCGGTTTCAATCCCTAGCATTATGGCTCATTGAATTACCTTGGTTTTCGATCAGAATTTCAAATTCTGCGGATAATCGATGGCATAGAGAGCATGAGAAGTACCTTCAATGTGATGCTCAAATGTATAGAAATTTCTAATTTGCATTCAAATGGTGCAAACACATTTTTTTGCATGGCTCCAAAGCACAACACATTTTGTGGGAGACGAACGTGCGGGGGTGGGATGTAGTATGCAATTTTGCCCTCTGGGGTGCAAGTGTGAGTAAGGAAATTTAGTGCTTACTAAATGGGTGAGAAATTTATCACTTTATTGCATTTCAATTTTGATTTCACATGCGAATATAAGTGAGCTTCCTGTATTACCAGCAAACTCTCCAATGCATCGGATCCCTGTTGCATTGCAGATGGGATAGGAGCCGGTGGGATACATAAAATCAACAGTACAATTGCAATATTGCACCATATATCGCTGTCGGCACTCTGCAATGCAATTTTCCAGGTGATATTTCAGCCCAGGAAGACTCATCACGCCCTTGTCTCTGATTTCACGCTGAGGAATTTTTTTTTAGCCGTCACATATTATGGATTGATGTGTGTTGAAGGTGTTGGGATGATGGTAAGCAACATAAGAGATGGAGGAAGTCAACAGGAGTTTTTTTTTGAAATGTAACACACATTTTGATATAAATAAAAAGCCATTTATAGTGAAAAATGTGAGTGTGGATGTGACACAATTTGGTTTGCGGGGAAAAGCTGGTGTGTGGAAATTTTTCACCCGATCTCTTTCCCCATCATCGTTTTCCTCTTCCGTCAATTTATCGTGCTTTTCTCCGCAGCTACCATACGAATCACCATCATCGCGATTCGAGAGAGTTATAAAATAACGTCCGGATATTGAGCGGAAGTTTGATCACGAAATAGATTGTGATTAGTGAAATGTTTAGCGTGGCGGCAAAACCATAAAATTCCTTCAGCAATTCTATACTCTATTTTCGTGTCACAAGAACCTCAAATTATCCCTATGTGCGGATGGATTCTCTACTACTCCTTTCACCCACAAAACTCTACGCACAATTGACTTCTGAGAAATTCATGGTGTAGACAATTTCCTCAGCGGATGCATTTCGAAAGAGGAGTAAAAAGCCATTTACATCAAGGAGTATTTATCCGGAAAATTTACATACTTAGCAAATTGTGAAACCATAAAATTAACAAAATTTACGTTTTATTGGAGTGTTTGGGGTTGAAATGGTACTGTAGAATAATAAATTCTACTAAGATTGAAGAGGCAAAAGAACTACACCCTGCGAAATTCAAATATGCTCATTTGATGAATTAAGTCATCTGAATTTCGCATATTTGAATTTCGCAAAGTGTAGCGGAAACTGTGGTAGTAGGGGAATGTGCGCTACCTTCGGACGACTCAAGTTTCGAATAATTCATTTTTTCAACATGTAGGGTAAAGTGCTACAAGTTGGACAATAGTACAAGTTGGACAGGGCTTTTTTCTTCTTGATAAATTTAGTACCGTCGTTGCGGGTGACTTTGCACTCGGGGGGTGACTTTGCACTCTGCTGTTCGTGAGAGTTTGAACAATTCTAGCACTTATTGATAGTCTTCGCCGATCCGGTCTACCATGTCAAAGTATATAAAGATATGTTAAGTACCAAGTAAGGTACAATGATCCTCAAAAGGATTCTTGTAGTTTCAGTAATAGTCAATGAAATCCTAGTATAGGTATTTTGTCAAAAAACGACTCCGCGAAAAAGTTATCTGAAGATGCAATTCCAAAATCGATTTCAGAGAAGTAAATTGCCCAAATCTATTCTAAATTTATCTGGCTAGAATAATCCACTTCGATTTTGTTCATTATTTTTAGTAAATTCCTTTTTTTCACTATAGTCTTCCTAAGAACGCATGATTTATATTATAAAATTGCGTATAATGGACTTTCTTAAGCTTTATTATAGAAGTATTTGGCCAAAACTTATCCAATTTTTTTATAACTTAAGATAAAATGACCGAGATCTACAAGATGGTGTGGTCGCCATCTTGATTTGACAATTCTGTCCGCCATTTTGAATAACTGTCAAAACAAAATACTTATACGATTGAGCTGAAATTTTAGTATGTTCTGGCTGATGTCAAGACCTTTTCAGAACATATATAAAATCCTACCTAGGTCAAGCGATTGTCTGGATACTGGGGCTCTAAGTTCAAAATTTTGACATTTTCATTAATACAGAACTACGGAGAGCTTCTTTTATCGAAACCATCACAAAAAAGGCAGTAATATCGTTAGGCGATGAGATCTAAATAACAAACAAAAAGAAAAGTAATGTTTTTCTTTATAACAGCATATTATTTGAAGATATAAAAAACTTTTGCAAAGATGAAAAAATAAGAAAATAAATAAATGCACTTTTCATTTATTTTTTTTAATTATGTAAGAGTAAATAAATATATAAAATAAAAACCTCAACCATTTCTAATGGTTACTGAGGCATTTCGTTTAGGTTTTAAAATTCACGATTAGAAAATAAAGATCGCCAAAATATGAATATTTCAAATTTTTAAACTTTGAGCCTCTGTATCAAGATAAATACTTGACGTAGACCGGAACATAGATACGTTCTGAAAAGGTCTTGATATCAGCTACAACATACTAAAATTTCAACCCAATCGAACCTATTTTAGATTTTGACAGTTATTCAAAATGGCGGACAGAAACGTCAAATCAAGATGGCGATCATGTCATCTTGTAGATCTCGTGCATCTTATCCTTAGATGTGAAGATCTTCATTGTCGTTTATTATCAGAAATTGTTGATTTTTTAGTATTTATTAAAAAGTGCCAAGTCACCCGCACCTTATCCCCAGTGCAACCCTTTTTTCTTGATTTTTTTAAAAATAGTAAAATTTTATAAAATTAATGTTAGTGGCACAAAATCCATTCATTAACAAATGAATACAAATAATTTTACTCAAAAACCCCCCTCCCTTCACTTTAACTATCCACTTTTAGAGGGCATAGTTGAAAAACAGCGAAAAACGTGCAAAGTCACCCGCAACGACGGTACTTCATTTTTATTTGTATATTTTTAATGCTTTAGTTTTATAATTTGGTTCCTTGTGCTTAAAAAAATTTAGTACTGTATTTATCAAGAAAAAAAACCATGTCCAACTTGTACCGGCGAATTATCCAACTTGTATCACTTTACCCTATCTGATGAATTTGACCCACTCTAATATTAGTATTTCAACAGGCAGTTCAGTGTCTCAAACTTTCTGAAAAGAGTCCATGGATCAAATCCATTAAGTGTATCGAAAAACACTAAGTTGTCCGAACTTTGAAACGTCCAAAGTTAGCGTGCTGACATGAGGTAGAGGTAGTTAGCAGCATTAATTTTTATATCTAAATTAATTAGACTTACGTCACCCATTTCTTTCTATAGATCTTTTCTTAAGTCTATATGAATACATATAGATCTTTTCTTAAGTCTAATATACAATGGCGGCCAAAATAATAGAATCAACTCCACAAAGCCCACTATTTTACCTTTAGCATTTTTGTTTATTCCAAGTCGTTGAAATAATTTTAGATAGATAGATAGATAGATAGATATTTATTGTCATCAATGTTTTTGAAGATTTCGCAACATCCACCACATTTTTCTATAGAAATGTTCAAATAATTACCTTACGTCAGATAAATATTGTTTTGGCCGCTAGAGGTCTCTATTTTTCACAGAATTGATCAATTGTGAAATTTGGTTTGAACAACACTATAGGACCACTTTCATTTAAATTAAAGAATGTTTTCTATAAATCGAATAAGTTTAAATAAAGCCATATTTAGAAACTATAAATGACAGTTTTCCAATTTTTTTTTGGCCGAAATAAATTTTACCATTGACGTATTCTGTGTAAAATAGACCTCAAGCGGCAAAAACAAACTTTATTCTACGATTCTAATAATTTGAAGATTTCTACTTCAGAATTATATCAACAAATTGGGAAAAAATGCAAAAGTTAAAAAATATAAGCTTTGCAAAATGTATGATTCTATTATTTTGGCCGCCACTGTATATTTAATTTAAAAAATCGCTGTGTTTACAACTACCCCATGTTTAGTACTACCCCAGTTTTTTCAATATTATCGCAATATTTAATCCTAAAAGACCGATAAGGGGAAGTAAAGCATATGACCTATAGGATTTCCTCAATAAGTCCGATAGGTAAATATTTAGTTTCATTGTGTTCTATCATTGACTAAAGTTTGAACACTTATTAAATGCAATGCAATAATATTATAAGAAAATTAACATTTAATTAAGTGTGAATAGTGGCCGAAACTTTAAGTTTTCGTATCCTTTTTGCTAAAATGACTAAAATTAGCAGGCTTTACCAACCTTTAAGTGAAACTAAAGACCTCCATACATTAGGAGCAACTTTCGCCAAAAATGCATTTTGACAGAATTTTTACGTTTCTACTTACAGCAGCAATGCAGGCAATTTCCTCCAAAAAGCAATTTTTGAAGATAATAAAATTCAATAAAAGATATTGTCAAATAAAAGAAAAACTTAAGATTTTACTGAAGAAGACTTAAAGTTCTTTTTCATCCAACTATAATGTTGAAAATAATGCTTATTTACAGTATAATTTTAGTAAGCAAAATAAAGTGTCCCAATCAGTGATACAGTAGTAGAGTGTTCTAAATTAGAACGCTCGGCTCGGGAGGTATAAATTCGAACGATTTTTTCAAAACTAACGAAATGTATGTGAGATTACTTAGTATTTTGAATCTAATTCCCGTACTTTCTCACAAGTCTTAGTGGTAACATACTTCCTTTTCATTTTATACGATCATACTGTATGTAGACATTGAGGAAGAAGCACATAAATATTCATTCACCCAAGAATACGAATTTTTTAACATAACCCCACAATTGACATTTCGAATTCAATTGTCGTCGTTCGAATTTGAAAAATTTAAATTTGAGAGACTCTACTGTACTTTGAAATTGTCTTCTTTTTCGATCACTGAAAACAGATCAAGATTTAAGTGTACACTTCGGGAGAGAAAACTATAAAGATCTAAATTAAGACTCTGTCAAGGGATGCCAATCGGATTTCGTTCACTGAAGTCTTCTGTTTGCTTAAAAGAACTGGATTATAAAAGCGAAGAGATGAAATTCATTAGAAGTAATTTTTAAAAAAAGAGTTCCATTTGACCAATTTGAAAATATCACTCAATGTTGCATTTAGTGATTCAGTTCCAATGTACTTTAGAAGCGTCAACAGTAAATATTTTCACAAAGTATCAAATATTATGATCAATCAGCAAGAGATCGATTTTTATCCTTTATATATGATCCTACTAAACACTGAGAACAAAAGGATGGTGCGATTAACTTTTTTTCGTCATAACTTTAACACTTTTGGGTGTAAAAATATATCAACATTTTTTAATGTTAATTTTACACCTTTTTAAGGGTAAAATCAACATGAAAGAAGGGTAACTTTAACCCATAATACACCTAAAAATCATAATATTTACACCGATTTCGGATCAATACTGCAGGGTAAAATTAACATTTCTGAAATGTTATTTTAACTTTTTCGGATTTCTCTCAGTGTATGTCTATTGATTAAAGTCTGTTTTCTAAACCAGTTAGTACGATTGAGCAACATTTTTCTAATAACGACCATCCCCTTTTAACAAGTGGATCTTCCGAAATAACACAAATTGTTACTTCACATCTAATAAAAAGTCAAATCTACACATAAAAATTTATATCATAATCATAATAAATCAAATAACAAAATAAAAATTATAAAATCGCAATATTAATTTGGTTATTGTAAAAATATTCACCCCTTGATTTTAGTGTTCTTAATATACTTAATGCATTCAAGGAAATTTCTCATAATATTTCAGTGGAGGATGAGAAGTTTCCAAAACATCATTTGGATTGCAATGCCGGAAAATGGAAAATTGAGAAGATAATGCCTCAGAGAATATGCTACTTTCGTCTCAATTTCCTTCGCTCGCAGCCATAATTTCCCTAACAATTTAAGTAAATTCTGGGAAAATTATTCCAGTTCTGTAATTTAATCAAAGAAAAAGAAAAATGCCAAAAGTTTTCAATCTGACATCCAAAACAATAACATACTTTTTCCATTTCGCTACGACACGTGGTATTTCAATAAAAAATTCATATTAAACGTATTATATAGTCGTGTCAACAAATTTTTTGTACATTTTTATTGATTATTTAATTATATCCTATGACTTTCAGTTCATCTGGCTTTCACTAAATATTTGTTATATAATGTTTTTGCATGCAAATGGGGAAATATTTTCAGGGAATTATTTTTTTTACCATATATATATATATCCAAAGTTCTGTATACTTACTAAAGATATTTCTGCGAAAGTGTTTTTCCAGGATTGATTTTCAATTAAAGATTTAAGCCTGAAACTTTTCTTATTTATGACATCTGCCGAACGTTAATTTATTTTTGTGTTTGAAGAAATTGTAGAGAAGTCCTTGAAAAAGCTTTTCCGATTGAACATTTCCATCAGAAGTCGTAGAAAATGACTAAACTAAAATTAGGCTGAAAATTTATTGGATTGAATTTATAGAGATTCATTTGATATTGATTTAAAAGATTTATCAAAAAAAAAACTCTGGGAAAATTGTTTTGAAGAGCTTGCAATGAATTTTCTGGAGAATCAAAAGAGAAATTTAACTTGAAGACTTATTTAACCCCAAGTTTTATTACCCAAACCTATTCGATTGCCTTTGACTTAATGAGGGCTGAACTGTGCAAATCTATTGCATCCGTATTTCTTGCAGGAGTTCATGAATTTTTCAGGGTGCTGAATATGTACATTTTTCGAGGATAAGCATCAGGAATTCCCTCATGAATCTCTATTGCGGTAAGTGCTCCATGAACCTTTTGTGCCAAGTTGGAGTATTCTTTTTTGGCACTGAAAATGCTTTATCCCACTTTCTCCTTGATACTCATCCCAAAATTGGTGGCTCATTGACAAATCATTCTCCCAAAATCACGCAATTTTCCAGTGTCCGGTGAGATATATCCCATGTAAATAAATTAAATATATATGTCAACGAGAAGTACATAAAAAAAGAGAAAATGGGAATAGTGTGTTTTTAAGCTATTGACCCGACAATTTGCTGAAAGAGGGGAAAAAACAAATTGAATCCTCTCTATTTGGGAGTCGTTCTGGCCCCATATAGGGGAGTGTGAAACAGTTTCATGCATTTTATCCAAAATGATAGAAGTTCAAGTTTTAATTTTAAATTTTAAGATCTACAATTTAGTTATGTTGTATAAACACTTACGAAGGTTCTCAAACAAAATTAAAATATTGCAAGAAATAATGCAAAAACGTCTATGAAAGTGGAAATAATAGGATTGGAATTCAAATTTCAATTAGTGTTGACCGTTGACCGACATTTTAGAGAAGTAATCAACAACGTGCATAGCAAAATAGGGGAAACTAGCTAAAATATAATATTAAAATGGGTCAAATTCTTAAAAGCAGGTGTAGGGGAAAGTATTCCCCTTCGAACGTTCATGCCTTCGAATATTGTAAATTTTCATTAAGTTTTCCTAAGATCCTTAACTCTTTAAGGACGATTGGAACACCGGTGTCCCATAAAGAAAATAATTTTTCCTGACCACCTAAACTTTTTTTTTCTTATGTTTGTACATAATTGTAAAGTAGAAGGTTGAAGGAATTTAGGATATTTTTTTTAAGTCTCCAGCTATTTGCTGTATAGTAAATTTTTAAGCTAAACATAACGAATTTTTAAATTCTCGTAATGACAATTAATTTTAATTATTTTTTATACTTCCAGTTTTTTTTAAGTCAAATCGTTTTGGAAAAAGAAACTACAATACTCAAACACAATATTTTTCATTAGAATGACTATTACCTGTTATTGGTTTCGTCAGAAAAATTACTTAAAATTTTTAGTTATTTTTGTCCCTATCGTTCATAGAGTCAAAAATACACCAAATTAGACTCTGTTGGCTTTTCGAAGGTTAGATGTAAGACGTTTGACAAGTTTTGTTTATTGGTTTCATTTTTATTGGTGATTTTCGGTCAGCGAAAATTGTCTCATCGTTAAAGGGTTAAACATTTCTATTGAATATTAGTTAGCTTATTATCAATTATTGATAATTATGTGACAATCATGTGGAAATCTCTTAGGAAAAGTAAAAGAAATTCACATTATTCGAAGGCATGGACGTTCGAAGGGAGAGTATTTTCCCCTAATAGACGCGCTTTCATCTTTTGTGTATGTCGAACATCCTTTTGATATAGATTTGGGTCCCGATCAAAATCCCGGAAGCCAAAATCCCGAATTCTTAAAAATGTCATAGCTACTCCCACGATTGCACCCGCGTTTTCTGTGTCTTGGGAAATTATTCTAAATATTTTCCTCCATATAATTTCATCCCTTTCAGGATTTTGAACATTCGGAATTTTGGCTTTCGGGATCTTGGCTTTCAGAATTTTGGCTGCCTCCGATCGATTTGTATAACGTAAAGCATTTTAGTGAAATCGTAAAATGGTGAAACTCTTTTCATTCTTTTACAATTATTAGATCGTATAGGGTGAGTGTGCCAAATTTCGGCATAGTTGCATGCAAGCGCCCAAGCCTCACATTTGAAATGTAATATTTTTAATACAAATTGATTTATTTTTATTCCTTTTTCTTAAGGAGTGTTGCTTGGAAACTTGTTAACTGTTTATCGTCTTTATTTTCTCTAAAATCATTCTTAGTAGATTTTAAAATAAATAAAAATATAAACATGGCTTTGGTCCCATATTTCGGCCACCTTTATTCTCATAGTTCCTTGCTCTTCGGGATTTCCTCCAATGTCTGTTTCACGTCATCTCGTTTGTCGAAATTACATATTCTGTTTTTCTTTTGTATTGTATAATCTTTCGAGTATATAAAAATTAAAACTTCATGGAAATTCGAGGAATAAAAAAGGTGTCCGGAATTGCAAGCTGGCCGGAATTTGGCACACTTACCCTAATAGTATTATTAGTAAGATTTTAGTGGGTTTTGTTAATGCATAATAGGTCGAAATGGATGCCTAGGTGCAGCAATATCCTGACGTACCGCCCCTACAATCTAGCAAGAGTGTTTCAGTTCAATCATTGCAATGGGATAGGGAGGAGGCAATGTAAATATTTAAACTGTTAAACTGTCCTACAATCCCCTACAGGAAAAAAATGTTCAGCTGCGAAAATTGCTGACAAACTCGAAGAGAGAAGGACTACACAACATTTTTGCAGAGGCATCTTCCATCTATCGGAGAGTGCATTTTGGCCAACATCCAAAATCCCGTGCTGGGAAGTCGATAAAAGTTGACACAACATTTTACATTACCAGGAACGCAGAGAGGGATATGTCTCTATTCCCTGCCTAACGATGGGTGGCCAACAAAAAGTATGAGAGAGGGACAAGCGTGTGGGTGGCCAAGCAAAAAGTCCATCACCGACCATCCTCAACATTTTCCCAGCACCCTCGTGAATAAGCTTAATTCTCAAAATATCTCCTCATTTGCATAAATCAGCAATTTGCATTGATAAATTCCATATAGCACTAAAATATATCCCCACGTGCTCAATTTTATGGCCATCCCCCATGGGAGGGAGGGAATATTCACCGCATCCCCTGAACGATGAGAATGAGTTTAAAAGCATTGTTCCTCCACTCTAGTCATTATTATTGAATTTCGCACGTTTTCTCTTCCCGTTAGATAGTCGCAGGGTTTTCCACAGTATTAACCGAGCCAATGAAATTAAATTGAAAGAACAACGAATGATTTCACTCGGTTTAGCACTTTTTTTTCTTCTATCGTATTCAGGGGTATTTTAATTTTTTTCTGCTCTAAAAGTAGAAAAAATAATACATGAAAAAAAACTCTCTTGTTTTATATTATCTAGCTAGAACAATAACAATGCAATTTCATAAATCGTGCTTTATGTTTTCCTTTTGAATTTAAATAGAGCTTAATTCTTTAGCTTTTGCTTTGGTCACGGAAGCTTTTTTTGTAGCTACGTTTTTTTTCTCATATTTAGGAATACAGTGAAAATATTTGCAAAACTTATGGTGAACTTTTGTGTGTAAGTTTCAGATCAATATGGATTTTAGGAAATTTAAGACTAAACTGTTTTGATTTTTTCAACGCAATTGTAATAAAATTATACAAATTGCCAAGATAATTATATAGTTTTATTATACTCGTTGATTGACATTGTTTGAGTAAGGCAGAATGCCAAGTTAAACTTTCTTTAAAAATAGAAATTGTATTTGGCCAGCAAAAGTAATATAAATAATGTTTAAATACTTATTCTTTAAAATACATTCAACGAATGCAATAAAAACGCTGCATATTTTTTACTAAATAGGGGGAAGTGAGGCACTTTTGAAATTGTTTTTTTTTTACTCCTATTCTAATTGGAACTAGACCTTATCATGATGCAACTTAGTTTCACAAACCTATTGTGAAGCTAAATTGCAATATGGTAAGGCTCGGTTCCTCTTAAAAATAGGAGAAAAAGTCTAATTTTAAAGATTCTCCAATTCAAAGGTGCCTCACTTTCTCCAACAACACAAAATTTTTAAATTTACAAATCTTTTGTTATTTAAAATAATTAGTTAACCAACCTCAAGTTCAAGCCATATGATTCATAACACTGTGCAACGATGATTTTGTCGCCGGGTTCTCATGCTACTTTTTCTATTGCTAGGGTCAAATGATTTACGAAAATACTTATCATTTTGATTTCATTTGGATTTTGCGACTGGTATTTACGAAAAACGGTTTTTTCCGTTTTTTGATACTTGGGTGCCTATATCTCCGAATCTACTGAACCGATTTATTTCTCACTAAGGAATAATTTGTTCTCCTTTAGATGCCCGATAAATCCTCTGAACAGATGAAGTTCGTACAACCGACACCAGGGGCGCTGTAGTCCCATAAATGTCAGAAAACATGTAAAAATCGAAATTTGTAGCAACTTTGATCAAGAATATCTCGAAAACTAAAACTGTTCTTAACAATCTTATTTATGGGTTTGATAGAGAATTTTATTAGCTACATTTTTGTTCATATACAACTTTTTGCTCAGATTATTTTTTAGCCTCGAAATAGAGGTTCAAACGAAAAATGAGCACCCAGCCAACTAGAGAAAACCCTCATTATTTCACACATTTTGACTTTTTCTTTTCAAGTTGAGGTAAATCCAGGATATTTTCATACTTTTTCTAAATTGCATAAGTTTAATAAATATATACATATTTTTTCTTTTACATCGGAAAATTTCTTAGCCCAAGATACACAGTCTCAAAGATGGCGTGACGCGCTTCATATTTCACTTGTGATTTTTGACAAAAATTTTAAAGTGCTCTATTTCGGGAAGAGGCCAAGATATTTTTTGCTATTTTTTTTTAAATCTGACATGTAATTTTATTCTCTTTAAAGGCGTCTCCAAACTTTCCCCTATCATTGTAGGAAGCAACGTCAAAATAAAAAAAAGGCAATTTGTTTATGAAAATTGATTCTAGTGTATAGACACCATAAATCGACATACATTTGATTTTTTTTAAATTAAAAAGTATATTATTAACATTAAAAACTACATTGAAAAAGCTTAGATAAATTTTGAGAAAAACCGAAAAAATATAATTTTAGAGAGGATGGAGGGGAAAAGGGGAAAAAACATTTTTAGATAATGTTTATTTTTGGGGATCATCGAAGATCGAAAGTTGATATCTCTTACTATTTAAACTACAGAGTGATAATAAGTTGGAAAAAAGGAATATACATATAACTGGGGCAATCCACAGAGAGAGAGACAAGCAGATGGAAAATTCATAGTCTTAAATATTTGTGAAAATACATGAAAAAAATGTACACTTATTTTTTTTTCTTGGCTAAAAAAAAATCCTAACTCGAGATACACAGCCAAAATAATAAAAATTTTGGATTTGGTATTTAAAAAAAAGAGTCCAAAAAATTTTTTTTTGTCAAAAACAAAACTTTAACATATATTTGGCACATATACTCTATTTTGAAAATGTTTTAGACTTTTATTGCGAAATATATAAATAAAAAGTCCAGTACGACTCTGATAGTATTAATTCCTAAAAATTTCAAACACAGTGAAAAATATGTAAAAATATGTAAAATTTCAAATTTAATGTCAAACTTTTAAACTACTTTTGTCGAGTAACAATCTGAGTCAATTTTGAATGAGTGAAATAGTAACTTCAACAAGAAAAATAACTTAGAATATTGCAGACATGACATGTGTTGACTCTATTGGAGTCGTACTGTATTTTTTTCGAAAAGTAAAGTGATCAAAGTCTAAAACATTTTTAAAAAAAATAGCGTATATGTACTAAAAATGTGAAAAACTTTTGTTTTTACCAAAAAAAAAATTTGAACTTTTTTTTCTTTTAAATACCAAATCCGAAAGTTTCAATATTTTTCCTTTTGGTAAATACTATTGTGGTGCTATACTCCCTGAAAAGAAGTCTATCCATTTTTGAGTTTAACTACTCAATTGTTTTGGGGAATTTCCAAAAAAAAAAAATTAAGTAGTTCAACAAAAAAGTGGACCCTCTTTCTTTGAGGGAATGTAGTTTTTTATGTTAATAATATACTTTTTAATTTAAAAAAAATCAAAAGTATGTCGATTTATGGTGTCTATACACTAGAATCAATTTTCATAAACAAATTGCCTTTTTTTTATTTTGACGTTGCTTCCTACAATGATAGGGGAAAGTTTGGAGACGCCTTTAAAGAGAATAAAATTACATGTCAGATTTAAAAAAAAAATAGCAAAAAATATCTTGGCCTCTTCCCGAAATAGAGCACTTTAAAATTTTTGTCAAAAATCACAAGTGAAATATGAAGCGCGTCACGCCATCTTTGAGACTGTGTATCTTGGGCTAAGAAATTTTCCGATGTAAAAGAAAAAATATGTATATATTTATTAAACTTATGCAATTTAGAAAAAGTATGAAAATATCCTGGATTTACCTCAACTTGAAAAGAAAAAGTCAAAATGTGTGAAATAATGAGGGTTTTCTCTAGTTGGCTGGGTGCTCATTTTTCGTTTGAACCTCTATTTCGAGGCTAAAAAATAATCTGAGCAAAAAGTTGTATATGAACAAAAATGTAGCTAATAAAATTCTCTATCAAACCCATAAATAAGATTGTTAAGAACAGTTTTAGTTTTCGAGATATTCTTGATCAAAGTTGCTACAAATTTCGATTTTTACATGTTTTCTGACATTTATGGGACTACAGCGCCCCTGGTGTCGGTTGTACGAACTTCATCTGTTCAGAGGATTTATCGGGCATCTAAAGGAGAACAAATTATTCCTTAGTGAGAAATAAATCGGTTCAGTAGATTCGGAGATATAGGCACCCAAGTATCAAAAAACGGAAAAAACCGTTTTTCGTAAATACCAGTCGCAAAATCCAAATGAAATCAAAATGATAAGTATTTTCGTAAATCATTTGACCCTAGCAATAGAAAAAGTAGCATGAGAACCCGGCGACAAAAAAAAAGTTTGAAATTGTTGCACAGTGTAATTTACTGCCCCAATTTAGCCATTATAATATTACATTAACTAAATTTATTATTAATTGAATAATATAAAAGTGAAAAATAATTAAAAGTGTTTTTGAATAATTTGTAGGTTTGATTAGACATTAGAATTTGTAATCAATTTTTAACTTTGCACTATACTATATGTTTACTCAAAATTTGTAAAATTTTTCTCTATATGTTTAAGACATTTTGTTGCTTACATTAGCAAAAATCGTAACTGCATTTTGAGGATTTTTCGCAAATTCTAAAATCTACATAATATTTTATATTGTTATAATCGATAAAATGGACAACACATCTGATAAATTTGAACCCCATCTGATAAAACTTTATAATACAGTAGAGTTCCACAAATTTGAACTTCTCAAAATTGAACGACCGACTGTTGAATTTAATATGTAATATTCGAGGTTATGCGAAGAAAGTTTTGCGTGGAGTCTGAATTAGAATAATTTTTCTCTAGCGTTTCCTCAATATTATCGTATTATATTAACTTCCGTAACAAATTCCATTTACTTCCCAACAAATTACATTGATATATTATCTAAAGTTATTTTTTTTTAATTTGAGGAAAGTGCATTTCAATCAATTCCGCTACGTTTTTGAAAATATTGTTCAAATTTGACGAGTGGGAAATATCATCTATGCCCCCCAAATGTTGAAATTTGAGAAGCTCTACTGTATTTCCTTCCAAATTTAATTTTGTAATTTTAGGCGTCTTCTATACGGGGGGATTTCGAAATGCACTCCACTGTGCTATGCACCGGTGAGTCTCGGAAAATCTCCCCTAGTGGTTCATTCCTAAGATAAATTTTCTCCACCCTGTGTTATAAATTCTCCAAGTGTGCTCTAACTAAAATAGGGAGTCTGGAAGACTTTCTAATTTATTTCGAAACGTTTCAAACGTCAATCACACAGTGTTTTACAATTAAAGAATTTGTTAAAGAGTGGTAAAGTTAATATTTATGCCTGGTGACGAACACTTTATAAAGAAGAGGAGATGGGGGGATCTTCTATATCAAAATCGTCCTACCGCAAGATTTTATGCCAATATTGTTGCTAAATTAGGAAAATATCCTATTGAGGGTCTTGAATTAAGTTTTTATTTTTCTATAAATCAACTTTATTCTATTTAACTATTTCGACTATTTCTTTATTTCGATTTAAGGATGTCTATTTAACAATTCGACCATATTCCAATAAGGATTAAACGATACATTCAGAAGAGTGATCGATACCGTGTCCCTATTTCACCTGCTTTTCGACTTTTTTGAAAATAATTCACGAGAAAAACATGTCTTGAAAAACAAACAAAAAATTATTTAAAATCGCTTGAAATGTCAAAATATTCGAACATAAACAAATTGAGCTTTCGAATAGGGAGATTTTAAGCACCGAAAGATAGGCAAAAATGCACCGGTCTAAAGCTCAATGGGGGATTTTTGTGTCAAAATGGCGGTTTCGAAATAAAATTCCCCCGTTTAGGTGCTCCCTTAGTGGTCAATATATATCGAAAACATTTGCACTGAAGATTCATTTCGCTCCTTCAATACTACAAGGGGCCAACTCATTTTTTTGCGATTTTGAGATTTTAATGCACTTAGTAAGAGAATTTTATAATTTTCTTTTTACTCTTTTTGATTGCTTGAGCAATTTTGTTTGAAGTCAAGGGGCACAAAATATATTTATCGTTAAAATTTTTTGTGAAACAAAGGACTAATTCATGCAAGTTGGTCCCTTTGTCATTCTAATTTCAGGAAAATTTACACATTATTTAGAATGACAAGGCGGACAAGGAGCTACCTCATAAAAAACATATTTTGAAAGGTAAAAATATGTGTGTTGCGATGTTTATATGAAAGCTCATACAAAAAGAAAAGGAATAAATTATTTTTGGTCAGTAATTGCATTGAGATAATTATTTGATAAAGTTCAATCTTTCATGCTTCCGGTTCCCTTGAAAAATGGCTGAAAATGAATTGGCCCCTTGTAATTTCCAAGGAGCGATTTATTTAAATAAGCTAAAATATTGAAAATAAGCTACGAAATAGTATTGAGGAAACAGGATCAATACATATTTAGTATTTATACCAAAGTTTTAGGTTAATGACTTCATAAAATTAAAATAGTTATTTTTTTCTCAATAAATAAAGTATTGCCATTTGTTTTTCAATTAAACGTAAATAATTATTATACAATCAACGCTAAAAATGTAGATTAAAAATAGATTTAAATATATTCTAAAACGAATAAAATGGATGGTCTAAATACGCTGATTAGGGATTGATTGATTGATTGATTGATATATTAAATTTAGGTCAATTGTAAAGGGAAGAGAGAATCTTCACATTTTACGAGATATCATTTTAGGATATTCCCACAATCAGAGATGGTTAAGGATAAAATTAGAAATAATATAGCAGGAAACTACACTTTAGAAAACGGAGGAAATTATCTGTTACAAGGTGAAATTGAACCCTTGTCACTTCATGTAAAAGTTAAGCACCGTGACGAACGACGACCATTCATCATTGGCTCCAAAAAAGCTTTCAAATTGTTATAATGATATGTTATACAAGGCATATTTGACATTATTTTTACGATAAAAATTTGATCGAAAATGCTTAATTACAAATTCAGTCTGATAAATTTAATTGAATCCTTTTATCATCGTTAATCAACAAAAAAATACTCAGAACTTTCAAATAAATAGTAAGGATTATATCGACGGCTCCATTCCATACTATTCTAAGTCGTTTTAGACCTTTTTTACTCCGAGAGATTTGATATACAGTGCCGGACAAAATTGTACCAATGTTTCAAAATTCTCTATAAAGGATTTAATATCTCAAGATCTAATTTATATTTTGACTGAAACTTTTTTTCTTAGAGAGCTTTATTATAAAGCTACAAATTATGTCTTATTAAAATTTTGTAGGAGAATTACTAATATTTTTGTAGAGCCTTTTAAAAAAAAAGGATCCATTGGTACAATTTTGTCACTTGTACCTAATCGCTACTTTTTGTTCTAAAATTTTATTTTATGAAGTATTTACGTAAAAATTATTTTAATATAATGACTTCCGGCTGTTATTAATGCATTTTGCATGAACACTTCCGGATTTTTTTCACTTTATTATTCAGAAAAATTAATTAAATTATTAGTTTAAAGAATTTCGTGGAAATAACAAAAAATGATTGCAGAAAACCCTCTTAAATGAATATTCCTGGTAATACAGAAATAATTGTTTTCTTACATTTTAAGACTGTAAATCTATATAGGGGGAAGTGGGGTACCTTTGAAAATGGGGCACCTTTCAAATTAGCATTTTTCACCTATTTTTAAATAAAATTAAAACTAATCGGGATATATTTTAAATTCTTAATCTGTTTGTGCAGCTAAATTATATGACGATAAGGCTCAATTTTATTTCAAAATAGGTGAAAAATCCCAATTTCAAAAGTGCCCCACTTTCAAAGGTGCCCCACATTCCCCTATACTCCATTTTAATTTTATGAAAATAAACTTTTTCAGCAATTGGTTTTCCATAGCTCTTTTAATCTTTTTAAAGATTAAATGATGAACTTATTTCAACAAGCCTGCAAGACAAACTGTCTCTATAAAGGGCGCCTTTGCCTTAAGATAATTTGATAAATGAGAAATGTTTTAAAGTAAAGCAATTCGGAAAATCTTGCCAAGAAGATAACCTTGTGAATTGAAAGCATTTAGACTAGGGGAAAACCCATTTAACACATACTTAACAAATTGTATTTAAAAGCCTCATTGAAATGAAGAGGGTTTTACATTTAAAATCATGCAACAATTTATAATGATTAAATCATAAAAAAAACAATATGGATTAAAATTAGATAATAACAAGGGGAAAGGGAAGAACTTCCCATATTTGGAATGAACCTGCATTTCTGGAGAGCAATAAACAGATGAATATTTACTTATGCAAGCCTTGCATTTGCAATTGTATGCAATTCTCCAAAAATTCTTGAAATTTTCATAAGAGATCAAAATATATTTTCCAGGAATCCCGTCAGTCACTCATCTCTGAACCAGAAGAATGTGTGCTAGGTGAGTGATTGAGAAAAGTATGGAATCTAAATTTAGTTTACCTCGAGAAAACATCCTCTCTGAGCTGGTGGAAATCTCTTGACGCCGGAACTGCTGTAAGCAAACGTAGGAGTGATGCTGAAGATGGTGATGGATCCTGTGGGGATAAATTTGGCCGTTTGAGGCCATACCTCAGGATGGTGAATAACAACTAAGACCCCTTTTGTCTGACTGCCTTTCATCGTGACACGAAGTCCACTCCAGTGACCATAATTGCTAGTCCTCCATGGCCAATCGGACTCATTCCAGTGATTGGGTGCATCCTGGCTGGACAGAGAATTGAAAGATAGACAGTGTCCGTATGTGGAGACCTGAGTTGAGAAAATGGTGCAACAATTGAAGAATTTGTTGCGCCACCAGCAGGGTTCCTGGAAAATTCTGCTGCATCTGGGCGAAACTTCACGCAGAACCTGGCCAAAATTGACATGTTCTAGCTCTCTGTAAAATTTATTGTTGTTCTGTGGCAACTTTTCATCCAACTGAAATTCATCACTGAGCATATTCTCAACTTCCACTGCGAGAAACTTCTTCAAATTACCACCTCCGGTTGCGTACCTGGGAGTAACGGAAATTTTTCATCTTCACCCCGAAGTACAATTTACACATTTTGGCATATTATTTATGGTAGCCCATTAAGAAAGTAAACCAATTCCCACACTCACTGGTCCACCACGTGATCCACATGGGACCAATTAATGCGATTGCCGGTGCAAATGGTGACGGCCGGATATGGGATTTCCGACACTGGATATATTGTGCTCTCAATAACTGTGGCCAGGGGACTGCTAGAGAATCTCTGGGACAGCAGAAGGGACGAAAAGACTGTGCCAAAAACCGCCAGTGTGACAAGCATAAACCAGAGAATCCTGCCAGAAGTAAAATCAGAAATGAAATTGTGGTCATTCGCAATAGTATATTCAATAGTTTTCCCTACTTTGCCTAAGCTTCCTCCCTGCCCCGCCCCTCCCCCTCCTAACACCACATGTCTGCAAATTTTGAGGGTGTTGAGTGTACCATTAATGCGGGTGTTTGTTTTGCAAACTTTGCCAGGCACTTTTGGGAATAATAGGAGGTTGTAAGGAGGGTAGGAGGTTGATGGTGGTACTCCAATTAAAAATCAATAATCAAGAATATCCGCCCTTTGAGGCACTTTTAGCAACTTGACTCCCCATTAACGTGATTTTGATTGCTCACAGAGTTCCCGAAAGTTAATTATGATTTTTTAATGGACTTATTGAGAGCTATTGTGTGTCAATTTTGTGGGATATATTTATTTTGGAATTTTCTCTGATAGAAAGAAATAAATTATTCCTGCAAATTGTCTCTCAATTGCAATGTGAATCACAGAATTGACTTCACTAAATTATTTCATTGAATCAAATTATACATTTTAACTCTAGAGTAGCTTAATTATTTAATGGCTAAAAATGGTAGCAGTTAAGTGATGAGCTAAAATAATTATGGTGACGAATAATTTATTTGGTCTTTCAAAATATATTTTTAATTTAAAAAAATCACGTTTGAAAAGCTCAGCTTTTTGCAGAAGTAATTTAACATGTTTGAAATATTTTATGAGCATAACAATTCATTTAAACAATTACAATTTTTAATGAATTTACCAAGAGTAATTTAGTTATTCAGCTATTTTGAACATTTTGCTGGAGCATAATGAAGAAATCCATATTTAGTGCAACTTTTTGTAATTAAATCTTCTCGTTCAATTCCCGCAAAAGTTCAGGAAACTTCTCTATACTCATTGAAGCTCCGATTATCTCAATAGTTTAATTAAGATTAATAGTGCGCGCAAGCCAATTATAATGTTTTAACTAAAATTATTAACAATTTCAGCTTTTGCGGTTCGAAGTTAAGTTAAACACTTATAGATTTCGAAATATGATTATTAAGCAGAGAATGATATCAATGACTGGTCCATGTCCATCTGATTATGGATTACGCAAATGAGAAGTCTCGCTAAATCACTGAAATCCAACATCTTTGTAAAATATAACAACTAGGGTGAAAGGAACACCTATTGATACTTTAGAAACTCGTGTCAGGACCTATTGACATCCTACTCTGTACCATTTAGAATACGTAGTTTGAACACTTAATCCTTATCGAAAAACGTAGATTAATGAAAAACGCCATATTAGGGTAAGTGTGCCAAATTCCGGCCAGCTTGCAATTTCGGCCACCTTTTTTTTTCCTCGAATTTCCATGAATTTTTAGTTTTTACAGATTATGCAATGCAAAAGAATAACAAAAAATGTAGCTTCGACAAACGAGATGACGTGAAAAAGGCATTGGAAGAATTCCCGAAGGGCAAGAAAATATGAGAATGAAGGTGGCCGAAATAGGGCACCAAAGCTATGTCTACATTTTATTCATTTTAAAATGTATTAAGAATGATTTTAGAGTAAATAAAGACGAGAAATTGTCTACAAGGTTCTAAGCAACACTCCTTAAGTAAAAGGAATAAAAAAATCAATTTCTATTAAAGATAATACATTTTAAACTTGAGGCTTTGGCGCTTGCATGCAACTATGCCGAAATTTGGCACATGTACCCTACTTACGACTTATTTTTTTTAATGTCGGCACAACATTCCATGAAGGAACAAGGTCTTCCCATTAGGGTAGACATGCATTATTATTTTTTCTTATACGGGATGAGGTTGTCACTCCCATGCCTGTGGAATCAAGTGCAGTGAACCTCACTGGATGCACACCTTTAATGCCAGAAAAAAATCCTGCTGATCTAAAGGGGATTCGAACCTGGGGAACTTGCATCATCTATCCACTTGACCCATTGAGTGCCCACTTACTTTTATTAGATATATTAAATAAATTTCAACATTAAAAAAAAGTATTAATAGGGGTTCCCTGTCGAAAAGCTGTTCATTCAACTCTATATTTACGAGAAAGTCCTCTTCGTTAGCATATTTTTTGTACGCACATAGGGTTACTGAAGATTTAATCGTGTTTATAGACAATGAGAAAGCCATTAAGAAATTATTTAACCCATTCCTTACCATGGTATTATATATCATACGGAAACTGAGTGATTTTAGATGATTTATTCTTGGGTAATTGTTATTTGAATTGCTGTAGGGAATGAATTTTTAGCTACTTTAGTCCTTCAATTAATTGGGAATACATTTTGTTGTTCTTTTCTCGCTTTGTGGAAAGTCATGCAAAATTTTTGCACAAAATGGCGAATGAAAAATTTGGCATCCCGTCGAATTTGTTCAAATTGACCTTCAGTCTCTTTCCTAATTTGAATTCTGGTTGCCAATTTGTGTTCTTGGATAGTTACTCTATCTAAATCAATGGAGTTTGCAAAGAATTAATGTAAAGAATTTAAATTCAGTGACCGTTAAGACGTGTCTTTGACAGTGGCTCCCCGCGCCCCCATAGTAGATAAAAATTCTTTCTTTTTAAAAAAAAGTGCGAAAAACAATTTTATCATTAATTTTCAAAACAGAGCTATTACCGTTACTTTCCCAATCCATCACCGATTGTGACCGATGCAGTCGGATTCAGAACTTTAATACCTTTCCAAAAAATCCAAATTTAACCTATTCGGTTGAAAAATGAGACTTCCAAAGAAATTGACCTTTGACCTTCAATAATTCAAAATGGCGAATTTTCCGGTCATAGGTATGTTTGGGCGAAATGTTCACCTGGACTAGCTCTAAAACATATCCGAAAATCATTGAAAAAGCTTGGGCCAATTTTTTGCAAAATTGGAAAAACTTTGTTTTTCAGGAATGTTAATAATATGGGATGTAAAATTATTCAAAAATCGGTACTTAACCGATTCATTACCGATTATGACCGATGCAGTCGGGTTCAAAATTTCAATATCTTTCCAAAAAACCCAAATTTAACCAAATCGGTTGAAAACCGGATCCTCCAAAGTGATTGAACTTTGACCTTCAATAATTCAAAATGGCGAATTTTCCGGTCATAGATATGTTTGGACAAAATGTTCGCCAGGACTAGCTCTAAGACATATCCAAAAATCATTGAAAAAGCTTGGGCCAATTTTTTGCAAAATTGGAAAAACCTCATTTTTGACCTATTTTTGAGGGATAGGGAACGTATGAAAGGGGAGGGGGTAAAAATAAAGAGGTTGGGCACGAGATAATGTCATTTGACGAAAGGTCGCCGAAGACCGGAAGTCTCTCTTTGAGTTCGAGCAGTAAAATATATTCGATATTATTGAAACTTCAGTAACGTTATGCATATAATTCCGAAACCCTTTTTATGATTGTAGCGGACATACATCGAGTTCACGGTTTCCGGATGCAAATTCGCTCAACTTCTCCGTAAGCGGTACTTTATAGGCGGTCAGGAATAAAAACTACAAAAGTGTCGATGAGTTGAAGCCAGCCCTTCCGCCATGAATGAGCTCGTATTTCGGAAGCTCAAGGTCGGGCAGCGTGCGATGCGTTTATGTGCAGGCTATAATGCCCTAGACACACTTATGACTTATAAGTCGAGAGACGGCTTAACGTAATTGTGAACAAAATAATGATCAGATTACATTTCCATCTCTAATCCGACTAATCTGACTAATTCATCTCTCTGCTGAAGCCGATAAGCGGATTAGTTAGTGGGAAACTGATGGGAATTTAGTCAATTTGATTATAATTGCGTTAAACCGTCTCTCGGTTTATCTGGTAAGTATATCTAGGGCATAAAGGTCGTAGCCGATACCAAAAGTGGTTAAATCTATAATTTTAAATAAATCTCAAACAGTGAAAGATGTTTTCGTTTTGGTTTTTCCTCGTTCATACCAATAAAAATCATTTTGGAATAATAAAAAAAAATTCAGCGTTTTGCAAAATTACTCTTCAATTACTGTACCCTGTAGACCCTGTATATCGAATTCTTATTAACTGATTTTGATTAGATTTTTTCTTCTGTTAATGTTTTACATCTGCAAAAATATTTAAAATACACAAATCAGTGACCAGTGAAAAATTTTGATATAATATTCTTTTAATGGTTTCAAATGTTTTTTTTTATACATTTGAAACCATAATTATTAAAGTATAGAGTAATCGAAATGAGTTAGTAAGAAAAATCTTTTGCACATCGAAATGCTTAAATTTAAAAAGTAAGGATTTAAGTCAATCCAATTTTGTCCATTTCGTCCATCAAGAGCAGTTCTTTGTCCCCAAAATTGAATTCACAATCCAATTGCAAGATGTGAGCACTTTGAGAACTATATATGTCTTCCGTAATACTTTATTCGGAATGTAACCATTTTACTTCATATTGCAGCTCTTAATACAATTTTCACGCATTTTTAGTTACAAAAAACCAGAAGTTTCTTTGTATAAAGAATTCCAGGCACGATAAGTTTAACAGGGCTTCATGAGAGTGCTCAAATATCGATGGTAATTCTAATACAATTAGAGTAAATTTCAAAGCTGTAAAATTACAATTTCCTATTTGGGAAAACTTTAACAACAAATTATATGTCTGGCATGGAGAGTATATATGAGTGTTCCTCGACATTACATCTTCTTGTTCTATAAAAAAGTTAAGGACTTCTTTCAATCCCCAAGAACAAGAAAATTAAGATCACTATCTTAGAATATTCATTTCACGATACATGACTTTGATCTAAATTTCAATCTAAATTGTATTTCTTATTCTGCTCTGGATTCCCTCATCCTGTCTCTCTGATACATTGTTTTAAGGACGTTTTATTTATTTAAGAGTGTTTTTCTAGGAATTATTTGCTGAAAAGCCACAGCTAAAAATAAAACAATGTTATTAAATTTATTGATTGCAAAATCATGTAAATACAATTTAAAATATCCCCCATATGACACATTCAAAATTTCATCTTTCATATAACAGCCAGATATCGTGAGGTTTTGTCGTTTTTTATTGAAATTGAAACATTAATATTTTGTAGGAGTTCACATTTAATATTATGAAAAAGAAAGAAAAGAGACTGAATGCGGCTTAAGGATTATATTTTCAGGCATACAAAAATTTATATGGCTCCAGAAGGCATTCAATCATAATTTTATGTGAAAATGCCTTCGAGAGTGTTAAGCAAAAAGAGGCGATTCTAAAGGCGAAAAAGTTCAATTTAACCTTACCATAAAGCATGAGGAAAATTTATTTTATTTACCAAACCAGTATACCATCACTCTGCTCAAATGCTGCATAATTCCTAGCAATATTCCAATTGTGATTTAAATTTGCTGCTATTAGTATAGATAAATGACATAATTATGCTAATTCCTTGCAAATATCATTATGGGAAAAGTATAATAAAGAAAAGGAGAGCAAGAAATTAGTTTAAATTGTTGAGGTGACACTGTGGAAATTCTAGAAAAACAACACTCACCGCAGAAATATTAGATGAGATCATATATTCTGTCAGTAGAAGAGGTAAAAAGTTTGGAGTGGTATATCTCAGCTCCTGATGAACATAATTGGATGAGTGAACTATTGTTGGAAAGCTTGGTTCATTAGCTTTCAGAATCTGGTATATGTAATTGGCTATGGGTAAATCGTGGTCATCCAGAACCATTTATGTCGAAGAAGACACTTTTTGCAGCGTCATTTTTGACCATCTACTGCTGGGACCAGGAGTGACCCACAATTCTCGCACTTGGACTGTTCGTTAGAGGAACTCAAATGGTACAATTTGTGGAAGAAACTTTTTTTTTGGACGTCTTACTTTTTTTTATTCATCGACTTTTGCAAGAATTTTAACATTTTACACGCAAGGAAAAAATTACAAAAATCCTAAAAGAGTGGTTTCTGGAGGGGAAGGATAGACGTGGGGATGAAATTGATATGATATTTGGATTCCTTGGATCAACTTATGGGGGAGTACTTAGAACATTCCAAGTCGATATCTTCATTAGTTTGTCCAGAAAATGAGATAGAAGGATTTCTGCCATTTTTTTCTATGCGTGTAAAATGTTAAAATTCTTGCAAAAGTCGATGAATAAAAAAAAGTAAGACGTCCAAAAAAAAAGTTTCTTCCACAAATTATACCCTTTGAGTTCCTCTAACGAACAGTCCAAGTGCGAGAATTGTGGGTCACTCCTGGTCCCAGCAGTAGATGGTCAAAAATGACGCTGCAAAAAGTGTCTTCTTCGACATAAATGGTTCTGGATGACCACGATTTACCCATAGCCAATTACATATACCAGATTCTGAAAGCTAATGAACCAAGCTTTCCAAAAATAGTTCACTTATCCAATTATGTTCATCAGGAGCTGAGATATACCACTCCAAACTTTTTACCTCTTCTACTGACAGAATATATGATCTCATCTAATATATACCTTTAGCTAGCTCTACACGTAGAATAGGGGAGAATGATACAGATGAAAACGCAATAGGATGATGAGGAATTATTATGATACTTCTATGTATATATATATTTCAACCCTGTCATAAGTTGGAATATAGAGGATAATCCTAATATCTTTTGACATAATCCCCCTATACAACATTTTTATTATTCTGCTCGCGCCAGTTTTTTTTTTCTTCTTTTTTAAACATGTTGCCCGCCCCATCTTTCCCACCATTTAATTTTCCATTTAAGTACATCATCTGTCGCGTGCACACCCTATACACAACATATCACATCGTTAACATCGGATGGCAATTTAATGTACCTCTCAGCCGGATGCAAATCATCATCCACCAAATACTTTATTCCGTGAACGGTAGACATTCTCGAATATCTCTTCCACCATACACTATTCCTTAGACGTAATTTCATCCTGTTGCCCGTAATTTCACTCCAATCTTCCCTTTTATTTAACTCACACCCGACACTTCACTCAACTACAACTTTGGATATGAATCGCAGAGAAATGTGAAGACACTCACTTGAAGAGTTATGCTTAAAGTTTGTCTGTGTTCGAATAAAGAAGTTCATTTAGAGGCTGGCTAGAGCAAGAAAGCTCACCATACTCACCTGACGCCGGAGACCGCAGGACTAAGACGAAGGGAAATTTCCTCAGACGGAAACGTACACCCATTTTTGACTTGATGTAGTCTTTCTAATTTTTAAAAACTTTTTTTTAAGTGATCCTTTTTAGATCTTTAAGATAAAACTAAATTCCTCAATGAACTAAAAATCGTAAGTTTCGAAAAAAAACTGTAGGGGAAAGTCGTATGCCTTTAAATGTAGCAGCCTTTAAATGTTGCGATTTTTTCGTTGTTCTCAAAAGCATAAATTATATTCTATTAACTATTAGGTAGCTATCCATCATCCTCACAAATCATCAAAAAATGGAGAGCCTAGCTCCTATTTCCTAGATGCTAGATCAAATAAAATGAAAATGAGCTCTAAACTGTAATTTTGATGTTCCACAAATCATGTGATTTTTCATAGTAAAAATCATTTTACAAATAAATCTTCCATTGTGACACATAGAAGGTTAATCAGACTTAATATTTCTGTTAATACATTTTGATTCAGATGACACAATTTTTGTGGGTGGCAAAAAATTGCAAATATCACCCTGCAGCAGCCTTTAAATGCTAGTGTCGTGTGCCTTTAAAACCTATCTTTCCATACACCAAAACATGTGAAATCGAACTCCTACTTTTCTCTGACGAGCGTCATACAAATACTTATAACCTGCTATCTTGCTCCGGCCGGGATGTTTCAAGTTGACAATTTTCAACTTCAATGGCTTTTTCTTCCAAATTTTCAAGTGCAAAACAGTTCTTCAGAAAAATGTGAAGAAAAGTTATTGTTTAATGTCTTTAGACTGCAGTGATGATTTTAGTGAGTGCGTTAGGCTTCAACCTAATCATTTATAGCCCATTTAGTTTTATTGATTCAATATTCTCAGTGAAAAAAAAAACATTTAAAGGTAGCTGCCTCGCGTTTAAAGGCAGACTATGCCAGCTGCCTTCATACAAATCGACATCACTTTTTTAATTTCCTCAGAAGGAAAAACTGAGGACTTGCAAGTGCTAAATAAGGTAATCATATACGCCGAATGAACAAGAGAATTTTTTGGTGTAGTAGAAAATAAAATCCATTTTGTGGATTCTTCAGAAAAAAATCTTAAATTTGGAACTCCATTTTTCGTTTGAAGGCAGACGACTTTCCCCTAACGTTTTTTCTCATAGTTAGTTTATTATTTAGAGAGGCCAAATGTTTGTAGATAATCCATCGGCTTTTAGGTGACAAGACCGAAAAGGCACATTGATTTCATATGATTTCTATTCCTTTTCAATATTTGGTTTTTAGTTTACAGTAGAGTCTCGCTATAGGCTATCGTTCTATAGTCCACAATTTATCGACAGTTGATTTCAAATCACCGAGGTTATGTTTTTTAGTACGCGACATGCAATGTTGTCATAATTATTTTTAATATTTTTGGCAAACTTTATTGAGTAGTTGTGATAATTGTGATCCATAATGAAAAGAGTGAGGACCAGTACCACAATCGCAAAGAAAGTGGAAGCCGTCGAACAATTTCAATACTAAAAGTCGTTGATAATTTTAAAAAATGATATGGACTATAGTGCGACCCAAGTGTCAAATCTGGAACCAAATATGGACTATAGCGAGACTCTACTGTATCTGGCAAATGGGTTCAAAGTTCAAACATTTCTTTTGTTTATATTCGTAAATTCGTTCACGCATTGTCTGTTCATCTCAAGTTATAATCTTGGTAATAATCAGGTAATAATCATAGGTAGTAATCTTGCGGGAAAAAAACCTCAACGCACTCAAATGGAAGCCTGAGTGCAGCGATGCAGTAAGATACCGCTCCCACTATAGTCTAATCTAATCTTAATCGATATTTAAAGTCATCAGTCTCATTCCGAGTGGGGGAGAAAGAGCATCCGGTAACTGAAAGATGCTCCCAAAATTATTCTACACATTATCCTAAATATAATTTCATCCCTTTCAGGATTTTGAACATTCCGGATTTTGGCTATCGGAATTTTGACGTTCGGGATTTTGACTGCCTCCGGTATGAATCATATACCGCTAAATATTTCAATGAATAGGGAGGAAAGTGATTACTACTCTAATATGTAAATGTTTGCTTAATATTCCTTCTAAGATAAAATGTAATATTCCGTTGACTGACTAATTCTACTCCGGTTTCCCCTATTACTGAGGATTTTATAGGATCCCTCATAAATTTGTACAGGGTTTCTTAAGTTGCATAAAAATAGGTCTGTTATTAATCATGCTTCTAGATTACGATAAGCTCCTACAAACTGCTTTGTATGACCAGTAAGAAGTTTTTTTTATAGAACCCTTAATACTTTTTAAGTATTTTTAGAGATTTCTATGTCAGGTAATTCAATTGAATAATCATCTTAATCCGTTCTTCTTAACTATAATCGTGCGGTATAATATACCATTTATCTCCAAGAGGATTTAATCCTTACAGCTAACGAGATTTCTAAACATTAAGAGAAAAATACCCTGTCCTTATAAGATGCAATTGTAATACTTTAAATAAAGGCCAGATATTTTTATGTGATCCACTGATTCCTAACACGTTAAGGTCGAAAGGGTCCGAAAAAATTATTCTTTCTGACTATTTAGAGAAAAAAGTAACTTTGCAATTGTCTTAGAAAAAGTTACTTTTGAGCTTACCGGTAATAAAATCATCGGTAAAGGCTATTTCTCTACCGGTTTGACCAAAATAGATTTCGTTTGAAACGGAAGAAGCCAAAAACCCGAACGCCAAAATCCTGAAAGCCAAAATTCCGAAAGCCAGAATCCTTAAAGCCAAAATACCGAATGTTAATCCTGAAAGGGATGAAATTATACGGAGGATAATGTGTAGAATAATTTCCCAAGCCACAGAAAATTTCCCTTTGTCTCCAGCAAGCGCGGGTGCAATTGTAGTAGTAGCTAAGGCGGTCTTCAGACTAGAGGTTTAGCTCAGTTCCCAAAGGTCTCAAAATCTTTAATAGCAACCGATTTAACTGGCTTTTCAGAACTTAATGAATCATTTTCCCTTAATCCAATCCTAAGTCAACATAGTACCAAAAATTTTGACTATAATAAGAAATTAGAAGAGTTAAACCATAAGGCTAAGTTTTAGGTCTGAAGCCCGTATTACGGATGCTTTGTGAAATCCGTTAGAAGAAGATAAATGGATGTTTGCAAGAGGAATTATGGTATTAATTTAGACATAAGAATCCATTATCTCGTTGCCTTTTCATCAAAAGTAAGTTAAGAGGTTGCGATGGGTTTCTTCTAAAATATATTACATAAAATTAACTATCTGTTCATAAGAGTTATAAATTAAAACTAGATCATATTTGCTCAGATTTAGAAGACCTTTCCAATAAATCCAAGCTTGGCAAAATGGGTTCAGGGTGTTTCCTAAAGTAAACTTTGAAAATAGAGCTTTGAGATAATTGTTATAGTATAGTCAGTTTTTTAATATTCTATCGTATAAGTGAAATGTTTTCTGAAAATTGTTATTATTAATCGTGTTGGAATACTTTATTGCAATGTAATCATGTTATATTGGTGTTGCATACCATGATGGGAGTATCCGCTAAGACTGTCCAGGAGCACCTTCGCCGTAGTGTGGATGTGGATGCTTCTTCCATGCCCCCAGATTTTTTTTGCGCAGAGACAGTGCATTTATCACAGACGTTTTATCATATTGAAAATGTTTTTTGCCTGATATTTAGTTGTTTGCACCGGGAGGAACTAGTGTCGAGTGTGAGAGTCGAGTCAGAGATCTCACCGCCCAAGAGCCAATCTTGCCTATTACGCCACTGACTGAGATCCATATAGGATTTAATTAAAATTTAAAAAAAAATACGAAACCATAAAGTAAAAAATATTTTTGTATGTAAAAGTCCATTATAAAAATTCCATTCATATTCCCCCTAAGCCAAATTTCTCGTGACGATTAACACTGCATTTAAAATTTAAAATCATCTATTTTTTGTTGATTTCATTTTCATATTTCGTTTAAACTGACCATTTAGTCGTAATTCCCATTAAAAGCATTTAGCGGATTTTTGTGTATTTTTTGGAGCGAAAAAAATGTAGTCATATTGTTTGCATGCACAATATCAATTGCCAAGCTTTCTGTACACCATGCTTAATTGAGTAATGTGCCTTGGGTAGAGAGTAGATGAGAATGAAAATTTCATTATAATGTAGCACTCAACTAGCATTTTCACCACAAAACTCCACAAAGTTATCATCATTATAAAAGCTATATAACAATATCAAATTAACGCCATCGTATGACAATATTTCAATTGCTGCATGAAATCTTGTCAATTTAACCCTCCATTAATACTGATAACAATCTGTGCTCCAGCGTATGGCTAAAGTGGTACAATATTATTATCCTATTATAATGAAAGCAACAGCCCAGTCATTTCAATTAATTATCCAGAGATTAGCGTTAAATTCATGTGCACTACAATTAGGTCCTTTCTAACTTGATTGTTTCCCCTCCAGACCAAACCCCAAAGAGTGACTTTTGGGAGCTACACTTTCTCATCTCTCTTTTACTTCTGGCGGACAATTTTCTATTTAATTTCAATTTCCTGTCTCAAGTGGAGAGATGGCTAAATTGGAAAAAAGGAGTTGAGGTTGATACCAGTGGGAATTTTTGTTCGTTTTCTGACCTGCAATTTCCTTCCCACGAAACGGCAACTTGAGCGTCCGAATGATTTATTATCCAGCATTGGAAAGTGCGGTGAAGGAGAATGGAGAATAATACGGAAATCCATGTAATATGGAAAGGCCAATAATCTATTTTCAACTTCATTAATTAAGGATATTCAATGAAAATAATTTGGTGAGATAATGGAATAGAGAGTGAGAGAGACTCAAGTGAATTTATATTGTTTTAGGTGGAGTTGACAAAGTTTCTGACATCCACAGCATCACAAAAGACAAGAGGGGATAGGACTAAATGGGAAAGTGTGAGAGTCAAAATGCGCTAGGGTTGATTTTCAAAAGCCATAGAGAATAGGGTCAGTGATTCCCTAAAAGCCTAGACTGTCATTGTAAAATCAACTAACTTTTCGATTTTTAAAGTACACTATTTCATTTAGAAAAAAAACTGACAAAAAGCTCATACCATTCTTCTATGAAAGCTGGAAAATATTTTGCAGAGAGAACTAAATGAGTCTTGGAGCTTGCAGGAGTCACTGTTTGGATGATTGTTGTTGATGGTGAATGAGGAGAGCTTGAACTAGACAAGCCAAATTAATTAAAACTAAACCTCTTAAATTAAGATGAGACACTGACCGAACAATTGGGAGCATTGGGAGCATACCGACTGAATTTTATTAGAGCAAAATTTCCATTTCACTCTTCACAAAACACCCCCATTTTTCTCCGCGAGAGTGATTTTTTTTATCTCTATGGCCCGCCAACCAGACTGATAGTTCCTACCCGTCCAGATCCCTCCATTTCAGCTCCCCCCTTGATTTAGGTTCTGTTTGTATTTATCTTCATCATTCCAATTCGAAACGACCAATATGGATTAAATAGACATAGAAGATATACGCATGGATATAAATGGAAAAACGCTTTTTGCACAACTCTCCGCCAGAACATTCATCACCAGCAAATCAAGTCACGAAAATAATTTCCCGCCGAAAATGTTGGAGCGCCAGATAGTCCATGGGTGGGAGAGGTTATGTTGATGTGGAGTCTAATGTGAAATAGTAGTTCAATTTTCCTTCTCAGCTTATTTTTGCTTATTTAATTCACCTCTTGCGGTGTTATTATTTTCATTCCACACTATTTCCCATTATCCAAAGGCCACACCACATTTTCCATATCTTATCCCCATGCTATAGTTCACTTTAATTGGCGTGCGCGGCAGAATGATATTAAAAAAAAATTGGACATTAATCATTTCATTGAACTTCAAAAGCTCTCTCATACATAAGAAGCAAACTAACATCTTTCAATACAGCCACATAGAAATGATTCTGTGTGGAAGTTTTCCATATACCAGCTGCTATGTAATATGTAATTAATCTACGTACAAATTAGAGATGTGCTTTTACTTGGTCACAAAAACATTTTATCGGTTTGGTTTTTATCGAAATGACTGGGAAATTATATTAGATGAGATCATATATTCTGTCAGTAGAAGAGGTAAAAAGTTTGGAGTGGTATATCTCAGCTCCTGATGAACATAATTGGATGAGTGAACTATTGTTGGAAAGCTTGGTTCATTAGCTTTCAGAATCTGGTATATGTAATTGGCTCTGGGTAAATCATGGTCATCCAGAACCATTTATGTCGAAGAAGACACTTTTTGCAGCGTCATTTTTAACCATCTACTGCTGGGACCAGGAGTGACCCACAATTCTCGCACTTGGACTATTTGTTAGAGGAACTCAAAGGGTATAATTTGTGGAAGAAACCTTTTTTTTGGACATCTTACTTTTTTTTATTCATCGACTTTTGCAAGAATTTTAACATTTTACACGCAAGGAAAAAATTACAAAAATCCTAAAAGAGTGGTTTCTGGAAGTGAAGGATAGACGTGGGGATGAAATTGATATGATATTTGGATTCCTTGGATCAACTTATGGGGGAGTACTTAGAACATTCCAAGTCGATATCTTCATTAGTTTGTCCAGAAAATGAGATAGAAGGATTTCTGTCATTTTTTTCTATGCGTGTAAAATGTTAAAATTCTTGCAAAAGTCGATGAATAAAAAAAAGTAAGACGTCCAAAAAAAAAGTTTCTTCCACAAATTATACCCTTTGAGTTCCTCTAACGAACAGTCCAAGTGCGAGAATTGTGGGTCACTCCTGGTCCCAGCAGTAGATGGTCAAAAATGACGCTGCAAAAAGTGTCTTCTTCGACATAAATGGTTCTGGATGACCATGATTTACCCATAGCCAATTACATATACCAGATTCTGAAAGCTAATGAACCAAGCTTTCCAACAATAGTTCACTCATCCAATTATGTTCATCAGGAGCTGAGATATACCACTCCAAACTTTTTACCTCTTCTACTGACAGAATATATGATCTCATCTAATATTATGGCGTTTACACATTTGAATCAGGCATTGTGAATTTGGTATGAAATACCATTAAAGCTGATCATTTAATACAATGACTATTTCCATTTAGTATTTATATATAATGCTTAACAATTATTGGGTAACAATAGGGATCTTGAGTATGAATACTTAAGTGAACAATCAACAATTATAAACACTTAAGGAAAATGTCTTTACGCTTTCCAAACATTGTATAGAGTTATTAGTCTTATCGATAGCTTTAATGGAAACTAGTGACTTCTATCGAAGAACAGATATACAGTACGTTCTTTAAACCTATTGAACTGTTGGCCTCAAGAAACTATGACAAGAAATAATTCAAAGCGATTATTACGGCGTTATCACACTTGCACATTAAAATTTTAATATGATTCACATTAATTGTCGCTTGTGAGCGTCCAAATATGTTATTTGTGTCTTTAAGTCACTTAATATTTGAGGTTTTTCTATTTATTGATAAAGAAGTGGACTTGGCCTGCAAAAATAAGTTTAAATTTACCTAAAGCATAAGTATTTTTCATATTAAAAAATTAAAGAGAAAATCGCATTAATTTTTCGCATTAATGCTATAAATCAATTTATATCAAATTTTGCGGGCCAAGTCTACCTTTTTATCAACAAATAGATCAAATTTTGAATATAAAATGATTCAAACACACAAATTACACATTTGTGTGTTAGCGACATTTAATGTGAATCATATTAAAATTTTAATGTGTAAGTATGATAACACAGTTAGAGTATAAACAAAATATTCAACTGGAAATTTCTAAACATGTCTAATAAATAAATTTGTAAAATCCAACACTTTCAAAAATCCCAAACCACATGTTTTTTAGTGGTAAAAAAGAGGTATGTGAAAAAATTAATGTTATATTATTAATGATAAAGTCGACTTAAAAGGAGACGCCGAAGATATCAAATTGCTATTCCTAATCAATTGACCTCTAGAAATATCGAGCGAATTAATAGAGAAACAGGGAAAAAATTGAAATTTGTCATTTATGGAAATTTTTATAGTAATAGGAAATGGGTAGCAAAGCACCTAAAACTTTGCAAGCTGCTCGAACTCCCGAGATGGAGTTTTGTCTTATATTCTTTTTCACAATTTTTTGTGTGTAGGGGGAAGTGGAGCACCTTTGAAAATGGGACACCTTTGAAATTGGGATTTTTCACCTATTTTTTAATAAAAAAATGATTCGTTTGGTGATAGGATAACTGTGCCAAATTTCGGCATAGTTGCATGCAAGCGTCAAAGTCTCAAGTTTAAAATGTGATATTTTAAATACAAATTGATTTTTTTCATGCTTTCTTTTGCAAGAGTGTTGTTTGGAACCTTGTAAAGAGTTTACCATCTTTATTTACTCTAAAATCATTCTGAATACATTTTAAAATGAATAAAAATATAGACATAGCTTTGGTGCCCTATTTCGGCCACCTTTATTCTCATAGTTCCTTGTCCTTCGGGAATTCTTCCAATAACTTTTCCACGTCATCTCGTTTGTCGAAGCTATATTTTTTGTCATTCTTTTGCATTGTATAATCTCTAGAGTACGTAAAATCTAAAAGTTCATGGAAATTCGAGGAACAAAAAAGGTGGCCGAAATTGCAAGCTGGCCGGAATTTGGCACATTTACCCTATAATTTAGCTGCAAAAACAAATTGAAAAGCTAAATTTCATTATGATATGGCTTAATTCCACTTAAAAATTGGAGAAAAATCCCAATCTCGAAGGTGCCCCACGTCCCCCTATATAAGAATAATGTCGATTTAAATTTATTCATGAAACATTATAAAACCTTATGGAAGTTAAAAATTGTTTGAGAAGAGAGGATTTCGGGTTAAAATTATGTCCTTCGACCTTGAATAATTCAAAATGGAAATTTTTACGGTGAAAGATGTCAAAGGATGAAATGTTCAGCTGGACTACCTTCAAAACATTTCCAAAAATGAACGAAATCGGCAGGGCCAATTTTTTGCAAAATTGGAAAAACCTCATTTATGACTTATTTTTGGGGAATCTCTATAGTCGATATCTCTTACCGTTTCAATTTTATATGGGTCAAAAGACTGGAAAAATGCGAAAAGCAGTAATTTTAAGAGTCATTACCGTTACTTTCTCGATACATCAGCAATTGCGACTGATGCTATCGGGTCAGAATTAAAAGACCTTTCAAAAGAAAATCCAAATTTAACCAAATACCGTTGAAAATTAGGCCCTCTGGGGTGATTGAACTTTGACCTTCAATAATTCAAAATGGCGATTTTTTCAGTGATAGGTGCCTAAGGACGAAATGTTCAGCTGGACTACCTTCAAAACATATTCAAAAAATAATGAAATCACCATGGCCATTTTTGAGATAAGTTTAAAAAAACTTTTTTTTTTTAGAGTGGTAAGAAGGGGTGGAGGGTAATTTGGGTAAGTTAGTTCGCTAATGACCTCTACACACTAGAGAAATTTATGTCCATATTGAAACGAATTCCCTACGTTTGTGTAGGAGAAACTCTTCAAGATGGACATTAATTTCTCTAGTGTGTAGAGGCCACAAAGAACGTCACTGAGAAAAAAAGAGGATGCGATTAACTTTTTTTCCTTGTAACTTTAACACTTTTTAGGTGTAAAAATATATCAACATTTTTTAATGTTAATTTTACACCTTTTTAAGGGTAAAATTAACATGAAAAAGGATAATTTTGACCCCCAATACACCTAAAAAGTGTAATATTCACACCGATTTTGGATCAATACTGCAGGGTAAAATTAACATTTGCGGAATGTTATTTTAACTTTTTCGGATTTCTCTCACAGTGGTTGAATTGTGGGGGGTTCACCAAAGACCGGAAATCGATAGCTCGTACCGTGGCAGCCAGGATAGTGTAAAAATTGAAAAAAAAATAATTGTGGAAACTATAATCTAGTCAAGTTCGAGTAGTTAAAAATCATTATTATTAGTTACCTAAATACTATTTAATACAAGTAATAATAACTACTCTGAAAAAAATGTTTTGTTAAACAAACAAATGGATTTTGTTGAAATGTTGTCAAAAGGATGTTATTTGCCAATTTGACAAAATTTTCTTGCATTTTATGTGGAAAAACACCCTCTTGACAAACTTTTAACAAGATCCAGTTTTAACAATTTCAACAAGATAACGCCGATTTGACAAAACTTTTCCATATTCTATATGGAAGAACACCCTTTTTACAAACTTATATTATTAATTTGACAAAACATTTTTTTCAGAGTACGATTTATTAACAACTTTTATTATAAATGATCAGAGAATAGGATGTAAATACAATAAAATTTCATCATTTTTTTTTTAATATTTCACCGCATTTTATCTGTCTTCTGATACACATTTTCACATGTTCCATCGCAATCCATTCAAAGAAAAAAGAAACAAAACACGAGCAAAAACGCAGAACATTTGTGTGGAGTAGAAATGTTCCTTGGGGAGCGAAAATTGATGTAAAACAAGAAATTGCCCAACTCGATTGGCCTATTTATTTACAAAACCATGTACTTCAACAATGTAGAGTGAAGATTTTTTTTGTGTCTCACGTTTCCTACATATATTTTGCAAATTTAGCGATACAAGTATCTTGAAATATAGGAGAATGTGGGAATAATGTGCGATTGTAGATTGTATAAAATCTCACCCAAAGGACGCTTAATATTCATCTCACACAGAATATCCTCAACAACATTGCACACATTCAGGGCTAAAAGCACACACCTGTTTATTATATATTGGGGCTTCATTATGTAAAAGTTTCTTATATGTGTATTTTATTATTAGCACAAGAGCCTCGTGACGGTCTCTAAATTGAGAGACCTATTATCTACAGATGAACAAATTGTAAAAGGGTTCCCATCTCGATCAACTCTCCCCCGTATCTACATCACTGGCAACTATATAGTATATAGAGCAATTCTTACAAGATATTCCCAAGTTTATTTATAAAAGATTACACATAAAAGTGGATATTGTGGATTTCTTCATTCGACACCACCGTCGAAGTGGAACATCCCTTTAATCTGTTCTGGTTGTCGCCCGATTGTCTTTTACGATTTTACCCCCTTGTAGTAAAATCAATAATAATAAAAAATATCTCCTCTCCAATGGCTAGAAAATACTTGTATATGTGTCCTATCGGTGACAAACAAACGCACAAAGACTTTCTTGTTTTGGTACACACAATAAACCCCAATAATATTGGTCAATCTCGCAAAAATCATAATAATAATACTGGAAATATATCGTAAAGACATGGTGAAAGGAGAGATAAATTTTATTTATATGATACACAAATTTGCGCTCCCTCAGATTTTGGGAACAACCACCCACTTTTCAAGTTATACACCCCCACAAACTTTTCCACACTCCAAGCAGCACGTCTGGGAAATTTTCGACTCTATTTTGCGCCTTTGCATGCTAAACTTTTCTCAAATTTTCAATAAACTTGACAAAAGGACTGTTAAAATGATATGGGATAGAATAACTACCCAATAAAAATCCAAAACCAATAGATACGATTTCCCAGCACTTCACATTATCACCTTGTATGAGCCATTCCTTTTCCTTCCCAATTCCCTATTTCGACTAATGAATCCTCTCTCTCTCACTCCTCCAGGAAAATTTCATGTGGAAACAATGAGAGCAATTTCACCTACACGATTGTGTTGAAAAAGAATCTCAATTTTATGGAGAAAGTTTGTGGGGATCAATTTAGTAGTCAATAATGGTTTACCAGAAGTTAAGGAAGCAATCACAACTTTCATGTTCTTGAGGATTTGTGTTGTGAGGCACAAAAAAAAAGAAACTGAAAATCATGCAATTAAATCTATGGCCTTTTTTGCACCCATGTAAATAAAATTGACTTTACGTGAGTTTAGCTGAAAACGTGCGATTTTCATTTCACTCACAAGAGGATTTTTGTGTCTTTTTTTTTTCCTACTTTACCCCAGCAAGACTTTCACAAAAGTATCAGCTCTATGTCGTCAGGGATTTTCCCAGGGAGTTAGGAAGAAAGTTGACAAGAAGGAAAATTGGCAGACGGGAAGGTTGTTATTCCTTGAGAAAACAGAAGGATTTAAAAAAAATTAATCAGGAAAATGCATGTTAAGAAGATGAAAGGTGACAGTGTACAATACTAACACTTTTAAAGTATATGAAATTTTAATATTTCTTGCGTTATTTTTTTCACTTAAAAATTGTATAATTTTAAGCAAATTGAGATATAAAGCGTGGTTGTAATATCCACAAATTTCAGTTAGAATTTCTCACTTTTTGCCACTTAAAAAAAGTTAATAATGCGATATAACATCGCATAGTCTTTACTTATGGCCTCCTCGCAAAAAACTTCACTTTTTGTCACAAAATGATTTCGAAAAACCTCAAAATTAAAAAATATTTGGTATGTTATGATAGCTTATCACATTCTTTTCGGTTTGCTGGGTCATTTTTTTGACAGAAATTGCGACAAGGCCGTAAAAACAGGCCACACGTAATGCCGTCACCCTAAATGAACTGGACTTTTTCAGAAAAAAAGGTTTCTAGGCGTTCACTTTTTCATATAGGAATGATGTTATCAGTCTCATGCTTTGTGGAATTAATTGTAATAGTCTCAAGAGGATTTGAACCCGAGACGCTTACATTTTACAACTAATGACCTAGCACGCTTACTTAAGATGAGAGTCTGCTTAACGTAATTATAATCAAAATAAATATCAATTTCTGTCGTCCCTCGGCTTAATCAGTGGGAAACTGATGGAAATTTAGTCAAATCATTATTTTGATTATACGTTAAGTCGTCACTCGGCTTAAGTCGTAAGTGTTTCTAGAGCTTTACGCTCCATCAATTGGCCCATTGTGTGTCTAATGTTTGTACCGTCGTTGCGGGTGACTTTGCACGTTTTTTCGCTGTTTTTCAACTTTGCCCTCTAAAAGTGGATAGTTAAAGTGAAGGGAGGGGGGTTTTTGAGTAAAATTATTTGTATTCAGTTGTTAATGAATGGATTTTGTGCCACTAACATAAATTTTATAAAATTTTACTATGTTTAAAAAAATCAAGAAAAAAGGCTTGCACTTGGGATAAGGTGCGGGTGACTTTGCACTTTTTAATAAATACCAAAAAAATCAACAATTTCTGATAGTAAACGACAATGAAGATCTTCATATCTCAGGGTAAGATGCACGAGATCTACAAGATGACGTGGTCGCCATTTTGATTTGACGTTTCTGTCCGCCATTTTGAATAACTGTCAAAACCTAAAACTGGTCCAATTTTAGTATGTTGTGGCTAATGTTAAGGCCTTTTCAGAACATATCTATGTTCCAGTCTACGTTAAGCATTTACCTAGATATAGAGGCTCAAAGTTTAAAATTTTGAAATATTCATATTTGTGCGATCTTTGTTTCCTAATTCTGAATTGTAAAACCTAAATAAAATGCCTCAGTAACCATTGAAAATGGTTGAGGCTTTTATTTTATTTATTTATTTACTCTTACATAATTTAAAAAATAAATGAAAAGTGCAGTAATTTCTTTATTTTTGTATTTTTTTATCTTTGCAAAAACAGATTCAGATCCTCAAATAACAAGCTGTTATAAAGAAAAACATTACTTTTCTTTCTGTTTATTCGTTAGATCTCATCGCCTAACGATACCGCTGCCTTTTTTGTGATGGTTTCGATAAAAGAAGCTTCCGATAGTTCTATATTCAAGAAAATGTCTAAATTTTGAACTTGAAACTCCAGTATCTAGACAATCGCTTGACCTACATCTTATTTTATATATGTTCTGAAAAGGCCTTGACATCAGCTAGAACATATTAAAATTTCAGCTCAATCGGATGAGATTTTTGTTTTGACAGATATTCAAAATGGCGGTCAGAAACGTCAAATCAAAATGGCGACAATACCATCTTGTAGATCTCGGTCATTTTATCTTAGATTATCAAAAAATTGGATAATTTTTAGCCAAATACTTCTATAATAAAGCTTTAGAAAGATCATTATATACAATTTTATAATATAAATCATGCGCTCTTAGGAAAATAATTGTGAAAAAAAAAATATTTTAATAAAAATAATCAACAAAATTGAAGTGGACTGTTCTAGCCAGTTAAATTTAGAATAGATTTGGGCTATTTACTACTCTGAAATTGATTTTAGAATTGCACCTCCAGATAACTTTTTCAGGGAGTTGTTTTTTAACAAAATACCTATACTAGGATTTCATTGACTATTACTGAAACTACAAGAATCCTTTTGAGGATCATTATACCTTATTTGGTACATAACATATCCCTATATACTTTGACTTGGTAGACCAGATCGACGAAGACTATCAATAAATTCTAGAATTAATGAAAGTCTCGCGAACAACAGAGTGCAAAGTCACCCCCCGAGTACAAAGTCACCCGCAACGACGGTAATTCATTTGTGATATCCCTTTTTTTAAATATGATAAATCGGAAGTCAAGCCTGTATCATCAGTAGATTACTTCTTAATAATGATGAGAATAATAATATAATAAAATATAAAATTTGATAGAGCAAAAAGATCCAAATGAACGAAAAGTTCAATTACAAAAAATAAGTTCAAAGGCGGTTTAAAAAAAATGTTAAGAATCTGTACAATGCAAGAAAATAAATAATTTTTGACTATAAAATCGCTAAAATCGTAACACTTTTATAACGGTCAAGATAATTTAGATGTGATTTTCTATAACCACACTATTTAAGTTATAGAACATTATGTACAGGAAGGAAACTTGCGCCCCTGTCACACCTTACTACACGCTTGGTGACAAATGAGCTATAACAAAATTATTTTATTTACTTTCTTTATATATTTTACTTTAAATGGTGGCAAACTATAATAATTAAAAAATTAATAGATAAAAATGTAGATAAATGGGTCGCAGAAACTAATGATCGTGAGGGATTATCGACGTAGCAATTCAAACGATGGCCAAGCTAGTATTAGTCGTAAATTTGAAAAAAAACATTTGGAAATTGGATTAATATCATTTACTCAAAAAGCTTCATAGAGCTTTTTGCAATCGCCGTTCGACGCTCACTGGCTCCTAACGCTGTCCTAATTCAGAATTTAATAAGAAAATTTGTTATATAACATTAGCATAATCTTAAAGAATCCCCATACAGGATTAACAAAGTAGAGATGGCTTGATTACTGTGTGTATGATAGCTAAAATAGAAAGTCCGAAAAGGTTAACCGGCAGGGTTCGGAAAAGTGAACATTACTAATAGAGCTAATAGATAACTGCATTTAAGCATATCAGTAATGAGGAGTTTTCAAGGTAGCAAAAGAAAGCTTTCCTTCATACACTAGACTGATAAATGCAATTGCAATTAAATATTGTGTTATTTAATTTTCATATTACTCTCACTTACAATGTTCTCCTTAAATTTTAGTACTGTGAAAGCTCTTGACATTCGACTTTCTCGTATAAACTCTTCAAAGAGTTTTGATCTTAAGAAAGTTCAGCAACCTACAGAGAAATTAACAAATTTCTAAAGTTTTGCTCATAAAAAAAATTAAATAAAAATTATCATTTGAAATTTATCATTTTAACGAGTTGTATTGCGTGAACTTTGAAAAATTCCCCAGAGCAATTTTCTCATAATTGTGGGATATTAAGAAAACGCTTAGGAATTTAACATTACTCCCACTGTGACTTGAACTACATGAGCTTTACGAACAAAATGTATTTTTGTTCCCACTGGTGGCAAAAGTTTATGCAACCAAAAAGTTATTCTGATCGGATAGATGCTCAAAGAATCCCAAGTTCTGCATCCAAGTTGAGTTTATTTTGCCATCTTAATCCTCAATTTTACTCTCACAGAGCTTTTTTTTTATATTTTCTTCACATTGGCCCTGGTTTCCCAGCCTCTCTTTGAGGGAAAACTTGGTGATTTGCTCTCTGGTCATGGGAATGGAGTACATTTTCAGTAACCATCAGCAGTATAAGAAAATTCTCCCGTCTCACCCATATAAACAACTTGGTCTTTTCCGACATGGTGGGAAAAGAGAGTGAAAAGGATTTATTCTGATTAAACGATCCGACAAGAGGCTCTCGCTGTATGTTTATCTTGTAATCATTTCACTCTTTTGCTATGGGGATATGGAGTTAGAGCCATAAGAGCTTCAAGTCCGAAATAGAGAAGAGTGGTATGAGTGTCATCTCGAGTGAACCACCAAATCGCAAGTGGAGATCTCCTTTTTGAGCTGAACTCAGCTCAACTGAGTGGATATATTCCTAGGGACTCAATAAATCGTACCCATGAGGGGGGAAAGGACACCCAGTGAATCTGCATTAATTCATCGCAATTCTCTCACGCATTTATCTCACAACACCCAAGATTTATTTTCAACCCCGACCTCCGCCACCCATCAGAAATGCTTGCACTTCCAAAATGCTATAGTTGGGGGTGGTTTTTGAGGCATGCGGAGCATGAGGGATTTGCTGCTGAAATTGACCAAACATATTCCCAGACAACTTCCGAGGGGGGTCCTTTTGAGGGTGCAACACTTCCGGTCTCACGGAGTGAACCTCTCTTGGGCTTAGAGACAGGGCTGCACTCTGAAAAAAATTGTCCCTGGGTAAGTGGTTTGTGGTAAGTTTGGAGAGTTGGTTTAGGATTGTGGAGAATGCGACCTTCATTGAGTGAAAATATTGCCATTCGCACTTTCCTCTCACTGCCACTTCCCTTCCCCGACACCAATCTCTCACCCACCGCACACATTATGATATTCAGCACTTGAGATGACGAGAGAATGGTGGGACTATAGACGAAGCAAAAAATAAATAAAAAATAGAGTAGAAAAAAGCTCAGTCTCACCCCCAGAATCTTCCTATATAATCTACGGGGAGGTATAGCTTTTCTATATTACAGTATGGCATGTATTTGGTGTTTTTAAGGAGTAAGAGGAGAGATACCTATAAAAAAGTGATTTGTTTGATTGACACTTTTAATTGGATTAATTTCACTTTTTCCTATTGTTCATAACAAAAACAATTCCTCACCACGAAATAGCAATTAATCTTTCAACTTATAGAATTAAGTGACATAAACTTCTTGACTCAGGAAGATTAGAAATTTACATAAATAAGTAATTAAATTCTGACTATTAAATTTGTCCTAATTGCAAATCTATAAATAACATTTGTATAAAATTTAATTCAAATGAGAAAGAGCTCAAATGTATGTCTGTCCGTATTCTGCAGATTTTACAACTCAAATTAACATCTACTTTATCAAAATTTACTTAAAATTTTATCGCTACCAATTTTGAAATTTAATATAAATCAAAATAAGCTCAATATCGCAAATTTAACAACTAGTGCAAAGTTTCTGAGCTTTAATGTTTATTTAGGAATTAAGAGATACGACAACTTGTACATGCACTGTGTATCAACAGAAAAATTTATCATCTTTTACATCAACATCGCATTCTTGCAATTTTAATTTCGCTTATTAAAAGTTTAATAGAGCAGTTTTGCGCCAAATTGGTGTGAATCCCGTGAATTATGTTTAATCGATATGCGTGCAAATTTTCAACAGGAAGAACTTAGTGCATCTGTAATGATGTAAATGGTTTTTTTTTAATAGTAGGGTAAGTTGGGTCAATTTCAGGCAGCTAAGTTTTACTGCTCAAACCGTTCAAAATCAAAAAGAGAGTGCAGTGACTGCAGTAATATAATCGTCTTTTTTTTCGACTTGTCACCATCCTAGAGTTTAAACGGTAAAAGATATCAACTTTCGGTATTCGATGATCCCCAATAAAAAAAATAATATCTTCAGAGGTTTTTTCTTTTCCCCCTACCACCCCCCCCCCCAAAACCATATTTTTTGGGTTTGCTCAAAATTGACCCAAGCTTTTTCAATGATTTTCGGATATGTTTCAGCGGTAGTCAAAGCGAACATTTCGTCCAAACGTACCAATGACCGGAAAATTCGCCATTTTGAATTATTGAAGGTCAAAGGTCAACCACTTTGGAGGGCTCATCTTTCAACCAATTTGAAAGAGTGATTATGCAACTAATAACCCGATCCCTGTGGAAGAAATAGGTATGATGTGATTGTGAAAGAATCACACATAAAAATGATTATGTGCATGCCTAAAACTTGGCTTGCGGAAAGACCAAATTCCTCTATGGAATGTTATGTCTGAATTATATTATTTTATTATTATTTTCATTAATATTTATTATATAAGAATTAGACACAAGTGGCTTTGGCTCCTATTGTCCGTAAGCTTTTCTTCAATAGAACTTAAAGATGGTCATTACTCAAGACCATCCTTAAATGCTAAAATTAAACAAAAGCTTAAAAAGAGCAGGGGGCAAAATCACTCATACCTACGGTAATGCCCGTAAAAAGAAATTAACTACCTTTGTTAGCACTAGCTTTTCCCCACAACGGTTAAATCTCGCATTGGTATTAGAATTGGCAATATCTGTTGGAGCAACGCCGATTTCTCCTAAAGATATACACACTAAAAAAAGAATTTTAAAAAATCTTTTTAAAAGAAAATTTAATGTATTATTGTGGGCAGAAACGTCAAATTTATTTAAAAAGGCAATTTTTGACGAAAATTGCTCGTGGTGTGTAGATCTCATAAGACCGTTCCTAGTGTAGGAGTGGTATCGTAGAGATGATTAGTATTGCGAGTTAGTTCATGTTAATAGGAACGATCGTTAATAGAACGTTATAGATCGTTAAAAGGAACGCTGAGGGTTCTAGAAAAACGCTAACGGCCAAGGTGCTCATCTACGCGGTTGCTTTAGGGCCTTGACAGACCTGAGGGTTAGCCGAGAAACAGCTTAGTGTAATCATATTAGATATAATGGTCAAACTATATTTCTATCATTTTCCACTAAGTCGTAATTCCGGCTTAAGTCGTAAGTGTGTCTAGGGCATTAAGGGCTCCGATGTTACAGATTCCCTGACGGATTTAACGTTTTATACTTTCAAGGTGAAATTAAGGAGTGTACAATTAAATATTTGGATTGATAACTATTAATTACATTTTGGGTCTCTGATTTGAGGGTTTTAAATTGGGGGGGGGGGGGGGGGTAATGCGATACATAGCCTTTTCCCTTCAATTCATATGTTCATCTCCAAGCGGGTTAGTTGCCTGGTAGGCCCCGGTACACTTAGGTGAGTTAAAGAAGATTGGGTAAGTAAGTAAGTATTTTAGATTAAATTGTGTGATGTACTGGAATTCTTTCAGGCTTCGCACATACTTTGGCTTGGAACACTTCATATTTCCATATTCCTTTAATGAATTTGAGCTTCTTTAAAGTAATATTGTAAAAATATGAGATGTTCGTAGCCAAAGTGTGTGCGAAGCCTAAAGCCATTTCTCTACGAGGTATTTGGTACAAATGGTTATCAGAAAATCGTTAAAACCCATAATCTTTTAACTTCTCATTTTCAAATTAAAAACAATAAATGTACCACACCAATCTTCTTATATGTAACAATAAGAAAGTTGAAAGCTTAGTGTGGCCAAGTGAGAAAGCTTGCTCTGGCCACCCTGTAAAACTTCTATACATGAGCTTATGCATGTAAAGAGACTGTCAACTGTACTATGTGTGGTATATTAAATGTAGATATACGTTAGAACCTTACAAGAGAAGCGAGAGCGAGACCCACCATCGCCTCTGATGGGTGTCGGGATGCTAGGAAAATCCAAAGGCACTGGGGAATTGAACGGATACAACGATAATGGCACAGAAGGCGACAATAGACTAATTTCTGCACAAGCGCATGCGTTGACCCAGACGACTCGTTTTTGGCGGCAGTTACCACCGCGATGGGGTTGTGATAGCACGCTTTTAACCCTTGGCATCTCAATCACTATACTGCCGCATTCTTTGCACCCGAAAAAGTCGAGTAGTTTCGTATGGGTCACGCAGTCTCCAAGTCTGTTCTTGTGCTGTCTCAGTTGGAAATTTATGCCCAAGACAAATGGTGTAATGTGCGACGAAGCTTTTCCCGCTAAAATTGTGAAACAAGTTAAGAAAGTGTTTGAATGTATCCTCAGAGTACATCCAGATTAGTGGTAATGTGAAGACCAAAGAGACTTCCTCGAAGAGAGTTCAAGTAGCGAGAAAAGTGAAACGGATAACTTTGAGATTGAATTCTTGTGAAGAGGAAAGATTAACAAGGATAGAATTTTTTCAAGTGTAAAATAGTTATAAGTTTTCCATGGAAATATACCATAGCAAAACAGACAACAATCTCAATCAGTGATTTTTTTTTCTATCGACAATACAATTAATCATCATACAGTCGATAAAAATTCCAATCACTTGTACAACACGAGGACAAATTCATCCGATTCTAATTATCTTGTGTATTTAAATGTAACTTGTATATCTAAATTGTTCCTTTAGTGTATACAACCATCCCCAAAGGGATTGATATCATGAAGCGATAAAAGAAACATAGAAAAAAACTGAGGATAAATTGGATTATAACTCACTAATAAATTCTTCTTTCACGGGGGTGAAATTTTCCCGGACAAGATAGCACAAAAGAAAACGGATGGATCAACATACAAATTATTAGAAGAATAAGAAAAAAAACGAGAAAAAAATCCCATAAAAGGAAAATCTTCAGTGAAAAATGACAAATTTATGTTTAACATCAACTGTGCACTTAGTATATTTGTTAAAAGTGGAATAAGAAGTTTTGGAGCCACAAGAGGGCTAGGAAGAAGAGATTTAGCATTGCATTTTGGGGTGTCATTCACAGACATAAAGTGCCACCCACTGGATATAAGTTCTACCCTGCGAATAGATAAATGGAAATTTCTCTTCTTATGAATTGAGACATCTAGTATGTCCATTCACTTACATCCACCAACCACAGAAGCATAAAAATTTCGGGTGCGTAAAAATTTTTCTACTTACCCTCGGTGATCCCCTTTTTGATATGCGTATACAGAGGCCACAATTTCTTTTTAGTTTTCTCCCCATCTATTTTTGCCCCACAATTTTCACCCCTTTCAGCACTCTGCCTTCAGATAAGCATCCAATGTGATAAAATAGTCTACATGAGTTGAAGGTATTAGCCTCGGCGAAGTGCTCAAAATTCTTCAAATAAAACAATAAAAAAAGATTTTTTCGGTCTAACAGCAGAAAAAATAAAATAAAGAAATAGAACGAATAAACTGGAAACAAAAGATCAATAAACCTGTTCTAAGCTGTGAATTAAATTAATAAATTTTATACAAACTATTCAAAAATCTCATGCTTTGTGTAAATTGGAAAAAATCATCATCACTAAGGGCTTCTAAAAAAGCCAAATAAAGTCAAAAAATAATACACAACAAAATAGAAATATCTAACATTTTGAATAAGAGACACATTCTAAAGTTGTTGGAAACTACTCAATAAAACAGTAAAACCTTCGATTTATCCAAAAAGTTTAAAAGTTTGTGTTTCTCGAGAGCTTTGTATAGACGAATTTTGATTTTCTACTCAAATGATTACTACTGTAAATAAATATTATTCTCTAAGTTCTTCTTAGAGATTAGCAGTTTAAATCTTCTGAATAATAATATGGAAAACAAATTTATTACTTCTCCTTTATCGATGATTATATATAAAATCAAACGTGTAGTTTTAAGAGCTGACAAAATAAATCTGTTACTCATTTATAACTATTACACAAGTCTGGGCATTTCTCTCTTACATTTTCATATAAAAGTAATTAAGTAAATGAATATAGAAACACCAACAAGGTTACAATATGGAATATTTCCTAATATCCACTTGACGAAAATTTTATAGTTAAAATTAACGCGTAATACATAAAAAGAAAACGAAAACGTCATAATACTTCAGATTGCCCATTTTTTAGTTGATTAAAAATTGATTTAAATAATTAAGTATTTTGAAGATAACGTGAAATAATTTAAAATATAATACAATTACTTTCTCGTCCCTGAAACTAAAAAAAAAACTTTAAATTCTTTATTGAATTTTAAAAGGTTTGCCCTTAGAGCTTGACTGTATTTCCTTTTTTACAAGTTTTTATCAAGTTTGAGAAAACTGTTATTAAACATTAATTTGCTGTATTTCTTAGAAGCAAGATTGAGTAAAAAAAGTTGCTAAGGCTGTATGGTTTTCACGTCTTGAACTACCTCCCAAACTTTTCCCAAAAATTATATGGGTATTTTTTCTGAATTACCAATTTCTTTTAATTTCATCTGAACCCTCATTGAGCAATTAAAAGTGTGAAAAGAAATAATCACTAATTTATCAATCACTAATGGAAAAATAATCCTGAATGTGATAAAGGATTTCCCCCCGAATCTACTCAAGTCTTTCGAATTTCCAATTAAATAAACCTTGAATATATATTACACATTATTTGCTAAAAATAAAAAGTAATATAAATGTAATTTTCACATTTAAATGCAAGAGAATGAATTCTCTATGCCTAATTAATTTGTTCAGATTATAAATTACAAGAAAATAATTTTTTTCAGAGCTTATCTTGCCAGTTTTATATAGTCTTTTATAGTCGACCTTCGTAAATGGTCTTCACACGTACAGTATATCCATTTGGTTAAATTTCCCTAATTTCTAAACTCTCAGAATTTACCTCTATTGAAATTCTTCCAACAAGAGACTTTATTTATTAAAACAGGAATGTTTTTTGAAAATTTTAAAATAATAATAATAATGTGATCAAGAAAAGAGAATAAAAATAAACAAAAATTTAAGAAACGTAATAATACGAATTTACTTTGTGAAATGATTTTCTGAATAAACAGTTTTTGACAGAAAAATACCGCATTATTCAAAAAAAAAACATTAAATGGGTCAGTAAAGAATTTAATTTTAAGCACCATAAAAAATTTTAATTTAGTTGGTAAAAAACTATGAGTTTATAATAAACCTCTTTCAATTATATCGAAAATAGCAAGATTCGTAACGTTTTCTCTTCCTTTTGCCAAGAATATTTCTCTATTTCTGAATATGTAAGATTGCTATCTTTCAGAGGTATTGGAACAGAACCAGCCAAATATTCCTTGAAATATTTATCTGTCAAATTTAGATATTTTTTTTACAAACAATATGTAAAGAAAAATTTCATTTGCTAGTTATTTACGGTCCAGTCTCTCCTGCTTACTAAATTTCATTTTTATTGACAAATTTTACCAATATCTTATCCAATTTACGCAAGACCAAATATCAAATTGCCTTACACCTTTTAGTACTGAAAATTTTAATCAGCGTGTAAAACCTTAATCGTTTTTGACTTCAAAATATAATTCTTTCATTGGAAACAAATATTTTATTTAAATATTAATTTCTCTTTAATTCTAAGATAAATCTTTAGATTTTAAATCTCTTATACGATATAGAATTTGAAAGATACAAATTTCACAAAAATTGAGTTATGTTGAAAATAACAAAATTTTTTAAGGTTTTGCTTATATCCAAACCACGACATATCCAACAAGGCAATTTCATTCAACCCTTTTTTTTTAAAAAGTAATGTTCTTTTTTTTCAAAACGACTTTTTTCGACCCAAAAGAATTTTGTAAATCCATTCATAATTTTAAATTACTTTAGTTGCATTACATACAAAAAATATGCCTAAAAGTTTGAATTAGAAACTTTCCTAATTCTCTTCCTGAAGAATAATAGAAGGGAAATATATATATAGAGTCAAAGGAATACCTACATATTGGCACTTTAAGAAGTGCTTTAATCATCACCTCTTGGCACCATATTTTGTGCCATTTATGATATGAAATTTAAACACCTATCTCTAGAGGATAGTTCCCATAGAGGATAGGATGTATAAATTTGAGTATCTTGACGAAAATTCCAATAGGTGTTCCCTGCCGAACAGGGGTGTCTTTTAACGTATAGGGTGGAGGTTTAAAGAAAAATAAGGAATAAAAGAAATAGAAAATTTTGTAAGTTAGGACCAGGGGCATGACATTTCCTACGTTTCCCATATGTTTCTAGCGAGACGAAAAAACTTTTGAGTTTATTAGCTGTTTTCTGTCATTATAGAATGAATTAGCAAAAAATACTAATACAAAATAAAAGCCAATTTAATAACGAAGAGGCAACCGAAAACCCTAAATTGGTAACCTACTTAGTTTTGGAGATATCTCGTGAAATGTGTACGAAGACAGGGAAAAAGTTACACTAAAATCGGTCGCATTTTTCAGAGGTAGTGTCACACCCCTGGTTAGGACAGACTCTGTTCAGACTTCGGAAGAAACGTTTTAAAAAAGTATTGCAAGGTTTAGCATAGATTCTTGGAAGTATTAGGGGGATGTAGGCATGATTCGTACACAGTAAACCTACAAAAAAAGAAAATTTGGATCAAAACGACGTGAATTTTCTCTTTGCAAACAATTTGCAACGTTTAAAGATTCACTGTGTGCAAACTGTACCTACATTACCCTATCTTAGATTTGGATGTCCTTTTACTTCAAAATTATCCATAAGAACTAAAATTTAAATAACATTCCTTATCTCAAAAAATATTTCTTCTTAAGACACTCAGAACTCAGAATCCCAAGAGGCGAAATGGTAAACTTAAAAAAATAGGAACTTTAAACCCCTTGAATATTAAAACTTTTGTGATGAGCTTGTAATATATCGCACCACGGCAGTTGAAGTAATGCATTTAGGTTTTGGGTGTTTTGAGATAGAAGCACTGAAACATTAACTAAGAGTTTTACATATAATAAATAATCAATATTTCAAGTAGAACTTTTTACTAGTGACGTATTATGTTTGAGTAAGCTTAACACTTAAAAAAAATATATTACAATTTTCGCCTTCTTAAATATTTATTTATTTAAATAATAAATAAATAATTATTTATTTATCCTATTTTACTTTTAACGCATCGTTATATTACACTAAATTTTAGTCAAGTATTGCGATTTGAAGTATAACTTTCTGAACATGTTTTTTGCTTTGCCTCTAATTATTTTAAAATGATAATAGTTTTATTCTATTTTGATTTATAAAGCATAAGAAAAGGAATTTGTAAGGTATTTAAAAAAAAAACTTGAATATTTTGAGAGCATATTCTCTCAGAGAAACATGTCACTATTATTCTAATAAAACACGCACTTAAAATTTCTTCGATTTCGATTCAATCTTTCACAAAAGCAATAAATTGCATAGATATTCAAGATTTGTTTTTTTTTATAAATTATTAACAAAGGAAAATTATTTTTGTGCTCAATAATTAAAAATTTACATCATTTGTGCTGTGTGCAGCATATATTATGCAAAAATGTGACTGTTTTTCTAAGATTTCTAGGAAAAACTTGAAAATTTATACAGTAAACAAGGGTTTGGAAAATCTTAAATTGTGGAAAATCTTCAGTATAAACCTCTTGAGATGAAACTAGATTCGAAAGTGCGTAAAATGCTCTGTCTAATCGTGTAATAATTGAAAAATCGAAAAATCCTCAATCAGACACTGAAATTGCCCCTGTGTGATATGAATCTTAATTGGTTTTTCACTCAGGAATAAAAATTTATAATTTAGATATTAAAAAATATATAAACTACTTTTATCATAGCATTCACGCGAATATTTTAGGCCGAATACGCTTTAAAGATATTAAAACAGTCTTCAGTTATGGCCACTACCCACTAGAAAAAATTCTGTCCAATTCTGTCCATATTAAAACATTGCTCACGGTCGTGTTAGGAAAATTGTCAAATGTGTCTTGAAGCCATTGCCACAAAGAAAATATTTATTATCTTTACATAAATATCATAGTTATGCAAATCAAATGTTTACTATTTTCATGGGATATGTGTCTTTAATATGTGATCGATATTTTTTGGCATAATCCTAAAATCGATAAAGTTTGCAATCATTAAAGCAAAGTATTTGGAAATGGATTAAGATAAAATCCCAGATTTTACGAAGAGCATAACTTTGCATTAGCTATCAGATCAAGTTAATAGCAACATCTTGGAAAATGCGCAATTTCACTATTAGATATGACCCTGATATACTGTAATTCTAAGAGAGATCAATGGATTATAATATTGCTCCGCTCACAAGGTGCCAAGGCGAGTTTGGTCATAATAAAAAGAAGAACGATGAAGGATAGATAGAGAAAAAAAGCCATCAGCTCCCAATCTATATCCCACCCACCACAAAAAAGGGTGGAAGGAAAATTTATTTTGTGCGGCATTATAAATGTTATTGTGTACCAGTATCAGATATATAAAAACATCTTCATATCATCTCATACATCTATTTCTATAAACTTTCATAAAATACCATATATATTTCATGGCAATATGTAGCGTGGAGTACTTGTGAGGGATATATATTTACTTTTATTGCAAAGAATGAAAGAACGTAGCACCAATGCTGAGTACTATTTGCCTCGTAAAGTCAGTTGAACCCGAAAATTGTACAAATTCAGGAAGGGCAGAGGGGTGTGAGTGAAAGAGAAAAGTTTTATCAGATAATCTTATCGCTCCCCTCAAAATGACTTTTTTTCTGTGTGCGAAACAGGATTTAAAAGTCAAGATGTAAAGTTCTCATTCTCACTGGATAAAAGCTCCAAAGGGGACGTTAGTATTCGGTGCAAGAAGTTAACCCTGCCAAAAAAAAAAATCCAAAGAAAGAGTAGCTGGAGAAAGAAGGGAAATCATCCAGCCAAAAAAACAAATTGTGTCTCAACACCAAATTGATACTTTCTCTTGCAGCTCCAGCTCCTTTCTTCCCTTTTTATTCCCTGGTCCTCATCTTCCTTATATCTTGTATGTATCATCTCAAGGAAAAAAGATAGAGGAGAACATGCTTGGAATTTTATAAATTCAATTCTTATGCCATACAAAAGAGATACTTTTGCTATCCACAGAAAAAATCTGTAAACGACCAATTTTTATTCTATTTAATATTATAGTCTCTCTTTGGCTTTTCCCACTTTTCTCTTCTCATCCTTCACCTCTTTTTTTTCTGGCTTTTATTCCCTCCTGTCACCAAAGAAATTGTCTTCGAAATTGTACTCAATCCCACCTCCGGCAGAGCTTATTTGCCATTCCAGTTACTTACGTGGTTGTGGAGTGTTGGTGGAGAAACAATTTTCATTCTTTCAATAAAACCCTAACGAAGCTCAGAATTCAAAATTAAATATTACTCTGCGTAGGGAGAAGATAAAGAAGGTGCTTTTCACATACCACACAATTCACATAAATACAATTCCTGCTCATTCTCCTTGCCTACACAAAAGAAGCCTCAAGGAGCATTTAGTTACATAAATTATGATCACGCCGGATAATCCACATTTTACCAACTACACGCCTGACTTCCTGATCACTCTCGCGAGAACCTGACAAATTAAAGTGATACTGACGATACTTAATTTGGCCTGGTTAAACCCAAATGATTTATTCATTAGACAGACAACATTTCATGGATATATCTTCACCAGAAAATGTACATTATTATTGCCTTCAGAAATGGTTTGAATGGACACCAATCCTGGTTTTCTAAAATAATCGTAAAATCTGTTTCAAATGCGTTCAACTGTTTAATACCACAATCCTAACTATCATCCTCATCTTATAATTGCAATTTTACTTCTCAATTTGGGTGATTATACCCTTTAAATTGTCATGCTCATATAATTCCGTCTGCTACATGAAAGCATGTTCTTTAGACAAGAATATACGTTTGGAATTAAATGAAGATTCCAAAACTATAGTGAACAAATAAATGGTACTACTGTGGTTTTTCCTCGCTTTTTCTAATTAAGAATGTAAATTTTTATTCATGTTGAAATTTTAGTGTAATACACACTATTTACCAAGCAAATAAGTAAATTTAATCCATACACAATTAAATATTTAATCTCATAAAATATTTAAATACCGTCGAATTCTAGAGTTAACAATTGAGAGCATTGAAAATATATGTAGCGAGAGGGATTTACGCATGAAAATATTTAATTAATTGCACAAAATTCTCTCTCTATGAAAATTGATCGAGGAGGACATACCTGGTCAAATGTCGCGGTAATACTACTTTCTTCGGCTCCTTCTCGTCATCTTCCCCCTCCTACTATGGCGTCGTGCGCCCTCTTCCGCAAATTTTTCTAATCTTCCCACACGGCCACTCCTGACGATGCATTCGCCCCGAATGCTCCTGATGGCCACGGCTTCATAAGATCGGCTGCTGCTGTCGTCTTGTTAGATCCTTCGGATTCACCAACTTTCTTTAACTCATAACGATCACGTGGGAAAATTTTAGTCACTTCATAAGGTCCACTAAACTTTGGTTTCACTTTTCGTCCAACATCAAATTGTGTCTTTTGTAGAGCCACTAAATCTCCTACATTATACTCCTTCGCTTTACGACTTCGTAGATTATAACTTCGTCGATTCTCCTCTTGAATCTTCTCGATGCTCTGCTTCACTGCTTTTCTCAACTCAGCTCTCTTATCGATGAACTGCTTTCTAGATTCATTTTCCAGTACTTCTATAATCCTCACGTCTTCAGGATTTCTCATCTTTACACCAATCATTACTTCAAATGGAGTAGAGTCAATACTCCTTTGATGAGATGAGTTTATGCACTTCTGCACTTGGTTCACGTGCTTAAACCATTCATCCGGCTTTTCAATCGACAGTTTTGTCAACGTGGGAATGATAATTCCGTGGATCCTTTCGACTTGTCCATTGCCTCTAGGTACACCAGTTGCGACGTGATGTAGCTCTATCCCTCGTTCTTGGCAATACTGCTTGAATTGACTTGCAGTAAAGGCTGCTCCTCTATCGGCTATGATTCGTGCTGGATTCCCAAATACGTCTGTCACCAAAGATAACTTCTTAATCGTCTCATCCGAAGTTGTCGTCTTTATTGGGAATAACCACACAAACTTGCTGAACGCATCTACAATTGTTAAGATGTAGTTGTAACTCTTTCTTGTTGATGGCATTGGTCCCAAATGGTCGACATGAAAAGTATCTAAAGGTAAATCTCCTTTTCCAATGGGATGCAACTCGCCATCTTTCTTCCCCTTCTTACGATCTGCCAGGATGCATTGCACACAATTGCTCATACATCGCTTTATCTTGTCCTCAAGACTAGGAATCGAGAACTCTCTCTCGATGTCTTCTTTCGTCTTCTTGACACCAAAATGTCCTTTTTCGTGAGCCTTTGTGATAATTTCCAATTGCATCATTTCTGGAACGACCATCTGTCTTTTTCCATACTTCTCAACATACAAAACTCCATTTGCACATAGGTAATCATCACACGGTCCAGATTCTAAAGCTATCTTAATCGCCTTCACTCTATCATCGCTATTTTGCGCTGAAATCACCTTCGATGTCACATCATCGGATCGTTTCACCATCATGATATTAGCTCTAGATAACGCGTCTACATGAGCCATTTTCTCGCCAGGTCTATGCTCAATCTTAAAGTCGAACTCCGACAATTCTAAAGCCCATCTTGTAATCTTCGGATGCAATTCCTTTTTCGACATCGTCATTTTGAAAGCTGCACAATCCGTCACGAGTTTAAATTTCACGCCCAAAAGATAAACTCTAAATTTTCTCATAGCTTCCACTACTGCTAGGAATTCACTCTCGTACGAATGATAATTCTTTTCGGCTCCATTCGTTGTTCGGCTGTAGTAATAACACGGATGCATTTTTCCATCATCTTTACTCTTTTGCAGCAGGATAGCTGCTATTCCATCTTTGCACGCATCGGTGTGAACTTCCGTCTCGTCTTCCACGTCAAAGAGCTTTAACACTGGATACTTGGAAAGCTCATTCTTAATCAAATTGAAAGAATTCAATTGTTCGTCTCCAAACTCAAATGGGGTGTTCTTCTTCAACAAGGAACTCAGGGGACGGGATAGTATCGCAAAATCTTTGACAAACTTTCTAAAATACGAGGCCAATCCATAAAAACGTTGCACTTGTTTTGTCGTCATTGGTATCGGATACCTCAAAAGTTTATCCACTTTCTCCTCTGATGGTTTAATTTTTCCCCCACTGACTGAGTATCCCAAATACTCTACTCTGCGTTGTAAAAAGAAACACTTCTTCCAATTGAACACCAAGCCATTCTTCCTGGCTACTTCCAAAACTCGTCTTAGCTTTGAAATTCCGTCATTTTCATCTTCAGAGGGAATGATAAGATCGTCAACAAATGCAAGCAAAATTCCCTCATTCATCAATTCTTGGAAAACGGAATTGATAAATCGCCCAAAATTATTTCCACTAATACACAGACCGAAAGGGGTTTTTGTGAACTCATACTGCCCATTGTGAGTTACAAATGCTGTGTATTTCACGCTTTCTTCAGACACAGGAACGTGAAAATAGGAATTCTTCAAGTCCAAAGTCGTATACACCTTCGCCTTTGACAATCTATCCAGCTGATCCTCCACAATAGGCATGGGGTACCTATCTCTAACGACTTTCTTGTTCAGCTCTCTGTAGTCAATGCACACTCTATAGGTCTTATCCTTCTTCTTTGCAAGAGCTATGGGACTTGCAAAATCACTGGATGACTGCCGAATAGTCCCGTCATTTAACCATTCAGTAATCTGATCGTCCACTACTTTTTTCTCCAAAGGAGCTAATCGTCTTGGCCTTTGATACACTGGTTCATCGTCATTGAGAATAATCTTCGTCTTAACCTTTACGTCTTGAGGTTTTTCTGGGTGATACTCTTCAATCATTTGAGCAACTTCGTCTTTATATTGAACAGGGACATTAATTTCCTCATCAATCGTCTTTATTTTAAGAATCCAACTGTCATCTGCTTCATCGTCTTTAACGTCACTGATCGTCTTTTCAATCTCATCGTCAATAATCTCATTTTTGTCAATATTGGTGAGGGAAATGTCACCTCGTGAACATGGTTTGATACTCACAGTTCCCCTCGTGATGGTGTAGTCTACATCTTTTAGGAAATCCCTTCCAATGATCATCTTTGTCGGAATGGTGTTGTAATTGACAATGTAGCACAAAAATCTGTAGGATTCTCCATCTATGGAAGCATTCAACATCACGCTATCCGTTGCAGTTTCAATTGAACCTCCAAATCCACGCATTTTCTGCTTTGCAGGCTTAGACGTCTCGCATACTGCCTTGATGTCGTTCCACAAATCTCGCCTGATCAAGGAAACGTCACTGTACGTGTCAATTACACCACGAATCTCGAATTCACCGACTTTAACTATCACTGTATCCAATTCACTATCAACATCTTGGATAATGTTCACTTTTTTAACACTTTTGCCGTCTTTATTACCGTCTTTTTTGCAATCTTTTGCGATATGGTTGAAAGAATCGCATTTAAAACACTTTGGGCCTTTCTCACGGTCAGGACACTCACTGGATCGATGCCCATCAGCCCCACAATTGTAGCAAGTAAGCTTTTGGTTCTTCTTCTTAACCTCTTTTGCTTTCTGCAGTCTATCTTCTTCACTGGACTTCCTTATGGCACCCTTTGACTTGCTCAACATCTTCTCATAGGTCTCCAGTTTCACCTTGAGGTCAGAAACGGTTGTTGCGGTGTACAAAATCGCCTTGTTGTTCATACTATCACAAATTCCGTCACAAATGTACTCGCACAACGTTGGTTCATCAATTCTACCCATCTTTGCCAAACGCTGCATGTCATAGACGTAATCAAGCATCTTTTCATTGGCACTCTTCTTCTTTGACATCAATTTTCTGTGAATATCGGCTGAATTGCATTTGCTCGAAAACTCATCCGTCAAAGCTCTCTTCAATTTGCGCCAATTTGTCAAACCACTTTGAGCAAACACAAACTTTTTCGCAGTTCCTGACAAATATTTCTTGCAGGCCACATATTTCTGCAAATCGTCCCAATTGAGAGTCTCTGCGAATTCCTCGAAATCGTCGATCCACACTGTCACATCCTGAGAGTCATCAGCACAGAATTTTTCAATGGAATCATCAATATCTCGCAGGCTAAACATTTTAGCACTATGCTCCCTGGCTTCCAGCGATGATCTTCTGATACCAATTCCCGCATGGAATCCCTCCAAGTCACTCTCAGAATCAACAGATTTGTTGTCAACACCGTCTTTGTTTTGATCTTGAATATTTTCGTCATCTGCGCCGTCTTTGTCTTCTGCGCGATTCAAATCACTTGCATTATCAAATGCCACAATCCTTTCTGCCATTTCAAGCTTCGTACCATCAACAGAAAGTCCTCTTTTTTCACATTCTTTGCTCAATCCATTTTTTGTAAACAAATCCACCAATTCATTCACTGACACTGACACATTAGCCGCCATTTTTCTACGTTTTCGATGTTTTCACTACCTTGCCAACTTGCAAGCAATTTCTCAGTTCACCGAATGTTCACTGGCGCTGCTATCAGAGTTCGTCTTTCGTCTTCGTGAGCTTTCGCTCCAACTATATCCGTCTCACTTTTCTGTCTCTTTCCAACTCAAATAGCCGGACAAGAATGTTCGTCTTTTCTTTTTTCGCGATGCAAAATGGCTACCCTTGATCACACCACTCACCGTCTTTTTTGCAAATTGCCGGCTTGCAATTGCACGTCTTCGCGAACGATATGATCACTTTTAAACCACGTTAGCACACGCGCTGCGTCTTTACACGTCTTTTTTGAACACGAAATTGCGTTCCGTCTTTTTGCTAGCCGACACCAAGTATGGCGTCACGTCTTTTGGCTAAACTTCGTCTTTGGAAAAATTTTTATATCTCGCGTCTTTCGTCTTTTAGAAAACCGCTAGTATGATCCTCTCGATCCCGGTTGAGCCCCCATGTAGCGAGAGGGATTTACGCATGAAAATATTTAATTAATTGCACAAAATTCTCTCTCTATGAAAATTGATCGAGGAGGACATACCTGGTCAAATGTCGCGGTAATACTACTTTCTTCGGCTCCTTCTCGTCATCTTCCCCCTCCTACTATGGCGTCGTGCGCCCTCTTCCGCAAATTTTTCTAATCTTCCCACATATATGTCAAAATATTTTACGGGATTAAAGATTTCTCATAATGTATTCATGTGACGTCAAAAAACTAAATATTTCCTGTTAACTGATGAGTTAAAAACGTACTTGAACAGTGGAATCTTTTTTAAAATGTTACAACTTATTAAAATGTTTTTTTTTAATTCTCTCAAAAATCCAAATTTCATTTTAAAAGAAATGTACCGTTCAACTTTAACTCATCAGGTAACAAGAAATATCTGTTTTTTTTTTAAATTTCTGATGAATATACTCCGAGAAATCTTATTTACCGCAAAATAAAGTTCTTCAAAAAGGCATCTGCAAATCAGGCCTCAACGGCTGAATTTTTAAGATTTTTAAATGAAAATTTCAGAAAATATTGTTTAAACGTTCTAATTTCATATACTTAAAAACTTGAATTAAAAAAATATATGTAAAAGTTGTACTTACATGACGCTACAACCAATTCCTGTCCTGCTCCTGCTTGAAAAACTTTCATCAAAATGAAGTGTTTTTATCCTTGAATAATCCCCAATTCAGCACTTTGATAAAGTCCTAGAAAATAAGATGAATTATTATTTCAAATTATCTAATTATTTTTATTTATTTTTAATTTTTTTACATTTTCATTAAATGAAAATAAATTATTATTTTCAAAACGATTTTGATAAAGGCACTACTATTTCGACTATTTCTGTGCAATTATGAATTTATAATTCTGAATAAAGGGGAGTGTGAGACACTTTCTTTCACAAAGCTGAACATTTATTTAAGAATAATTTCCTAAACGAATATGAACTAATATTCAAGATATTTAATCCATTCAGTCAATGCACTTAAAATGTTACACTATTTGAAATAGAATGTTCATATTTCATGGAATTATTTCTTCATAGATTAATAGAAAAAAAGTTTTTTACCTATAACGGGGACGCAGGGAGCCGCTCTCAAATACGCGTCTTAACGGTCACTGAATTAAAATTCTTTACATTAATTCATTACAAACTCAATAATCTAGATAGAGTAAATCTTCAAGAAAACAAATTAACAACTAGAATTCAAATCAAAAAGGAGGAAAAAGGTCAATTTTAACAAATTCGACGGGATGTCATATTTTCCGTCCGCCATTTTGAGCAAAAATTTTGCATGACTTTCCGCGAAGCGAGAAAATAACAACAAAATGTATTCCCATCTCTGTCGGGCTATTTTTTCCAAGTAATTGAAGGACTGAAGTTACTAAAAATCTTTTCTAAAAGTCTAATCTAAAAAAAAAACACTGTAACGAAAAACACCTAAGTTTTGGCCTCCTAATTGACACTCCCCCTCTACAAGCCTGAAATTAATCTTATAGTTGGGTCATTCAAAATTTATATGGTTATATTCAGTAATTCAGCTACAGATAATACTAATCATATCGCACACTACACCATCGTTAATCCGAAACACTATTCCCTCCCTTATAACTTCTGCATATTTTGTGACACATTTTCGTCAAAAGGGAGTACAGTAGACTCTCTCTCAATCGGGAATATGGGGCGAAATGTCATCCGGTTTAGCGATAGAATTGAGCGTCAAAGCCTTTGTAAATTCCACAAAAAGCGCTCAATTATAAAGAATCACGATAAAATAGGAAGAACTACAGCGAATTTGAGCGAATTAGCTTCATAATTAAGCGTGAAAATTGTCACCAAAATTTGACGCCCGATTGAAAAAGAGCTGATTGAGTGAGAGTCTACAGTATTTTGAAGAATTTTGCCGCGTTCCAAAATTTAGTGTATGGCTTACTTTTAAACAGAAGGGCTAAAATTTTAAGAGCCTCGAAAAACATCCTTGGGATAGTAGAGCTAGATATATTGGTAACCAAGACTATGTAGGTTTGCTACTTTTTGAGTTAGTGCAATTTAAAGCAATAAAATTACAGATAAAACGAAGAAACAAATTCTCTAAAAAAAAAACCTGTAAAATTATCATATGTGTTAACACTATCTTTCGTTGAAAAAAAAAAACAAGAATCTGACTTTAGATTTAGATCCTTTTTACGAGACTAGTGGCAAAATAATTCTAACAATAAAACCATGTAAACGGATTTTCCACTTAACAATGCTAAGCTATATAAAATTTTATATGCACACGTTTACACTTTCGAACACTTTTTATGATTGGAAATTCAATGGATGGATTTAAATTTCAATTCGTTCTTAACAAGTTGATGCTATCCATGCAGTGTTAAATATTGTCTTTTATTAAAGTATTACGCTAAGGATTAACATTGTATGATACTTCATGAGTAAATATGAATTTCCAAATAAACTTTCAATAAGATGCACTTTAATGCGAATTTAATGTTATAACTTAGTTGATTGTAGTAGTAGAACATCAGATAAATTCTCATCCTAAGTTTTGAGCTTGTATTCTTCCTTTGTTCTTGAAAATGCTAATTTATGGTCATATAATAAAATGAATTGCGCAAAAGTGAAGTAAGAAATTCTGTAAAGTGTTTTTATTTTCATCCAATTTTATATAAATTGAACTTGAATCATTTAAAGTGCATTGAAAAATTTCATATTCCACTTTATGAAATGAAAAAGTAACTTTCGTAAGAGAGTCTACAAAATTTACCGTTTTTCTCTCAATTTTCACATCATAACTTATTTCCAGGTTCAATTTAAGTTTTACCCAAATATTTCCCAAAGTCCCCCATATTGGGAAGGAAACAGCTGGAGCGATGAGAAATGACTGCGATTTTCACTAAATTTGATGGCAATATCAGGCAGTAAAGAGCGGAAAGAGTGAATACTTTGTGAACAATAACAATGTGTAAATGATTATTTATTTAAGTGCTACGATAGCACTTGAATAAGGATGATATACAGTGCTTTTTATTAGACGGAAAATAATAATTTTTATTCCAACATCCTTGCCATTCTACCCAAAATATTACTCCATTTCATATTCTCGACAGTTATATTTTGTGTTGGTTGGTATGACTGAAATATTACTAACAAACCCATCTGAGATTCCTCCTTGGAGCGTGTCACAACGTAATTCCATATGGGAATGAGAGTGTGAAATTTGGTGTTAATACAAACACCTCGTCTAATAAGCTCTTTGGTAAATTTATATCTCCTTACGCAAATACTCCAAGCTTTGCATACGTTTAAATATCTCATGTGTGTATATCCCGTATTTTGCCACATGGCCTCGATTTCTAGCGCTAAAATTTAGTTATGGTAGACAGATTACTTGAAATATTTATCCCAAACAAATTTCTAGCCTGAAGATAATTCATCTTCAGGATACCCAGCCCAGGAGCATTCATAAGAATGTGTCTCATGAAGGCGGAAATAAATTTGCAATTATAACGTACACATAATAGCCAACAGTGCTTAACACAATTCACAATTTTCCCTCAAATGTTCATGGTAGTTATATGCCACATTCAACTATTTCCCTTCCTACTTGGCAAATACAAATGCGGAAAACCTTCAGGAGGGAAATGCGTGGGTGGGTGTGTGCGATATAAATTGTAATATGATAATTTCTCGTCAGCAAATCGTTTCTACCCTCTCCAACATTTTTCCACCTCCTCCAGGCACATCCCAACCTCCTGGAAAGTATGACTTTCCCATGTCGCACAAATCTTACGAGAGAGGGTGTAAGAAGTGTATCCACCCTCATGATCGAGTTAGTGAGCCTAAACACTGCCACCAACTTTATCCTTAATTTCTTTCCAACTACTTCTCCATCCCCATTTTTGCCCTTTAGCTTCCCATATCCGCCTCCTCGCACTTTCCTGACCTTATTTGCTGTTCCAATGCTTTCCAAACTGTTTAACCCCAAGTGAATTATTCAAAGTTTTCAACTGAAATGATCACATAAAAGATTCAAAACAAATATTTTCACAATCAACTTTCAATCGTTCCTTACATGCTAAACTATGCTAAGTCGATTTTACGCTTCACTACGCTTCTTCCCAATCTTATTTCAAAATATACGTATCCTTCCATATATATCCTATTTACAAAAACCTACTCATGCTTTTCATCACCAATGTGTTTAAAATATACTGTTAAAAGTTCTCTGTTTATACATTGAAAAAACCTCTCTAAAAAAAACTTTGCTTATAAATACATTTCAAAATGTCAAAATCACCAGAGACCGTATTAGGACTGATAAAAAGGTTTCTTAACATGAAATTGGCAATCACGAAATTTTTCTCTGTTCTGATGTAAAATCGAAACACATTATCATAGATCGCTGTTGACTTTCCTATGTTAATGTATACGTGAATTGTTTATATTATTTAGAAAAAAAATACGTTAATTTTCAAAAATTAAAAATACTTTTTTGAAAAAAAAATTATTTAGAAGAAACTAGAGTAGTATCACTCGGGGTAATTGTGAATAGTGACATGAGATTTTCAATTGGTGACCTTTATTGTAAAATATCGTTTTTTAATCCTTTAAGGACGAGTAGAAGATCACTCTCAAAAATAAAAAAAAAATTGACTGTAAAAAGTTCTATTGTGCTTTAGTCAGAAAAAAAATTGTTCATAGGACACCGTCGCCCCACTCGTCCTTAACAGGTTAAGCAAATGAGTTAAAACATTACAAGCTTACTTGCGAAATCAAAAACTAGTTCATACTAGATAGATAGATTGTATAGGGAGCATGATGCAATCTGTGCGCTGCAGACACCTAGGCTCTGTTTGTGCCTCTTAGGGCCTTGACAGACCTGAGGATTAGCCGAGAGACGGCTTAGCATAATTATACTCGACATAATGGTTATACATCATATCCATCATTTTCAACTAAGTCGTCTCTCGGCTTAAGTCGTAAGTGTGTCTAGGGCATTACGTCTACCCAACAAACCTTACTCCAATTCTTTTAAAAACTGGATGAACTGCAGAATGTCTTGAGCTGTCGCTCTTTTGACATCTTCCAGTATCAGCACTTTTCTCAAAGCTCTTAATTCTCTGGCTTGAAAATTTGAAACAATAACATAAAATGTGTTCTACTGTTTCCATATTCTCTTCATCCCTGGAACTCAAAATCGCAAGTTCTGAATTTAGCCAGTGTCCTGTGTAAATTCCTATAATTACCCTCAAATTCTCCCTGTTAAATCTTAAACAGTTGAGATATATTTAAATCTAATCCATCTATTTAGTTCGAACTAGCTTAAAAGTTATTGTTAAATTCGTTCATGGAATCTGTAAAGGCCTCTACAGATTTTTTTAAAATTTTGCCTAGAAATATATTATTTTTAAAAAATAGTTTTTAAAATTTATATTAAAATAAATTTATTTTTAAAAAGGTAATTTTTGAATAAAAGTGCTTCCGAAGATGAGCGCTTTGGCTGTCATAGATTTCTCCAGCACCCTCAGCTTTCTTTTTAATGATTTATTCCCGGGATCCAACATGAACTAGCTCTAATGACTAAACCTATATAAATGTCCGGCACTTCTTCGGCAGGGAACACTTCTTGACAGCTGCTTTAAAACATCTAAATCTATTTAATGTATCTTATAAAATTCAATTAAATATGAGTTTTTCCAATAATGTTGAAGTTCCATATTGCAAATGGTAAAGAGTGCTAATATGTAGGTACATGGGGTGCATGGCACGATTTTTTAAAGTACCAGTTAGTACTCCTTCCGAAGTACAATGACCCTTAGTAACTCACACTAAAAAAAAGTTTTATTAAGCAGACAAATGCATCTTGTTATAATTTGGTCAAAAGGACACTGGTAAAAATAAAAGTATCAAATTCATCTATTTCTAATAATCAGCGTCACTCCAAGACACATCTATGATGCCAAATCAAATACGGCTGCTTTAACCTTTGGGAAGAAACTAGCCGTATTTTCGAGTTTTCTTTAATTCTAAAAATAATTTCGTAATGCTGCCGGCATATATCTTTAAAATCAGGCCTATTTGAAAAAAATCAAAATTTCTCTCCCTTTATTCTCAACCGTATTGCATATGGATATCCTTCTCTTTCTCTTTAAAATCCAGACATTTGAGTTGATCATTGAGTTCTTGCGATGATGCTTACATAATGAAGAAGAGAGGAAAAGAATGGAATAGACTTCTTCAATTCTTTAAGAAAGAAAGGGATGATTTTTTTTTTATTTCAAACCTTTCATATGTATATAAAGGTTCGTCGGGGGACGTAATGACCTTTTAAAATTTTAAATGCTAAAAAATAGGTAACTTTAAAGTATCAATAAGTTTATAATGAAGCGTCATCAACCTTTAGCTCAAAAGTGGAAATCTTTAATATTGACAAGAACTAATTTAAGTCCTTAAGCATCCACAATTTAGGTATTTTATTACCATATGAAATTGAAAAAATATATGTTACCTATACAAAAGGAACGAGAAATAATTTTGGTTCCAGTAAACTTTCAATTAACTTTTGAACTAGCTTTAATTTTTTTCTGAATTTTCATTTTCTGATATTCAGAAAAGTTAGCAAAACGAGTAATCCCTTCCAAGTTATTTTTTTCTCAAAACACTGCAGTTGCGACATTTTGTAACATCAAAACTCTTACAAATTTAATCTTTTACTAATTTTTTTTCACCTGCAAATCTTACTACATTTTTCATACCATTCCCATGTAAGACTTCACTTAACTGACAACAATTAAATAGAGCTCTTCTGTAAGTACTCCCCTCATCACCTAAATGGGTAACTTTTATGCAGATGAAGAAAGTTCCTCTGGCAAGTTGGTGTAGTTTCAAGAAAATGACTTAAGTACTTTAATGTCTCATTTTTCTTCAGAGTAAGCTCACAGTGTTGTTTTTTTCTTCTTACCATTATCTCAACTTCATTCAACTGTCTTCAAAAAATCGTAAAACACTGAGAAAAAATATCATGAAAATGAGACTTTTCTTTCATAAATTTTGTTTCCTTACTTTGCTAAATACTATTGAGAAAATTTTGTCGTACAAATAGCTTTGGTTATAGAAAAAAATCACCCACATAGAAGTTAAGGAAAATAGCAGGAAAAATAAAGTGTACACAAAATAAGGTGAATTGAAAAGTTTTAATTCCTTGACTAAACTTCCGGAAAACACTAACAAGATCCATTTTTGTATTTAATACATGTTTGGTGTGCTTTTTTCTCTATAACGTGGGTATTGGAGGAAATTTACAAAGAAGTTATCTATAGAGAAGCTAGGGAAAAGTTTTTGGACAAAATAAAGTAATACAGAAATTGTGCTATTAGAGCACTTTTGACTTGAAGTAGCGTTCCCATTTTGCCAAATAAACAATTTTCCAGTGTTAAATTTCTCTTCAAATTATTCATTTACCAATAGAATTTGCAGCACTTTTGTTGAGTCAGACAGTTTGGTTGGACAATTTCTGTAACAATTCATTGAGAAACTCATCGCAAATTTACTCTCAATTTCCGGAAAGATCGATAGTAATAAAAGAGCACCGATTGAATTTAAGTGATGTAGCATTGTTGTCAAAATTAGGTTCCATTATTTGAATAGAAATTCAATGAAAATTGTATATTAATATTGAAAAATTTGTCTGCAGCGAGAGAAATATCCCGAAATGATATTAGATTAGTGCAAGATGATTGGGAAAACGTGAATTTAATAGTATTTCTTCAACATGATTAAGAAAACCCAGAAGAATACTTAAGCAAGTCATAAGCATTGAACATTGAACCATTGTTATTGGCTGACTGCATTGATTACAGACAGTGAATTTTTATGTGTTCCTCAAGCATTTAATTCTATTATGGAGGAGAAAAGTGCACAAAGGTTAATATCTTCATTTAATTCAAGCATATCTTTGATAACACGCTCAATAACATGTTCAGTATCAAACTCTGAAAGTATAGAAAGTTTCAAAGACCTTTTATCTGATATGGATAGGATGGGTAGAATATGTTCTATTTTGTAAATAAATCAATGGTGCTCAACAATAAGTATATTGATGTGTTCTAGCAGAGATCTATTTTATTGATTGAAAGTTGTATTTTCCATTCATAAACAACGTTTGTGCATTATGTCATATTTCATGGTATATTGTGTGGAAATAGAGTTTTTCAGGATGTGATTTCTAAAGAAAATTCTCGTTTTTCTTGATTTTTTTTTACACTTTATCGTATCTCCGTTATTGAACGTTGCACCAAATGGTTTTCCCGCAACTATTTGTTATTCACAGTTATCATGTTGATTTGTGGAATAGCTGCAACAAATGCTAAATTATTGTATAATTTTCACCAAAATGCAACTTATTTGCAAATTTATACCATACAAAATATGTAGATTATAATGCTTTTCAATGCAATATCTCATAACTATTATATTCTCTAAATACAGATTCAAAAGTTAATAAATTAAATTTCAGTGATGAAAGACATACTTACTTTCGCAATAAATTCCTGGCTTAAATAAGTGTAAAGTTTCAATATAATATTTAATTAAATTAATAAAACTTTTAATGCATTTAATTAATCAGCAACAGATTTTTTTCGCTTCAGTTTCAACAATAAAAACAATATTTTGTTTTATGCGGATTTTTAAAACTACCACAAAATAGCATAGTAAAGGGTGGGCTCATTTTATGTAGCTATTAATTGTTAAAAAAAAAATCACAGCACCAAATAATGTTTTAAATAGTGCATTGGTTATATGCCTACCAAGAGGAATGGCAAGTGCTCCACATTTGCAAATTGCTTAAATTTGTGACTTAGATACTATATTTTTAAATTATTTTGTATTATTCATTTATATTAATGATATACTCAATACTCAATAAGTTTCGCAATATTTCTTCCTCTACGTTGCTCGTTCTTAAGCTTACCGGGTTCAAAACCGATTTGAACGGATTCATAAATCACTCAAAGGATCACCTAAAATAGTTTAGAAATAATAAAATTGAATTTTATATTAATATTAGTTTATCAATTCATAAGAGCTTCATTTTCCGTTCGTATGCGATTAAAACCGATTCAGATTTGTCAAAGATTTCACGACCTTGCCAATGAGCTCAAGCATGACCCATTAGGCTGAGAAATAATCTCCCTGCTAGGTTATAGTTCTAGACTAGGTCATAGTTCCACCACACCTCCTAAATCGAGAAAATTTCATGAAATCAAAAATTATGTCCTTTTTTATTTCTCAAATGTTTTGTATATGTAATCTCATTCTTTCGTACTCCAAATTCGGTTGAGCCAAATTCAATTTGTTATGATGTTTAAAAGAAGAAGAAGAAGAAGACTACGAAAGAAAGAGATCGATATATGCAATAGGATTGAGAAAGAAAGAGATGCGAATTTCGACTTCATGAAATGTTCCTGATCTGAAAAATGATTGTGTCGGAGGCTTTATAAAACATTTTATATATCTCTATCACATTTTTTTGTATTCTCCTTCTTGTTTTAAACACCACCACAAATTTAATTTAATTTGATTTAGTTTATTTTAAGTTTTAATTTAATATTATGATTTTATATTATTTTCCTGATCTGAAAGACATAAAAATTGTGCCGACGAGCTAATTTCATCAATTTTGACCTCCGAAAACATTTTGTTCGACGAGATCCCCCCCCCTCCAAATTTAAAACTCACAATCGAATTTGCAAACATCCCGAGTTGGAGTTCTCCTGTAAAAAATCTTCGCTATCTTAAGCTTATGTGCGCTTATATACATGGGTGAGGTTTCCTTGACTAAAGTGAAATTGGTGCTTTGTATTCGCTTTTGTTAACTTTTTTAAGTTCCAGATATTTGTAACATTCGCAATATTTTCATATTATTCTCTTCTAATGTTCACTAATAAACTGATCCTAGAACATGAGAATTACAAATACTGTATCAATTGTATCCTTTAAATTAATATTTTGACCAATCAATTAAAAAAAAAAGGGAAAAAACACCCTAAACTGAACCTTCCAGTCATTAAATGCCTTGCCATTCTCTACAGTGGGATTAGTGAAATTCTACATCTACAACCCATTAATTCTTTAACCATAATCTTGAGAATTATCTGATTAAATCGCCAAGTTTAGTCATCAGCTTATTAATTAGTGCTGTTGAAAAAGTCTTTTTAGCGTGACAATTTCGCATCAATTTTCCAACAAAGTTCGTAAAATAAATCTCTTTGACAGTGATCAAGGATTTCTCAAAAGCAGCCGTTTTGGCTAAATCACCCAAATCATGATTCTTCCATACAAAAAATTTATGTTCCTGGCGATAACACAATTTTTACTGGATTTCCGTGCTATAACAGCAAAGTAAATAGCTCGGATGTTATATAGTGGGAATAATCTTCACCACAATCCATGCAATCATCCATTTACTCTCGGTGTGTTATAATTGGTAAAAAATGTCCTCCGGAAGAAAGTTGTTCGTTGCATGGTATGGTATGAAAAGTTTTAATCCCCTGTCCCATAGCAAAATCAATTAGTAACAATGCAATAAAATGATAGAAAGCACACGGTATTAGTTAGTACACCACAAAGTTTTCTCCTCCAAATTTTGCCTCGTCTTTCACTAATCGCATTTCCAATTAAACTTCTCATTCAAACAAATCAATTAACTGATTTAAACTGCCAAGAATATTTTCTCTATACACTATGCTTTCATATTTTGAATTGCAAAACTTTCACCATTCATAACATGATTTATGAAATTACACAGTGGTTTTCCAGATCTAGATCCTTGTTCTTTTACAAAAGGGGTGATCAAAAGATGTGATATTTTGGCTAGTGACCTTAATTAAAATCCAATGTTCAATAAATTTCTTAACGGGATTTCCCTAGAGTTATTTAAGAACTATGTGGCTAATATCTCAACCTTCTATCGCATCATAATGGATTTTTCAGGAAATTATAAAAGCTTATAGGAGCTCTCTAATTTCCTCATTGTTCGCCCCATGTTCTGCGGTGACTAACATACGTTTTGAGAAGCCCTGGGTGGGTTTACTTCATTTATCCTCAGCAACAATATCATCATTTTGGTTTGGGGAAAGTGCGGAGCTTGCTAATCGTGAGGAGAACCATTAAAAAGACTCAAACACTGCTCCACATAAACACTCTCAAGGGTTTTGGCTTCTTTTTTCCTCCATTCTTCTCGCCTCTTCCTCGAACAACCAACTCTGAGAAATATATAGGGCTCCGGTTGGGAAAATACAGAGAGCAATGAATTTCCCCCGGAAATAAATGGCATAAATTCATTTTAACATCTCGAGACAAAGTGGCATGTGCTTATTAAAATTAAAAGAAAAAGAAATGCTGAAAATTCCAATTATCTTGACGTGTTTTCACTCACCACGCAAGGGCTGAAAAAAAGTCATGAGCGGAGCGATGATATGTTAAAGAGTGAAAAGCCCCGCAGTGTCACTTTAGAGACTTACGACATTTTTCTGGCTGTATTCAAAAAAAAATCTTGTTGATGCTAAAAAAAAGGATGTGTTTATGGAAATAAATGTCACTGTAGAAGAAATCGGATTAATAAAAAAAAGATAAAACTTACAGATAGGGAGATAAAAGTAGATCAAAATTAATCATGAACGCTGTAAAACTTGTATTTTTCATGATTCGTCTGTTCACCGAGAATATGACCAGAAGCAATAAATACGAGAAGACATATAATTTTTAAATCTTATTAATCCCTTGGATGGATTGTTACATTTATTAAATGTAAACCATTAAGAACCATGATAAAATGATAACAATAATTTTGTACATAACTGAACAAGATATTTAGAAACACTTTCTCAAACAGTTGAAAACATTTCGCAGATAATATATAAATGAATAAAAATATTATTAATAATAATTAAGAAATCATCGATGGAAAAAAATGCTAAGCAAAAATATGAAAATTTTTCCCGACCCCCCTGACCCGAGCTAAAAGGGGGCAAGAATTCAATTTTCAAATGGCCATATCTCCGGTTCTAATTAACGGAATTTTGGAAAAAGTTCTCATGGAGTACTACAACCCTTATAACACCCCAATTCCATTCGATTTAATCGAAGGTCCGATTAATCGAAAAATCGATTTTCTTTGAATATTACGAAAACCAGACGATGCTGTTTCTTTATGTTGTAGCTAAGCTCGAGACCTTTCCAACGGTGGGTCGCACTCCTTCCTCGATGTTCCCTGACCTGAACTATAATCGAAAATATCTTGACCGGACTGCACTTTCGGTGTTTATGATGCGATTTCTATGAAATTTTAGTATATAATAATTATCTGAGATCGAGATCATTCTAAAGATACGCCCTATTGACCTCTACTCCAACCCACTGTACCCCGACCCTTACTATATCCAAATGAACCGAACTCTATTTCTAATGTTTATTAACCGATTTCAACGATCTTTTTAATTTTGTTCGCCTTCTGCACTCAGACTATTTAAAATAGAAAATGATCAGTGATAAGCCCAGATAAGCTTATTGTAGCTGAGATTATTTACAAGTGACCTCGAAATGCGTGCAACTCGGGGTTGCTTGCAACTCGGAATGCGGGAAAATTCGATTGTGAGTTGAATTTTGGGAGTAAAGAATCGCGCCGATCAAACTGTTTTCGGTGGCACAAACGGGTAAAATTGGCTCGACGCAATTCTTTACCCCCAAAATTCAACTCACGATCGAATTTTCACGCATTCCGAATTGCAAACACCCCGAGTCGCACGCATTTCGAAATCACCTGTAAAGAATCTCAGCTACCATAAGCTTATCTGGGTTTATCACTGGTCTTTTACTCCTAGCAGCACAAGAGTCCTTGTTCCAGAAAAATCGCATCTCCCTTTTGGCCCTAGACCAGCGGTATCCTATTGCCTAAAGATTACCAGAGGCCAATTGGCTCACTACGGCCATCAAACAGCGGTTTCTCTTCAAGAAGCCTTAAGACCTAGGGCAGGATTTGAAAATATTTCTGGAGAAATTTATCCCAAGAGTCATTAATTTGCCAGACTGCAAGATTGGAAATTAATTTCTAACTTTGGTTAAACTCTCTCGAGGCACCCCCGGTGGTAGCCTACACAAGTGGCATTACTATTTTAACCCATTCCTTACCATGGTATTACACATCATCCGCAAATTGAGTGATTTTAGATAATTTATTTCTGGGGCAATTGTTATCCGAATTGCTGTCGGGAATGAATTTTTAGTAACTTTAGTTCTTCAATTACTTGGAAAAAATAGCCCGACAGAGATGAAAAATACATTTTGTTGTTTTTTTTTTCCCGCTTCGCGGAAAGTCATGTAATTTTTTTTGCTCAAAATGGCGGACAGGAAATTCGAAATCCCGTCGAATTTGTTAAAATTGGCCTTGAGATATGAATTCGGATTACCAATTTGTGTTCTTGGATAGTTACTCTATCTAAATCAATGAAGTTTGTAATTAATTAATGTAAAGAATTTAAAGTCAGTGACCGTTAAGACGCGTATTTGACACCAGCTCCCCGCTCCCCCATAATAGATAAAAAAAAATCTTCTATTAATCTTCAAAAAAAAATCATCTATTAATCGGTAAGAAACTAATTCCAAAATATGAACATTCTATCTCAAGTATTCCTAGTACATTGCCTGAAGCCCGGTGGCTCGAAATAATCGTTGCTAGACGCCGTAAAAACAGCCGAGAGTCTGTCCAAGTCCAAACCGTCTAAACAGTGGAAGAATTCCCCAGGAAGTTCTCACCAAAGCAAGTGAATAATCTGACGGGATCCGGATTATTCTCTTTCTCTAGCTTCGGCTTTTCAGCTGTTTGGAGCCGAAACAGCGATAGAAATTTTTATTTTCCTATTATTCGTGGGCATTGAGTGAAACTGGGAAACTTTGCCATTGTTTTTAGTTAAATTTATATGACTTATCATTTGATGTTCACTGGATCTATTGGTCAAAAATAGTTTATTTCCGAATATTCAAACTGAATTAAAACGGAATCAAGAAAACATCAAGAGCTGAAAAAGTATTTTGATATTTAAATTCTCTAAATATCAGAATTATTTTGCTAAAGTTTGGCATTTTGTTGTTCTATAACAGTATTGTAAAAATATTATAAAATACTAAGCCGCAAATATGCACATCGTTAGTTGTCGTGTAAAGTAAAAAAAAAACAATGTTTTCTTTTACGTTGCACTTTGAAAATCGATCTTCGAATCTGTATTCAATTATTGTCAATTCACGTTATTTGTTAATTTAGTTCAGTTGACGAAATTTGCTTTGCTGAAATTTGATTCATTCGAAGCATTCTAAAAATCAACCAATCCCGAAAAGAAATCAACATCAACAGAATCGTTACGATTTTCACATTTTCATGATAAATTGTCCACTGAGAGAAATCCGAAAAAGTTAAAATAACATTCCGGAAATATTTATTTTACCATGCAGTATTGATCCGAAATTGGTGTAAATATTATGCTTTTTAGGTGTATTAGGGGTTAAAGTTACCCTTTTTCATGTTAATTTTACCCTTAAATAGGCGTAAAATTGACATTAAGAAATGTTGATATATTTTTACACCTAAAAAGGGTTAAAATTATGAGGAAAAAAAGTTAATCGCACCCCCGTTTTTTTCTCAGTGTCTATATATTTTTCTTAATAGGGGAAAGTCCTCTCCCTTCGAACGTCCATGCCTTCGAATAATGTGAATTTCTCTTGTTTTTCGTAAGAGATTTACATTAAATTATCACATATCACGGTATTATCAACAATTGATGATAAGCCAACTAATATTTGATAGAAATGTGTAAAGTCTCTTAGGAAAACTAAAAGAAAATTCACATTATTCGAAGGCATGAACGTTCGAAGGAAGAGTACTTTTCCCTACATTTTGCCAAGATTGACGGAGCTGTTTCGGTCGATTGTGTGCCGTTATACGCCTCCATAAGCAATGATGATAAAAAATTAAAGATATATTAGAATTGAGGGGATTTATATTGCTTGAGATCGGAGTTATGGAATTAATAAAGGCCATACTTAAATCCTTTTTAATTTTCATACGTTATTAATAGCTTGAATTGCTTCGAATAAGAGTTCTAAGAATCATCTTAACCACTTGGCGTTAAATTGGAGACGAACACTTATAACAATACCTGCGAAATTTCCCGAAAAGGAAACTCAAACATATATAATACATATATAAAAAATAATAAAACGGAAGAACCTACAGACAAGACCGTTCCAGAAAGTAACTCACGGCAAGGAGTTGACTTTGTTATCCGAAGCGAAGAGCAATTTCATACATATTTGAGACAGAAATTAAATCAGTGTTTGCGTTTTTGCCCGGTTTCTTCAGGCACACTACTTAAATCAACCCCAAAGTTTTATTCAATTTGCGTAAATGTCGTTACTCTGCTAACCCATTCCAACATTTCCTCATCAGTGGCACCACGATGCACAGGACAAATTGTGGGTTTACACCATCCCCGTTCAAACATTTCGTGTGCTCCAGGACTCTCCTCGCTGGAGGGATGTTCTACACTAATATTTTGTACTAGCAAGTAGTATAAGGAAGTTGTTCGGTGTTCCGCTAACACCACCAAAAAGGAAAACTCTGCACGACATCCAATTGCGACTTTGGCAAATTCTCGTCCTTGTTCGCATTTGCGGAAGCTATACCTAGTCCAAGTGGTGAATCACATGAGGAGAATCCAAGAATATTGGTCCTTGCGACTCTGCGCCATAAATTATCCCCCTTTTCATAAATAAAGCAAAACCCCATGGCCCATCACCTCTTCAACTAAGCACATCTCTCGCTTGTCCTCGAAGATAAAAATAAATATGTCCTCTTAAGGTATTCATGACGGCAGATTAACCTAATCAATTTGCTATTAAATTAAAATATTTATACATTTTCGCATGGAAATTAAATTACCACAGAGACTTTGCTATTTTCTCAATAATCCTCAGTCATCGTTAAGCTCTCTTGCTCCAAAATAATTTGTTGAAGGAGACATCGGCGACGTGAAATGTCGCACATCAAATTTGTATAGAGGGAAACTTAAAATATTCTCGGGAAAAATTTGCTCCAAAATAGAAAATCAATATCTGGGGGTATTTAAATAGCTGATGGCAGATTTGAGGTGTTGTATATGCGAATTTACAAAGACTGGCATTTTCGCAGGAGATTTATCATGGAATTTCAAATCAAAGACAATGAGTGGCTCTTAGAAAACGCAGCAATTTCTATTTAACGTACTTTGCATAACTAATTTATTGCTGGGAAATTGTTATATATAGGAATTTTGGGTATTTAACGGAAATGTAAGGTACTGTGAAATACTTAATGGCTTTATTTATCACTAGCTAAGAGGTTTTTGGTACTTGAAGATTTTCCACTAAGCGCTAAAATGCTGTGTTTGAAATTAATGGCAGTTTTAATGATCCTCACAGCTGGAAATTAAGTTCCTTGCCATTGAGATATCTTTGTAAAACAGTTTCTTCTCAATAAAAGCCAAATTTTTAATTAATCCAAATACTCATTAACATTTAAACAACCTCAAATTAGTTGAACTGGATGCTACCAGCAGAGTGCTGAATATATATTTATTAAGTGTCACCCCAAATTTCAATCAACTACCATAGAAATTTATTAATTTTAGGCCACTTCAATGCACTATTTTTCCCATTTTATGCATATTGAATATTGAAAAATTTCAAACATCTGTTGCCTCATTTACATTCAGAATCAGATTTATTTTTTTTAAACAATAAAATATGTCACATTGTGGTTTATTGTAAAAAGCTCCTCGGGTATAGGTCTACCAAAATAATAAAGCACTTTCCAATTGATTCTGAACAGCTAATTACAAATTTCCTGAGAAAAATCTTTTAGTCACGAATTCTCTGATTCTTTTGCCTTACTTTTTGGCTAATTGTTCTCTCTTTATTTTTTTTTCCACCCCATCCAATACTGTCTCTTTCAGACGCCGACAACACGCAGCAATCAACTAGCATTGAGAAAACTGATGTTTAGTTAACTCACCGGATACATTTCCTACTTTATATACATTAAGCTATAGCGAGAGAAATTATATGTTAGCGGAGACAAAAATAGATAAATATTATATAAAGAACAAGGAAGACTGAACCCTATGAAAAAGAAAAACAATTAACAAATAACAGAATTTTTTTTTTGAAATGTTTCCAAGTCAATAAGCTAAGAGAGCAAGCCTCTTTGTTATAAATAACAATAAGAATAGAGCAATATTAACTTACATATGTGTTTTGCGCATTATCTTTCATTGTATAAATTGCCATAGTTGAGGGCATTACAGTATTGGGGAGCGTGTTTTCAGGAAGGGGGGAAATATAGGATAAATATTCGAATGGGATGGAAATGGGGTGAGTGCACAAGAAAAAAAAAGCTAGAACAGATAGAAGATTTTTCCATGATTAAGCAACAAAAACAAGAAGAGCAACATTATATACCAAAGCAATGGTTGAAAGCTGAATAATTTTTCAAACTCAGCTACAACAAACACCCAAAGACGAGTGAGAGAAAAGAACGAACAAGGAAAATTTTTATATATATATCACACATTGCATTGAAGAAAATAAATAACAGAGTATTAGAAAGACGAGGGAGGTGGTGGGTGGTGACAGAGAACGCGAAAGGGCGCGAACCCGAAGGGGGTCTTTTTTTTTTTTGGGGGGGTTGGTGGCGCCAAGGGAGGGCCGCGGGGTTAGAGAAGAAGAACAAGACAAAAAAAAGAGGCGCGCAACATAAGCTGAATACCAAAAGGAACCAAAGAGTGAGATGGATAGCAATTCATATGGGTACAAGTACTGTTAAATGGTAAAAAAAGGCGCGGACGCGGGGGAGTAATAATGAATAACGTAAGTACGGATTATTTATGGGAGTTTTCAGTAATCACAATTGAAAATGGATCTGCGAATGCGAGCAGTGAAAATGACGAATACATTTTCCTCACGGCACTCACCACCGCCAACGACTGCTGCGTCACGCAGCCCAACTTTGTGGCATATATGGACGCCCTGTCCAACGACAGCCTGGGACTCCTCGTCTTCCTGCTCCTCTTCTCTGTCACCACAGTGTTCGGCAACACCCTCGTGATCCTGGCTGTAATCCGGGAGCGCTATCTCCATACGGCCACAAATTACTTCGTCACGAGTCTAGCTGTTGCAGACTGCCTCGTAGGTCTGGTGGTAATGCCCTTTTCGGCCCTCTATGAGGTCCTGGAGAACACATGGTTCTTCGGTACGGACTGGTGTGATATCTGGCGTTCGCTCGATGTACTATTTAGCACAGCATCCATTCTTAATCTCTGTGTGATCAGTTTGGACCGCTACTGGGCCATCACGGACCCCTTCACCTACCCCATGCGAATGAGTCGGAGACGAGCAGCCGCTCTCATTGCAGTGGTATGGGTATGTTCCTGTGCCATCAGTTTTCCCGCTATCGTATGGTGGCGAGCTGCTCGTGAGGGCGATATGCCACCCTTCAAGTGCACCTTTACCGAACACCTCGGCTACCTCGTCTTCTCTTCCACAATCTCCTTCTACCTGCCTCTGCTCGTCATGGTTTTCACCTATTGCCGCATCTATCGTGCCGCCGTGGTGCAGACGCGCTCCCTCAAGCTGGGCACAAAACAGGTCCTAATGGCCTCCGGAAAGCTTCAGCTCACCCTCCGTATCCATCGTGGCGGCACAACACGTGAGGGCCTCAACATGCATGCCGCATCCACGGCCACTTCCACACCCGAGGACCCCGAAGAAGAACCTCTCTCGGCTCTTCATAACAACGGCATTGCTCGCCATCGGCAGATGGGCAAAAACTTCTCCCTATCACGCAAACTAGCCAAGTTTGCCAAGGAGAAGAAAGCCGCCAAGACGTTGGGCATCGTGATGGGTGTCTTCATCGTATGCTGGCTCCCCTTCTTTGTCGTCAATCTCCTCTCGGGCTTCTGTATACAATGCATAGCCCACGAAGAGATTGTATCGGCTGTCGTTACATGGCTCGGCTGGATCAATTCCAGCATGAATCCCGTCATCTATGCATGCTGGAGTCGAGATTTCAGAAGGTAATCCATCAACCCAAATCCACCCACAATGCTATCTTTCCCTCCGGCAACTCCCTCATTGAGCGTGAGGGTGCAAACTTTTCGTGAAATTTAGACAAACATCCCATGTTTTTGGGAGAAATTTTCCCTCAACAAATTATATTATGTATATAACCGTCAATTTCACTGCTATCGTGTATCAATAGGTCATGATGAAATACAATGTTTAAATAGGATTAGTGTCCCATTTCTCAATTTTCAAACTTAAAGTACTCCTTTATGTAACGATATCCTTGTTTATTTTTGATTGTTTATATATAAAGAGTTGGTAACTTTACCATTATTTAAGCTTGTGCAATTAGGATTTATGTTCATCAATTTCATATACAACCAATTCCTTTTCTTAGCCAATCTGGGCACTAAGCCTATTCAGGGGCCCATCAAGCCTCCTCATAAAAAGTGAAGCTATTTTTCACTTTTCCTTGTGAAAATTTTGCACGCGACTTAAACAAATTTGCTCGTAGTTTTTGTATAATTTTGGCGAGCATAATGAAATATGTATTTTTAGATAGCTTTTAATGCACGATTTCGAAATATATCAGACTGATAAGCGAATTCTCTTTTGGAAAATACTTGCCAATAGTCTTCAGTGCCTCTATGCAAACACGTAAGGAAGAATGAAATGTCAAGAGGCCCCTGGCCTATTTATGTTTTTATTTAATGCTTCAGCTGCAAAGTAGTATGACTATAATAGATGAAAGCAATGAACAGTAATAAAAATACAATTCCGAGAAGGAAGTGCTACGCAAATGAAAATAAGTAGAGGAAAAATTTCAGTACAAACAAAATATTCAAAGAGATATAAACAAAAAATAAATAAAAATAAATTTTAATGAAGCTGTTTCTTACAATTTGTTACTGAACTTTTCATCTCATTTCACTCAACACTATTCAAAATGTTCCCAAAAAATAATACAAGTTTATATAGTTGTCCAAAAATTGAAAATGAAAAATTTCCTAAAAAACCAATTTTTCAAAGACACCCTAATAACGGTTACGGAAGACGCAAAAGTAACACTACAAAAATTGATAGCATCTCAGATTAATCTACTTCAAGAAAACCGTTTTGTGGTATCCTTTGCAAGTTATGTGAAGTCTTTGAATAAATAACATTGTCATTTGAATCTATATTGTCAGAGAAATTAAATAAAAGTGAGATTCTTCAAGATTAAGTAAATGGACAACGTCTAGGGAACATTCAATAAAAGAAAATAGTATTATGTTCTACAGAAACTCTTCACATTAAATTTAATTTATTAAGCAGTTCTTTGACCTTCATTATCGTAGAACTTAAAGATATGAGTATAATAATACCTTAATTATAAAATTTTCCCCATGAATCACTTTATAGTATTTTCCTTCCAAAAAGTTACGATATATCATAAAAGTGAATCTATGCCGGGGAGAACAATGTAGCACTTCCTGCACCCACGCAATTGAATCCTCTGGCAGGAGGAAATAATAAAATTCTATCCTCTTTTTCCTCCCCCAAAAAAAAAGCTTCAACAACTCATTGCAATGCTCTTTTTTTTATTATGTGCCCAATTTGCTATTCTGTCTTTCTACCCTTCCAGCGTCAATTCTGATGCTATGATTTACAGCACTGAAGAAATGTTTTAAATAAAAAATGAGATGTCGAATAATTAATATTCAGCATGAAATATACAAATTTAAAACTGACACTTTTCTGGAACGGGTAATCAATTTTGTATTCTGTGTAAACACAGGTAAATCGTGCAAATATTTTAATTACTCGCTGAGTGAAAATAAATATAATAAAGTCATTTATCAGGCATTATTTTTTAATGTATCAACAGTAACTTTATATACTTTCTTTTATATGTACCATATTTTGCAGGATGGTGATTAAGGGAGGGTAGTTAAGGATTATTTGAGTAAATTTTACCTAAAAATATTTTTAAGTCACGCCCCGTTTAGGCGTTGTTTAACATAAATAGAGGTTCATTGAAAAGTTTCCAAAGCAACTCTTACGATTGAATTTTTAAATTTTAGACAATTTTTAGTACCATTCTTTGTATGAGTCTGTACTAAGTCTCATTTTCATCTGATAATCCTTTCTTATCTTGCATTATACTTGAAGATGACGACAATATGGAATGAATAAATCTTTTAATAAATAGGGTGAATCTGATCTTTCTAAATCACTGGTTCGCAGTTAGTTACTTGAGTTTCAAAATAATTTGCAAGCATTGAAGATGATACGTTAGACACGCAAAAAGCACATCAAGGGGCTAACGTAAGCTCCAAAAAATCGACCATTTTCGCCGAGAACAGTTTTCTCGATGCGATTCTTTGCGAACACTCTCCTCAATTCGATCTCAAATTGTAATTTCCAATTCTAATCTCCAATTTCTAGTTCTAATTTCCAGTATCTAATTCTTATTTTCTGATTCTAATTCCAAATAGGGTAAGTGTGCCAAATTTCAGCATAGTTGCATGCAAGCAAAAAAGTCTCAAGTTTGAAATGTAATATTTTTAATACAAATTGATTTTTTTTTATTCTTTCTACTTAAGGAGCGTTCCTTGGAATATTCTAGACAGTTTATCGTTTTTATTTACTCTAAAATCATTCTTAATACATTTTAAAATGAATAAAAATGGAAACATAGCTTTGGTGCCCTATTTCGGCCACCTTCATTCTCATAGTTCCTTGCCCTTCGGGAATTCTTCCAATGTCTTTTTCACGTCTTCTCGTTTGTCAAAATTACATTTTTTGCTATTCTTTCGCATTGTATAATCTCTAGAGTATGTAAAAAGTAAAAATTTATGGAAAGTCAAGGAACAAAAAAGGTGACCGGAATTGCAAGCTGGCCGGAATTTGGCACACTTACGCTACTAGTTTTAATCTTTAATTTATAATTCTAATTTCAACTTCTAATTGTAATCTCTAATTTCTAATTGTAATTTATGGTTTCTAATTCTAACATCTAATTTCTAATTCTAACTCCTAATTTCCAATTCTAACGGCTAATTTCTAATTCTAACTTCTAATCTCAAGTTCTAATTTCTAATTCTAATTAAAACTTCTAATTCTAATCTCTAATGTGTAATTCTAATTTCTAGTTTCTAATTCTAACTTCTAATTTCTAATTCTAACTCTTAATTACTAATTCTAATTCCTAATTTCTAATTATAACTTCTATTCCCAATTTCTAATTTCAAAGTCTAATTCTAACTTCTAATTCCAACTCCTAATTCCTAATTCTAACTTCTAATCCTAAGCTCTAATTTCTAATTCTAATGCCAACTTCTAATTCTAACCTTCAATTTATAATTCTAATTTCCAGTTTCTAATTCTAATTTCTAGTTTAATACTAACTTCTAATTTCTAATTCTTTACATTTAATAACCAAGTTCTAATTTCTAATTCTAATTTCTCATTCCAAGTTTTTATATCCAATCATAATTCCTATTTATAATTCGATTGTAAATTGAATTTTGGGGGTGAATCGCATCGAGTCAGCTGTGAAGAAACTAATAAGCTTATCTGTGCTTTTCTTTCATCTTCTCTACTGTGGAAACTTTTCAATAAACCTGTATAATGGCGTCAACACACTAAAGAAATTTATATCCATAATGAAGCAAATTTCCCAAACTTGCGTAGGAAAAACTCTTGAATATGAATATAAAATGCTTAAGTGTATAGAGGGCATAAGATAAGATTGGCAAAAATATCCCGCCAGCAAAAAAAAACTTGACTAAGCCCCTATAAAACTTTTATTATAAGTACGATAATATTTTAATTCCCGTAGAGTAAATTCCGAAACGAAAATTCAAATAAGGTAGCGTGTAGCTTAGAATAAACGTGTCTAGGGAACCTCTTCTGCCCATCTGATCTAAGAAATAATTATTTCTTTTACATTGTATTTTCTTATAGTTATGTATATATGCTATTTAAGAAATTATTATATTTGGTGCATTATTTTCCTTTTTGGGGCAGAGCTTTTAATAACTCGCCTTCAATTAGATTTAGGGCAGAATCACATTGACAGTAAAATGCTCGCCGTATCCTCACCGTATTTCGTTAATTTACGCATTGGAATTTATTGGAATTTTCATTGGAATTCTTACGCAAATTCTCAATTACCGTATTACCTTATCTCATACTCGGTAGCATTAAATGAAAATAATATAAGAAAATTGAAGAAATAAAACGAAAATTCTATAAACGGCGAGCAAAAAAACTGGACGAGAAATTAATCGTACAGTTTTTTTGTTTTGCTCACCGTTTGTCATATTTTCGTTTTATTTCTTTTTCTTAAATTATTTTCACCTTGTGCCACCGAGTATGAGATAAGGTAACACGTTAATTGAGAATTTGCGTAAGAATTTCAATGGAAATGAGTAAATTAACGAAAAACAATGAGAAATTTTACAGTCAATTTGATTCTGCACTTATAGGAGTAATCTGTCACTAAGGTGCTACAGTATACCGTGGAGTATTTTTTTGGATTTGTATTTAAATATTGAAAATTAAAAAAAAATGACAACAGTTAATCGAGCGTATGGGCGGAACCTAAAATTATTTGATAGAAAATCCAAAACTACTTCAAATATTACCTCCCTATAAAATCGTTTCTTTTTTTTTTAGTTAAAAAAAAAGTTATGGTATTGCAAAAAAATCCAACTAATTCAATTCAGTCGCAAAATCCCCATATTTCTCTGCAGCTTTCTTTTTTCTTCGTGCCATGTGAAATAATGCGATTAGAAGTACATTAACAAATTTCCCCAATGTTTTACCCCAACGTCTGCATGCCTAACGTTCTCACGACAATTTGATAAAGTACATTCGAGATGGGATGGATTTAATACATAAAAAATTGAGTAAATTACTTTTTCTCTCATCCTCACACGCGCTCCTCAACTTGTCTCCGACGTCCCGTCAATCTCATGGATTGTTGGATATAGAGCATTCCTTCGGATACTATGTGTGTGCTGTCCTCGGAAACTTCGGCGGAAATACCAACCGAAAATGAAATCAAAATCTCTGGTATGTAAAATGTAACACTTTAAAGAGCATCCACATCCACTGTTCATTTCCACAAAATGATTATGTAATAAATGTTTGTATATACGGGGCATGAAATGTTCCATTCATGGGCTCAAACCACATTTAAGCCTCCATCGTCCTTCCCATTCCCCATTTGGCACAATTTGCCTCGATGTATTTTGTGTGAGTCCTTCTGTGGGGGTGGGTGCAATGTTTAGATTTCAAACAGATATATATTTTATATACATATATAAATATTTTACCACTTATTCGCCGCATTTCAAGTGGACACCATCATATTAAATGCAAAATAGATACTTTGCTGAAGGGACAAAAAAACAGAGATGTTTCATTCAAGAAAAAAAAGAAGCCTAATGTGCACCCAAAAAAGTGCAGCACATCCCAACAATGTGAGAAACTGCTGGTAGAAATGCACAGAAATTAGTTTTCATTGTGTTTTTTTTATTCACTTTGTACATCTTCTCTCATTGCTCATTTTGCCACTTTTTCGTCATTTGCACCACTGCACCATCATAGAAAACCCAGCGCAAATTTCGGACAGTAAAAAGGGGGTTGGAAAATGAGGAAAAGCACAATGCATATATCATACATAATTTACTGCACATAGCACACAAAACACATCATAAGTCATTGTTTGGTGAACAAAAATAACTCTTCCCATCAATTTTAATCAATTATTTTGTCAATAAAATTATTTATATTCGTTAAAACATACACACAACATGATAAATATCTAGCATAGTACACACATTATTCTTTTTTATTCACAATTCCATCACTGCACACGCCTTTCCGCCCACCTATCATCAATTTTGTGCATTTTTTTGTACTCAGGTGAATCACGAAATAAGGGGTGTCTCAATTCTATATTTCGTCATATTGATCATGGCCTGAAATTTTTTTTGGTTAAATTATTGTCTAATTGACTATTGAAATCATTAGTTAAAATTGACATTAGTCAAAATGACTGAAGAGCAATTAGCAATGTTAGCTAAAATTTCAAACGAAATAGACTAATATCTCTTTCAAAAGTTTATAAAACGAGTAAATTATTTTAAGCCGTATTTTTTTAAATTACTATATAACAAAATCTTCTTAAAAAAATATTTAATTTAACCTTCCAAGGCCAATCCGTAATTTACGATAAAGTCTTCAATTTTAGGATTAATCTCTAAGCTTTAAATATTGAAATTCACCTTTTAAAGCCACTTTCGGATTCCCTAATAATGTCTTAAATTTTAAAGCGTCACAAAATTCTTTAAGATTTTAAGCCAAAATGTAACGAATTTTACATTACTTAAAGTGAAAAGGAAAATTGAATCTGCTTCAGATTATTTTTAAATTTTAGAGTTAATCTCAAGCACCTTGTGAGATAACATAAAAAGCATAATTTACCTTTAACTCCACATTACCACATCCAAAAAACCCTTACTTTGTCTTGAATTTTAAGACAACCGAAAACTTTTAAAACCTATGGTGTCAATATACTGAGAGAAATCCGAAAAAGTTAAAATAACATTCCGGAAATGTTAATTTTACCCTGCAGTATTGATCCGAAATCGGTTTAAATATTAACCTTTTTAGGTGTATTAGGGGTTAAGGGTACCCTTTTTCATGTTATTTTTACCCTTAATAAGGTGCAAAATTAACATGAAAAAAATGTTGATATATTTTCACACCTAAAAAGTGTTAAATTTCTGAGGAAAAAATGTTAATCGCACCATCTTTTTTTCTCAGTGTACACACTAGAAGCAATTTTCGTAAAAAAATGCCTTTTTAAGAAATTCTGACGTTTCTGCCTACAAGGATAGGGGAAATTTTCTTTAAAAGGCATTTTTTAAAGAAATTGCTTCTAGTGTGTAGAGGCCTTTAGGAGCAATGAACAATTTGAAGTAAGCTTCTAAAATATCCAGTGTCACCATAATTTGTTTTAGAATTTATAGTAATCTTTAGTTTTTGCAATAATATTTCTTTTACTCTTTGAGGGCATGTAATAAAGAAAAGAATTATGAAAATAGCTTTTTACTTACAAATTATTAAATTTTTCCCCTTAGGAGTATTTATGAATAAAAAATGCCCCGCTCGTGTTCAAAAAGTTAAACTTTTTGCCTCAGAATTGAGTACAATAGGGGATGTACTCATAATTTAGGCCAGGGTGCATAAGCACCAAAGTTCTAAGATTGCAGTGCAATATTTTCAATACAAATTTAAGTTTTTTTGTTATTTCCTTTTCAGAAGTGTTATTTGGGATCTTGATAAGCAGTTTATCATCTTTGCTTTTTCTAAAATTAATCCTAGTGTCCAACACACAATAACGTCTGTTTAGTGAACATGTTTTTGACATTTCAATGAGAGCGAGTGAAATCTAGATAAAGTCTTCTCACTCACACTAATAGATAATTTTGAAACTTTAACATACAAAAGTTATTAAAGTTATTGTGCTTTAGGCATAATACTTTTAAAAATAAATAAATATGTAGAGATGAATTTGACTGTAATTTTGAACACCGTGATTGTAATTTTGGACACTTTGGTTGTAATTTTGAACAGCTAATCTGGCTAAATCCCATTGTTGTTCAGTTTAAGAACTAAGCTCACCAAATACTCTTTCTATTTATGATCAGTTACCGTAGACTGTTCTAAAGAGTTCGGAAACTTTCCATTAATTTATTAAAAAGAGTTGCGGCTGATTCACACATTCCCTTGCCTTTCCGGTACCCTTTTAACGCTTAGGTATGATAATCATTTGTTTCTTCAGGCATTTTTATAACCCAGTCATCACAAATACTAAAAATTTACAAAATTTCGAGATGCTGAATATTTCAATGAATATTTGATAAAATCACTTAAAAATATCGAAGAAAAATTAGTAATACTTCACCAAAGGTAAATAAGACTGAAGTAAACAAGAAAACTAGGTCATATTTCTCGCAAGAAATTACTCAAAACAAAAGTTTCAACAAAAGAGTTTTAATTCAAACTATATTCAAAATGAAACGAATTGGGTGTTAACATCTTCTAAGAAGAATAAATACTTAGATAAAATACAATAGGCATTCATTAAATATTGGAAAAAAATTCCATAAATTTAATCAATTTACTTGTATTGTCCAAAATTACCGTCAAAGTGTCCAAAATTACAAGCTGTCCCAAATCACAAACAAGTTCCCTACGACTCTAGTATTAATTCGTTTGACTCTTATATTGCTACAGTTTTCGATAGGTTATTAGTCTTTAAGTTTTTATACTTAGTTATTAGATCACTTATTAAAAATTATTTCAGATAACAAAAGTAGTTTAAAAGTTTGATTTTATTATCCTATAATTGTATAATTTTTTCAGTGTTTGAAATTGTTATAGGTTAGCATAATTTGGGCTCGTACTCTATAACTCTGATCCCTTTATTTTCTCATGGATGAAACCCCTCGATTCTAAGAATGATATTACAGCTTTAAATCCCTTAAATTCTACAACTTATACACTATAACAAAGGATGATTTATATTTTGGCTATAAAGTGACAATTTTTTAAAACTTTAAATTGAAATCTATCGAACGCGCGCCGCAAAGAAATTGTTCAACTTTAACTTTATAAAAAAAAAAAAATATTTGAAAATATTCACTATGAACTCTTCTACTTTTATATAACGAAAATTTTAACTATACTCAACGTTTTCGGAAAACTATTTAATATTTCAGCAACTTATAAAACAGTAAAGAATTTAAAATTCCACTGTGAATAATTAGACTGGTGAATTTTAAAATGTAACTTTAAGTTTCAGAAATAAACAAGCAAAATATTTTATCGTTTAAGAAAGAGCATAAATGGAAATTATAAATTTTCAATTTTGTGCACTTGCTAGAAGGCTGAGGCCAAACAGTCAGGATATCGACCTTCGTTCTTCGATGACTCCTCACATAAATCGATATTTTCTAAAGAAACATTTACATTTTGTACTCCTAACGCTCCTACAACATGATCTTCAAAAACATGATTTTGGTATATCTCCGAGTAAAATGACTTTTTTATATTCTGATTTTTTTCGGAGATAGTCTAATCATATCTTTTGTCCATTAATGTCCCCTATTCGATCATTCCCTTCTTTAAAAAAATTAAGATGAAAAAAATTAAAATTAAGGCGAAGGCCTTCTAATATATGCAATATATGCTTCTAAATAAATTTTGGCAGTTGAATAAATAGGAATCCTTTTTCAACGAGTAATAGTCTAATAGTTTTCAAATCATTTTCTAAAAGCTATTTTGGTAAGAAATATTTCTCTGAACTAAGTTTAGAACATATCAAAAACGTAGGAAGGTTTTCTAGTTCCCTGAACGGAGAAAAAGTCCGGCTCCACGTCTTATTTTTTTAAATTGTTTTTTACAAAATTTTCATTGTCGATGAAGAGTAAACAATAATAATAAATAATAAACAATTACTCATGCCCCAAGCAAAGCATTTTACAATTATTAAGGAACTAACAGTTATTAACTTTAAATTAAGATAGTTATTAATTTTTAATTAAGGATATTGTTAGGAATAATATTTCTGGACCAGTCGTTTATTCTGAGGCCTTTAGCTTAGGTAAAACGAAAAATTGTTACGACCGCATTTGTCGAAATATAAAAAAAGTACTTTCCAAAATTGATTAACCTTTAGCAATTTATGAGCTGTTCTGCAAGAAATTTCAGATTATTTTGTTAGATAAATTTATATTCCAATTTTTTTCACAGTTTTTAACTCTTTTACTCAGAGAATATTTATCGTATTCACCCCCCTGGCATGTGGGCTGCGGAGTTGAAGCCAAGTGCAACTTTTGCATACAAACACGTATGGGAATTTCTCTGCATTTGCAACCCTTACGCGAAATATTTTAAAAGTGGGGACTGTTCCCCTTTTAGAAGTTACTGATCCCTGTGGAGGGATAAATATACTACTAGATTTCTGTCTAAATAACTTTTCACTATCGGTTCTGTAAGTTGAGTAATGACCTGTGCACACTAAAGAAATTTATGTCCATATTGAAGAATTTTTCCTACACAAAAGCGTAGGGAATTTGCTTTCATATGGACATAAATTTCTCTAGTGTATAGAGCCCATAAAAAACAGAATTTGCCATTGGGGTGATTGTATTAATTTACCTGAAAATTACTTTTCAAGACTTTTTTATCCTACACCAATTTTTGATAAGATTTTAGAAAAAGTTGGACAGTATTTCACGTACAAACCAGGCGAATTAAAGACAAAGTATGGGCCGAGTAAATATTTCTTAGTGCAGATTTTTGACAATTTCTATCAGATTTTTCTGACCCTTTGACACATCTGACTGTTCATTCTCGATAAAATAATTTCTAGAGAAAAAAAACTCTTCGTAAAATCCTAAAACAGGCAATGGGCCTGTGTTCAATGGATTATTTTGGAAACATTAAAATGCAACATTTTTTAGTAAATTAGTCAAAATGTCAGCAGTTAGCAAAATAATTTTAAAAAGAGAGCTCAAAATTGTGTAATTTTTCATTTTCCATATTTTTGAAATATTTTTATACTTTGAGTGTTTAAGAAATTTCAAAAGGGTTATAATAAATAGAAAAAATATTTTGTTAAATAGGGTAAGTGCTCATAATTTTGGACAGTTTCTGAATTTGGACACTTTGAGGGTAAAATTGGACACTAAAAATAAATTGATTAAAATGATGGATTTTTATTCCAATATTTGATGAAAAATGAATTCTATCTAAATATTTGTTCTTTTTGGAAGATTTTGACATTAAATACGTTAAATTTTGAATATGATTTGAGTTGAAATTGCTTTGTTGAAAATTCAGTGTGAGCAATTGCTTACGAGAAATATGACAGAACTTCGTGGCTTACTTCAGTCTTATTTAGTTTTGGTGAAGTACTAACAAAGTTTGTTCGCTGTTTTTGAGTGATATTATTGAATATTCATTGAATATTGTGTTGATTCACGTTACTGATGATTTGTACATTTGACCTGAAGTGAGATTTGCCTTGTGAATTATATTTTTCGTGTGAAAAATGGGAAATGTTTTAAGACATTTACCAGTGAGGTGATGATTCTTATTTTGGACAGGTGTTTTTCTCACGAAATTTCGTGAAGTTTTAGCTTTTGTGATGACTAGGTTGGACAAATGCCTGGAGAAACAAAGGAGCATCATCTCTACGAAAGAGATGTAGCGAGTAATGCCTTGAAAGGCTCCCGGAAAGGTCAGGGAATGAGCGAATCTGCACGTACTTGGAGTATCGAAGTCAACTCACTTTAATGAATGATATGGAAAGTTTCCGGGCTTCTGTGACATTCTACGTTTCCCTTACATGAACAGGAAGAGGACTTGGTAAGATTGGTTCATCAAATGAAGAACAATGGGCATCCTATTGAGGCGGATTAGCTGTCCAAATTTACAGCCAAGTTGGCCAAATTAATAAACAAGTTGTCCAAAATAAGAGCCAAGGTCACCTCTACTTATCAATTCATTTTTAAACGTATTAAAACTAATTTTAATAAAAATAAGACGATAAACAGCTTTCTAAGTTTCTAAACAACCCTTCTGAAAAGAGAGTAACAAGAAATGTCAATTAGTATAGAAAATATCGCACTTCAAACTTGGAACTTCGATGCTTATAAGCAGACTGTCCAAAATTATAAGCACTTCCCCTAATTACCAAAAACTTTATAAAAGTTTGTACTTTTTTTACAAAATTTTTCGTGACATGATTACTTAACGACCGGTTTTTGTTCTTTTCCAAACACTTGTTCGTAAATGTTCGTAAACACGCAAAACCATGTTCGTAAAATTTTGTAATTTGTTCGTTAAGTTGTGTCAAACAAACAAAAATGTACGAACAAATGTTTCCAAGAGAACAGAAAATGTTCGTGAAGTGATTATGTTACTATAGTAAGGTTTGTGAAAAAGTATAAAGTTTTACAAATTTGTTTGTGGGTATTACATTTTACGAGCATTTTGTAACTCTCCCACAGGAATTCACATACATTCACGAACAATTTTACAAAACATTTTTTTCTGTGTAATAAAAATTGAAGGTTCAAGATGCATTTTATCTCGGAAAATATCGAATTTAAAAAATATTTTCAACTTATCACATTTTGCCCCAGGTTCCCTTATCAGTAATGTATATGGCATAAGAATCATTTGTATCAATTAACAATACATTCATGTAAAATTGCAGTGCATTTTTAACAAAAAAATATACATCACGCTAGGTTTATTTAAAATCATATTCTACTTGATTCCTTTGTCTCCTATTTGGGCTCATACATTTTATTCTCGCACAATATTTCTGTCAATCTATACAAAAGCTCTTATAAACAATTTTAAGTACAAAAATACATTTATTTACTTAAAAATCGATTTTAAAAATGATGCACCGAATTTCAATTAAAAATGCAACTTGCAAAGCATTAATTCAACATTATCGTTATTTCTTTATAAATTTCTTTGATTTCTACATTTAAGGACTTTTTAGATATGTAAAACGTTAAAAGATAATACATTTTTGCACCGTCTGCTCAGAAAATGTGACACATAGTTTAGTTTTAAATTGCAATTCAGGACATTTCTGTGAGAAGTCATAAAGTAAAACTACATATGTATGCCACAAGAGGATTTATTTCTGCAGCAGAATATATGCAACACACTTCATGCTGATGCTGTATTTTAAATACCTTTTTTTATCGCTTTTATTACGTGTTTTGTTCAAACAATTTAATAAGAATATCGCCTTGCTATTTTCTTTTAATACATCACTCTAAAAAGCTCCCTTACAACAATTAGTACAACAGCAATAATAAAAAGAAGCTTCTGCAATAATGTGACTCTTGGTAGAGTAATAAAATCCTTTTAGATTAACTTGAAAAGGGAAGTGATATTGGTAGAAAGAAAAATAAGGCAGAATTTTGTGTTCTTTGAAATTGAATTGTGAGAACAATCTATGGTATTTTCATTCAATTGACGAAAGAGAAAAATAGAAATTGCTGAAGCATGTAATGCCATTTGGTATAGTATTGCAGGAAATGCTGATCGGATATTTCGGTAGGATAAGAGTTTGTGAAAGGAAAACCCAGGAAAAGGTCATTTAAGATTCACGAGAAAACCTCACTATATAGGGGAGACCGGGGAGTTTGGATCAGGGGTAGTGTGGGACAAGGCGACTTTTTCAATATTTTTGAAATAAATGGGATTTAACCACTACTCAATCGTAAAAAATATTAAGATGTATCCTGACCATATCCGTACCGTGGCGGGGGCGAAAGGGGCGATCGCCCCGGGCGCCGTAAAAATTAGGGGCGCCGTAAGGCAACCAAAAACTTAGAGACACTAAAAATGAAAGTATTATAAACTGTAGGGGCGCTTTAAAAATGAGCACTTATAAAATTATAGTTCCTAGACGCTAAAAAATTAGAAAGAAAAAATAATGGCGTAAGAAATTGGGAATATTTAGAAAATAGGACATCTAAATTAGAACGCCAAAAATAGGGGCGCCGAAAATTGAGAAAGTTTAATCTTAAGCTGTCTACACATATGAGCATTTTTTAAAAAAATTCTTTAAAAAAAATTTTAAAAAATAAAAATGGGTCGGTTTTTTTTTTACAAAATTGCTTACATACTAGGCAAATTTCTGTAAAAATCCATTTTTTTACAAAAATTTTCACTAGTGTAGAGCCGATTCTTTTTAAAAACCTTTTTAGGGTTATTTTTTAAAGAATTTTTTTAAAAAATGCTCATAGTGTGTAGACAGCCTTAAAGCGTTAAAATATGAAGGCACTCCAATAGGAACATGTTAAAAGTATTGCGCCCACAAAATAGGGGCCGAAAAATTATAGAGTGGAAAAGCCAATAATGAACCTAGATCACCTTATAAAGGTGTAATTCTGTCATTAAAAATTCGATTTGTGAACAAACTTGAGGGGGTTCTTATTTCTAAACTAACAATAATTTGCTTTCATAATTTACTAGGCATACTATTTGCAGCAGGTCAATTAAGGGAAATGTACCAGCAATTGTCAGTGTACTTCGAATGAGATGTATGATCTCCAGAGACCTTAAATCTTTTTTCAAGGAGAGTATTCCTGCGCAAGAAACATGCCCTTTGATTTAAAAGATATTTAAAGATTAAAGAGGAAAGTCTTGGTAATCGCAGGAAAAATTAAGATAGGGGATAGTTTGTTCTGAGAATATTTTCCTTATGTCATTCTCTATAAATCTTCCTTAGATATCAACATGTTAAAAATTTACGAACTGCGATGAAACAAATTTAATTAAAATATTTCTATCCATTTCTTAAAGATTTTCATCTTAAATTGGTACGGTTGATTTCGAGAAAATCTTAAAAAACGTATTTTTATACATTTTCCAAAATATCTATAAAAAAAGAGAGAAAATTTCCGAAAATTTGGCTGTCAATTTTTAGCATATATCCTGTGAACATATCCTGTCAATAGACGAACATTCAATACGTAGGTAAATGATAAGTCGTAAAAATTTCAGTAGATAAGGTAAAGTGCCCTCGCTCGACCGGTTCCTCGTCTCGACCGGTAGATTTATTTATTCAATTTATTTATATTTGCTATAATATTTTGCATATGATCTAACATTAATAGGTCAATTATTCCATGAATAATACGAACCAGTGACAAATTCATAGAAATTGATGAAATTTACCATAAAACATTCAAAAACTGACCCACCGGTCGAATCGAGGAACCCGGTCGAGTGAGGGTACTTTACCTTATTTTAAAAAGAATGGTCAAGAGCCGCTGGACAGGATACTCGCCCTGGGCGCCAAAATCTCTTGGTACGCCACTGATCCTAACTAAAAGAATGGATATCCTCAGTTTTATTGTTTTAATTCTATGAACACTTTCTTAAAAATTGATAAAAATTGTATTTTTTGATTTCTCAGTTTTGCTCTTTGTATTTTATATCAGCGATATATAATCAAAACTTTTTTATCTCATTAGCTAGCAGTGTAATCTGGAAACATATTTTTATAAAAGTTTCAGAGATTATACGCTCTTGTTTTTTCCTTAAAGGTTTCAAATACCAAAAATACCCGCGGGGATGTTTTGGACACCTGAAAGGGGATGAATGGGACGTTGATTTTCGACAAGATTGTAGGTGGCGTGCAATTTTTTGTTGTTAAAATGGAGAGTAAATGCCCAGTTTCTACTAGAAATCTCCCTCTTGGGCAAACTTCACCAGTGGAGCAGATGTCTCTAACTAGAGACAATTGAACCATCAATGTCTTGGGAATTAATATAATTTACTCTCCAGAGGATATTCGACCTTTGCTCAATCCCGTTGAAAACTATTTCCTCGAAAATTTCTCGAGCAATATCCTCTACAATTCTCACAAATTCTCCAGAAAGGGCAAGACGAGAGCTTATTCAGAGAAATAAGGAAAAACTGTGTACTATGCAGTTGTCATAAAATCAAACAGGAATCCGTCAGTGAGTTCAAAACTAAAAGTTGCAAGAAAATCTACTCGCGTGAAAAATTAATGAAAATCATGTTGATAATTTCCCGATCGGTTTAAAGAAGAACCTCAACATTTATATATGTTTCACATAAGTTTTAAAAGATATTTTCTCAGAAATCCTTAGGAAATTTGCTCTAAAATAGGTACTTCATATTTTTGGAAAATGACAAAAACCAAAAAATGAGGCATTTAGAGTGATCGGAGCGGGATGTCTTAGATGAGCAAAATTGTAGTCCTAAGTGGTGCCTATCGCCTGGTGTCAATGAATTTTTATTTTTTTTGTTTAGTTTATTTTATACAAATTTTTAAAACCTCACTTTAAGACCATTTTTCTGGTAATTCTTAGAGAAACTTCAATTTTACACCCTGAAGGAGTGGTTTTACAAAGTCTTTTGTTATTATCAAAATTGAAGCACAGTTAATGAGCTTTCTAACGGACCCACACTTTTTAAGTTCTGTTCACTAGAACCTGAGATATATCGGATAGTGTAAGGCAAAGCAGAAAAAATATAAAAGTATTAATAAAAAAAAATGTTACGTGTTGGATCAAAAACAAGACCAGATTCTTAATCAGGGGACTTGAGTCTATCAAACGTACCATGTGAGATCTCTGTTAGCAAAAAAAGTTGTGAATTTGCTGCATAGTGTAATTGATTGACAATAAATGACTCTATCGTACAAATTAGATTGATAATAATTTCTAAATCTGAAAAAAAAGATTAAATATTTTTATTTCTATTAAAAATATTTTTTATCTAGTACTTAAAATTAATTAACATGCTCCAATAATGCAAATTATGCGAGAAAAAATGCATCCCATACTGCCCCAAATCGGGGAGGTTTGGGACAAAGCGTCAAGTTAAATGTTTTATCTTCTCCAAGAAAATTCAGTTGCTTTCGAAGTTTTATCGAGCACTTTTTATAAAATCAATACCAGTAAGCTCCGTAAGTATTCTATAGACAGCATAAAATTGTAATACACTATTGTGATTTTTTGGAATACTCTCTCAAAGTCAAAACATGAAAAAGTGTCCCAAATTTCCCCGGTTTCCCCTAACCGGTGAATTGTTACTTTTGAAGAGACTGTGAGACACCCCTTGGAGCGCTATATTGTCTGTTGGATTTTCAAATGAAATTTCCGTCTTTTCCAGAGAACCACAACACGTCGATGTTACTCATCTTGTTCCTTACATGGAATACAACATGTCCGTCAGAACTCTTGTGAACAAACATACATATAGTTAAGTCCCCCTTGATACACCCTTTTACCTCTCTTTAACAAAGACAAAACAATATTTTTCTCTGTTTTATATCAAATGGAATATATATATATATATATATATACATAATAGCTAAAATTGTACCGACTATCATTGTCATATTTGTAAAATGAAAAGGAGACAGGTGGGCAAGAGATAATGAGAGATTTTAATAGCAGAGCAACAGCAATAACTCTTTACAAACTGATTATAAAGAGTATTTTCTCAATGGGGGGGGGGGGGGGGGAATCTCTGTTTGTACATCTCTTTTCCAGGGGGCTGAAATAGGGCAGATTTTAGGGGTGGGACAATGGTGGGAGATGGGAGAGGCTGGAAAATGATGGCAAGAGATAGAAATTGTTTGACAAAATGGGATTATTTGTATATAAAAAGCATTACTAAATGTGTATATAAATGTATTAATGTGTATTATAATGTACAAGATGATGGGAGAAAAACAGAAAATCTCGACTAAAAGCTACCTCTTTGGACTCACCCCAGCTTCTCGGCGTAATTCATGCAGGTCGTCATCTTCTGAACTGTCGTCAATGGGTGCGACAATTCGTGACTTCTTTGCCCTTTGTCCCCAACCCTTGATCCCCTTTGGCCTCTTGCGTGCTCGCAATATTGCCTCAGCCTCGCCCAAAATCGACAAATCACTGTCAGACTCATCCGCCTCATCCACCACAAAGCTGTCGTTCATGTACTCCGACACCTCCGGAGGCTGTGTTTGCGAAAAGACATCCTCAATACTTCTATATCTAGCCGGATTGGGTATCCGGAAGGCACCAGCAGCAATTGGACTTCGCACAGACTGAAGGTACATGGCCTGCATATCGTTGACCCTATTTAGTTGCTCTATCTGCTCATCATCTGATGACTCCACAACAATGGAATCCAACAGATTGGCATCTTCCGTCTCATCCTCCCCATCGTCATCATCATCTGAGCCAGCAGCAGCTTCGAATTGGATAAAGTTTGAACGAAGGCGGCGTCTTTGGGTACCCTTTGATTTCTTCCCAACAGCCACCACGTCTCTTGAATTTAAAGCATCACAAGTGCCAAACACTTCGTCACGCTGCGTATCTACTCAAACCATCACCGTCACCATCGTGGCATGTGGCGAAAAATTCTCTACTACTCCTTCTTCCACTACTATTGCCACCCTCCTCTACAGCAGTTTCTCTGCACGGGCTTATGGGATTGATGCATGTGGTGTGTGTCTCCTGTGCCAAATCATTTGCATTGTTATTGGAGTGTTTCAATTGAGTGAAATTCACCCGTCTTCCACTCAGTACTGACGGTGAAGTGAACTCCAACCTGGGATATTCATCATCATCGTCGTGACGCGTTGGTGATGATGGTATGGGGGGGCATTTCAACGGATGTGTATTACTCAAGAGATCTCGCTCAAAAATGCTCCCATCATTTCCAAATATATCATCAATTGTGCCAAAATTGAATTTATTGTCAGTGTCAGTGGATGAAATTGAGCCCAATTGTAATCCCGGATTACATTCTACATCTTCACCACTGTGACCATCATTTTTGGGCACATCCACAACAGTATCCCTCCTGCGACACCTCGTACCAACTCTCTGCTGACGACTAAACGGTATATTGTCCTGAGAACTTGGTATAACCTCTTCTTCCTCACCATCTGACACATTTCCACCCATAACACTACCGGTGCCTGATGTATTTCTGGCAATTCCACATCCCTCACTCATCTTATCATCCCCAATGTCGTATCTGTCACACATTCCCATTTCGAACACGTACCATCCACTCGCATCACTTTCAAACAATCCCTCTAACGATGATATTAGGTAAAATGACAAAGTTGTCTCACCACAAATTGATTTTCGCGTCAGGTCACCATCATCATCATCCTGCTCCTCTTCCTCTTCCTCTGGGCCAATGAAGCCCACATTTAGATCGGATATGTCAAAGAATGTCTCCTCCTCATCCACTTCAACCACCTCTTCACTACTCTTCCCCCCAATTTCATCCACCGTTGCATAGCCATTTAGTTTTTTCGTCACATTCCCCACAATTAAGGCAAAATAATTGAGTTGATGCTGCTGACTGGATGCCACCACGGTCATTGCATTCCTCTTGAGGAATTCAAAAAATTTCCCCTGACCATCACAAACTTTCCTCCAACCCAGCATCTCCCGGAGAAATTCCTGCGTTTTGGCCGCCAAATGACTACCCTTGATGATATTTTCCAGATTTTCATCTCTTCCCAAATTTCCCAATTTTCCCATCCTAATTCCCTCTACACGCTCAATAATTGTCCGCGTCGGTAATGTTATGAGAGCCGGTGCCGTTGTTGATCTGGATGCCGGCAATGGTGATGGTGGTGAATTGGCAAACATACCCGGATCACACTGTGTTTTCTGTGGCACATTTTTAAAGTAATCGGCAATATTGCGAGTTGTTCCCCTCGGTCGCTCAACCCTTGACCTCATCAGGAGCGACGGTGTTAAATTCACAGGATTATACTCAACAGGTACTAATCTGGGTGATTGATCGGACAGAGCAGCTAAAATTATGGGATTCCTATTGATATCCTGTTGTCCACCACCACCTAAATCCCCCTTTTCACGCCGCCACAACTCACTATGCGCCACCATATCAGCCCCCTCATGTGCCACCACAAAAATATCGCATTTTTTGCCACCACCACACGATGACACTCGACTCCTTATGAATTGCTTAAGATGCCGCCCATTTGTGTCATAGCAAATTATTAAATCCACTTCATTCACAACACCCTCGTCTGGTATTTGGGATGTTATGATGGTGTTTATGGTGCCACGGATAAATTTCAATCTTGTGCAATTTCGTTCGTTCTCACTCATCTCATGTCCTCCCCTAAACACAATACATCGCATTTGAGGACACTTTTGTCGCAGACACTGATGTATCAGCGATGAAGTTTTTGGACAATTGCTAAATATTATGAGGCGTGACTCCACATTTTTCTGCACCAACAAAAAAAAAACAGGGGGAAAAAGAGAAAACACAAAATACTTAGGGGTAGGTATTACAACGGATGATAAAAACAATCCCGCATGAGTGCAAGTGATTGAGAAAATTGTACTCTTCAACACATATGCTACATATGGCTAATGGGCGAAATCATCTCAATGGAGGAGAAATGTGGAAGGATCAGACAATACACCCAGAGATGATTGTAATTAAGGAAAAAGGTGATGTATTTTTCTTTTCAATTTTCCCAATAAAACTCAAGAATCATACTTTCGCACATCCCATTCAACACTTCTTCATTACAAAACTTCTCATATGCAATTTATCCTAATAGGGGAGACAGGGGTAGAATTAGCCAGCAAATGAAGCTTTTTTTTTCGCGCGTGATTTGTGAAAAAAAAAATTTGTGAAAATGATTAGGATATTGGCTGTATGAAACAGTGTAGTCCAAGGCTCTAAAATCCTTGACTTTTCCTAGAGAGGATAATGAAAAAAGTATGACACATTGGCTACACGTGCCCCGGCCTGGGTAGATATAGACACTTTCAGGGAACTAATTGCCACCAGTTTTCCAGACGAAATTTCAAACTGGAGATACCAAATATTGTTTCGCTTGATGCACTGATGCCCACTGATGTCAAATATGTCACTTAAACCTAAAGAAAAAGGCTTTTGCCGACTTTTTTATGACATTTTTCTAATTACGACAAAATTAATGCAAACATCCTGAAAAAATCTATTTCACAAATTTTTCATCCGAATGGCAATATTGCTTGGAATATCAACAGTATTTTTTCATCTAAAAATTATCCATGTATTAGTGAAAAATCATTGATAATTTTATCCCGCCACGGAAGAGTGGCTACAGCTGCCCCGAGGGCTGTTTCAGTGTGTATCATTTTATATAAAAAATTGGATAATTATTATCCAAGTGAAAAATATTTTTTAATTAGGTTTATTAAACCAGAAACGAGGTAAAACTATGAAATCATGACTAGAAACTCAGAATACCAAATGCTGGTCCAAAAACTGTACCATAAAAATTACAATTTTATACCCAATAAAATTATTGGCTTCAAATAGCTCCATATAAAAAGGCCAACTTGCCAGATGCTTGACTGAGGAAAGAATTTGCAAAGAATTTTGTGTTTTCCTGTCCTGAAAGGATTGCACCCCCTGACGCATCCGAAGGGAGTTCATCTCCCAGACCTTCTTATACTTTGCTCAATGTACATTTTAAGGCATATGAGAAAAATCCACTGTCTACTTCTACCCCTGGCTAATTGTACCCCGGTCTCCCCTATATGCCCAAAATAATCAAATTATGGTTGGTACTAAACTTTTGCCGAAGTTGTGAAAGGAATTTTACAGAAAATCTTTTTGAGATTCGTAAAGAGCATTTTCCATTAAATTTTTGATCAATTTCACGGATTTTTTTTTCAAGGAAGTCTTTCTTAGTGCTTTGGAACTTAAGTAATTCGTCAGCTTCATCAAGGTTGTATTACATGAAAGAACAATTTTCGTAACTAGATTTTCCACTTTAGAAAAGTCTTTTTAAAAATATTTTACAGAATTCTTTATACAAAATATTATTGAGTTTTGAAATAATTTAAGGGCATAAAAATCAACGTGTGAATAGATTAATGCTGAATTTTATTCAGAAAACTTGTAGAAAACCTTGGAAGGAAGTTTCGAATGATGTTTTTTAAAACAAAAAGAAAAGCTAATATTAATTTGCAAAACTCAATGAAAAAATGTAATCAATTATCCGAAAAATTTTAAATTATAAAAATCGGATTTAGGGCAGAATCACATTGACAGTAAAATGCTCACAATATTTCGTTAATTTACGCATTTTCATTGCAATTCTTACGCAGTTCTCAATTACCGTATTACCTTATCTCATACTTGGTAGCATTAAGTGAAAATAATATAAGAAAATTGAAGAAATAAAAAGAAAATTCGATAAACGGCGAGCAAAAAATCTGTACGAGAAATTAATCGTTGTTTTTTTTGCTCACCGTTTATCGAATTATCGTTTTATTTCTTCAATTTTCTTATATTGTTTTCACCTTGTGCCACCGAGTATGAGATAAGATAATACGCCTATGGAAAATTTGAGTAAGAATTGCAATGAAAATGCGTAAATTAACGAAATACGGTGAGACTACGGCGAGCATTTTATTGTCAATGTGATTCTGCCCTTATGCCGATTTTTCAAGTATAGTCTAAGACCACTTAGGTGTCTAAGAACATTTCTTTTGGAATATTGTTCTCAAACTAAAAGCGGTGGTAAAGCATTTCACGCCTAGCGAAGTGCTTGAAACGAACTCGTGATTTAGATGCTACCTCAAAAGTTCTTTCGCATCATTTACTGTTTATCCGTTTTCAAGCGGTTTATAAATTACTCAAAACATTGTCCAAAATATCTTAGGAGTAATACAATTGAATTTCAGATAAAAAATAGTTATCGGTTATTGGAATCAGGTCAGGATTGTCAAGTATTCCAAGACCTTTCCAACAAGCTCAAATATGATATCATTTGATTGAGAAATACGCTCTCTAGAGCCTTTTTAGCTTTTGACCTTGTAAAACCGGATATTCTCTAATAAAGACGAAATGTCCGCCTGGGTAATCTCTAAAACATATCCCAAATGAAAAAAAATCGCACGACGTATTTTCTTTCAAGCAATCCAAAATACATATATGATTTTGAAAGAGAAAGGACGGGAGGGATGTGGGTTAATGAGGGGGGGGGGGCATATTAACGATTTTTGAGTTAGCTTATGGAGAGGTTCCCTGAAAGTCCCAAGTATCTTTCTCTAAACCGTTTGGGCTGGACATTCAAATTCGTAAAGACTGGACCAAAATTAGTTTTTTCGGATTTTCCAAAAAAAAACTCTTGTTATTTGAATTAAAAAAAAAACGTTTTTTTTATGGATAATCCTTCAATTTGATTCCAATCTTGTTGAAATTTTGACTATGTCTAATTATTTTTCTAATAAAAATCCCTAAAATTTGACAAATACGACCATTTTTTGTGGTGTTTATTTTTTTCAGTAGAACCCCTATTTCCTTTAAAATCGGGAAATTACTCCGAAAAAATTAAGTTTTTATAAACTTATTATTCTCTCAGCTTGTAGTTTCCCTATCACTATCAATGAAGAAAGGATATTTTTAGAAACTCATCATTCTTTCAAATCACGGCGGATTAATTCATTTTGAACCCTTTTTCAAAATTCAACATAAAAAAAACTCAGTATTTTTATAAGCACTTGTCTCACACTAATATCTGAATCACTTCTTTTTTATCGCAAATAATGAGTTTTATAATAATAATTGTGCGTGGAAAAGTGGCTTTCAGTGGCAGAGTCTTTTTGGTTAATTTCTACTTTTTCGATAACTTTATTTCAAAATTTTATTGGAAAATTCCAGGGAGATTTAAGGGCAAATAAAGCCTAGTTTTCAAGGCGTATAGTATTATGTAGGTAGTGTTTTACTTGATAAAGTAAAATTTATGTTTCTAATTAAAACAAATAAAAAAGCTATGGATGTAGACTTACAGCTTCCTTTAAGACTTTTGAAACATTCTATACGTCTTATTTCTTCTCTTTCCTTTGTTCTGGATATCTGTAATAATTTCTTTTTGCTACACTTCATCTTACTACATATTAATTAACTTACTTTTTATATATTGTTCCATTTTTCAAGACTTTAATTAATTGTTCGCACTTGTCACGCATTTTTATACTGAGCTTACTACGCTTTTCTTTCCAGCTTTTCTTTTTTTAATTCAATGCACATTGATATTTTAAATTAAATTTATAAATTCAGGGAACAATAATTTTTTAAATACGATTTTTTTGTTAAAAAGAAAAGAAGTAAATGTGTACAACTTTCTGAACTAAGAGTGACAGAGGAACAACTCACTTGAGTTGTGCCTCTGTTTAAAAAAATAACGTCAATAAATCAGACCCTGCTTAAGAACAAATCGTCCTTCCCGGTGTGCGGCACAGCGGTGAGGCTATTCGCCGTCAGCAAGGACAATTTGTCCTGATATAGCAGAATAAAACTTTCACTGTCCGTTCACCATTAAAAATCAGTAAATCATAGACCATTTACACCGCCGCATTGAATTAAGATTTTATTTTTTTTTAAAACATTTTATCGATACATCATATTAGTAGAGATAGAATTAAAATTTAGGCGGCACTACTTTATTGTGGAATTAGAAGTTTTACTTTAAGTGTGAGTTGAAATTAAAATGTGAAAATGTGAATTATCACATTTCCATTGAAAAGCATACCTATATGATCATGCAATATGTACACTTTTAGTTTAGAATCTTATCCGACTGTGTAAAATGGAATTTTTGTGCTGCTTTTAAACCCATTGCATAAATAAGAAAAAATTATAATAAAAAGATTTAAAGAATTTATTTTATTTCAATAGCAAAATACGAAGTTGGTTCCGTATAATTGTGATTAAATGATAGAAAATGGTAAAATATTTTGAGGTTCAAATTTGAAAACAAGCACAAAGAATGAATAGGGCAGACTAATATGTACAAAGTATATTCTCAGATTTTTAATACTTCCACAACATATTCTAAACAAGTTTCCTAACCAGAAAGCACTAAATTCTCCAAATTGACATAGGGGAAAATAGGGCACGACCGAAGATGGAATAACACTGATTTTTATTTCTAAATTACTATTTTTTTAGGGAACAAGCATCCCTATAGTGCCTCGAAGTCTTGTCTTCTGAAGCCTTATCTAATTAAAATATTGCAGTATTCAGTGCTACCCCATGTTCGGTGATGGCTCATTTTGTAAAGCAATTTGAGGTTTGTTTGTGAAATAATAAATAACATTTTAAAATTTAGAATTCTTAAATAGGAATTCTTAATAGGATTTTTCAAGATCACACACTACTAAATAGCTATAGAGAGCGTATTCCAGCGATTGCAATTGCAGCAAAGTAAAAATTTTTAGACAGGTCTCCGAATCATCTAAATATTTTAAGCCTAATTTCAAATGATTGTGAACCATAAATGAACAAATTTGTTTGAAACTCAATTGTATTATGGCCTCTACACACTAAAGAAATTTATGTCAATATTGAAGCAAATTGCCTACGCTTTTGTAGAGAAAACTCTACAATAAGGATATAAATTTCTCTAATGTGTAGAATCCAGTACACTTTCGATATTTTAGAAAATTTCAGTTATGAAAAAAAAATTTTAGATAATGCTTAAATTTGTAAACACGATATTTAACCCCATGAACTGGATCACTAAACAAATTTCTTCATGAAAGTCCCAAAAGCACAAGATAATTCGTAAAGGCTAAAACGCTTTTTCCGACCCATTTTATTGTAACGTCTGATTCTCAAATATTTTGGTCATTCTGGTGGTGCAGTGGAGAGAAAAGCATTTCATAAAATTGAAAAATTTCACTAATCTCATATTCAGTGAAAGAAAAAAAACCGTCCAAAAAATATTGCAACTATTTTGCTTAAAAATATTTCGTAAGTGCAGTAAAAATATTTGTTTTATTCTTTTGATTTCTGAATTTTCCTATGAAGTCAGTTTTTTGTATCATTTAGAGTTTTTGGAAAATACACTTGGGGAGTTTGAAGTAGAATTAGCCAGTGGATTTTTTTCTACTTTCCCTGAAAATGCACATTGAGCAAAGTATAATTTAATGAAAATAGAAACAAAGCCCGGTATTCTTTGAAATATTTATAAGCCTGTTATCCTATAATTTAGAGAATCATTGTTTTTTTATAAAATGGGTTTAAAATTGTAATTTTGATGTTACAGTTCTTGACCCAGTATTTGGTTTTCCGAGTTGATAGTCAAGATATCATAGTTTTACTTTATTTCTGATTTAAAAAAGTCAATTAAGAAATATTTTTTACTTGAATAATAATTATCTGCATTTTAGTTAAGGCGATACATACTGAAACAACCCTCGGGTCGGGACAGCTATTGCCAATCTTTCGTGACAGACTAAAACTGCTAATGATTTTTAACTAACACTCCTAGATTATTGTTAGATAAAAAAGTACTATCGATATTCCAAGCAATGTTGCTATTTAGAAGTGGTATTAAATGAATTTTGTTTAGATTTTTTTGCAGAAACGATTTTTTTAGATTATCTCGAAATCCTATTTTGTATTTTTATATTCTATTTAGATATCTTTGTAGACCTCTTTGAGTAGATGAAATTAAAAAATAATCCGTAATGGCATCTTAGTTCTTCAATTTCAAAAAAAATATTCAAAATTCTATTTTAAGTAAAATTGGATTTTTAAAATTTTAACGGCTTTTATACATTTTCCCGAAATCTGTCTACGCGATTTCAATCTTTTAAAGTTCAATTTGTAGTGCTAATTCAATAGATCTATTCAAAAAAAAACTTCAAAAAATGTGTCATAGTTCTCGAGATATTGCATTTTACATAAAATGAAGCATGAAGAAAATTTAATTTTCAAAATAGGTTTTTTATAATTTATCTCGAAATTATATTTTGCTTCTTCGAACATCTTTAGATATTTTTATAGAGCTCTTTAAGTAGATGAATTTACAAAATTTGCAAATTTACAAATACAGGAAATTTGCTTCATTATGGACATAAATTGTTCTGGTGTGTAGAGGCCATTAGTTGTCGAGATCTTTCAAGTTGAAGATTGAAAAAAATGAGAAAATTGCATGTGTCAATATGACTATAGTAAAATAACATAATATTTGATTACTCGCGTTTCTTTGCGGACTGCGATTTTTTTTTACAATTTTTTGCGGATCTTGGTTACCTGTGGAATTTTTCGCAATCCGCGAAAGTTTTCGCGGATCTTGGCAAACCGTGAAATTTTCGAAAATTATCGCGAATCGTGGAATTTTTCGCAACCGCGGAATTTTTCGCGGATTGTGGAAATTTTCGGGGAACTCGGAATTTTTCGCGGATTGCATTCTCTATGCATTTTTCATCCAATTTTTCTCATTTTCAATTCGTATCTCGCACTTATCAAACATCAAAGGACTTTAAAGCCATGTAAAGTTTGTTGTATCTATCTCCCATGGGAAACCATGCATGGTTTCCGAGATAATCAACTTTAAAGTTTTTCAAATACGTTTATCCAATTTGAATCAAATTAGCATTAGTTCCAAATAAAAAAAATCTTCGAATTTGCCCACGAACCAAATTTGCAATGTAATAACCACGCCTTTATAAAGTGATCTAGACTGGCTCTCATTATCACTGGCTTTCATTATCCTCTCCAGAAAAAATCAAAGATTTCAGACCTTTGAACTACAGTTAATATTCTAGTGATATTTTTATAAAACGTGAAACATTAGACCAAATGTATCATTTTATTTCACAAATTACGAGAAGAAAAAGTTTCATTTGTTGACTAAATGTACCCCTCTCTCCCATTATTTAACATTCTAAATGAATATTTTGACTTATTTTAAATTTAGAATAGTTTATTAAACTCAGAAAACTAATTTAAAGCAGAATATTTCAAAACCATCTGAGAAAATCATTCACTTTCTAAGTACTTTATTAGGGGAAACCGGGGCAGAATTAGGGCCTCGACAGACCTGAGGATTAGCCGAGAGACGGCTTAGCGTAATTATATTCGAAATAATGATTAAAGTTCATTTCCATAATTTTCCACTAAGTCGTCTCTCGGCTCAAGTCGTAAGTGTGTCTAGGGCATTAGTCAGGGGTAAAATTAGACAGTAGGGTGTCATAATTTTCCTTAAGAATATTAAGTAAACTACTATTTATTCAAAGTATTTAACTCCCTCCCTATTTTTTGAAATATTTGTGAGACTGATTCAAACATGTTTTTCAGAAATTACAGGTAAAGAAAATTTTCATTTGCTGGCTAAACTGCCCCAATCTCCCTTATCAATATTAAATCGATTAAATCACTAAAAACGGAGAAAATTATTGCAATTGAGTTACTTCAATAGATAACTGCAATAGTTAAAAAAAAAATTAATGAAAATCAGAAATCCTGGAACTTCCTTTCATGTAGTTACAATAAATTGCATAACTAAAAGCCTCTACAGTGAACTCTTTCTCAATCGGGCATATGGGGCAAAATGTAATCCAAATTATCGAGAGATTTGGGAGTCAAAGTCATTGTAAATTCCACAAAAACCGCTCAAATATAAAGAATAATGATAAAATAAGAGCAACTACAGCGAATTTGAGCAAATTTGCTTCAAAATGAAACGTGTAAATTTGCAACAAAATTTTTCGGCCGATTGAAAAAGAGCCGAATGAGTGAGAGTCTACTGTACATATTTTAAGAGCAATTTGGGTAAAAAAAATGAATTTTTGACAGAATTTTGACGTTTCTGCCTACAGCACTGCAGCCAATTTCCTTCAAAATCGCAATTTTTGACGAAAATTGTTCCAAATGTGTGGACAGCTTAAAACTACAAATTTAAAATAGTTAGGGTAAGTGTGTCAAATTTCGGCATAGTTGCATGCAAGCGTCAAAGTATCAAGTTTGAAATGTTATTTTAAATACAAATTGATTTTTTTTATTCTTTCTTCTGAAAGAGTGTTGCTGGGATTCTTGTAAAGAATTTACCGTCTTTATTTACTCTAAAATCATTCTTAATACATTTTAAAATGAATAAAAATATAGACATAGCTTTGGTGTCTTATTTCGGCCACCTTCATTCTCATAGTTCCTTGCCAATTCTTCCAATATCTTTTTCACGTCATCTCGTTTGTCGAAGCTACATTTTTTGTTATTCTTTTGCATTGTATAATCTCTAAAGTATGTAAAAATTCGAGGATCAAAAAACGTGGCCGAAATTGCAAGCTGGCCGGAATTTGGCACACTTACCCTATATATTTTAGTGGACAAAAATGGCCTAGTGATGAGAGAGAAATACCTCTTAACGAAATCATTGGAATGGATTTCTCAAAAATTGAAAATTTAACTTAGATAAAACAGTGTTAAATGGGAGGCGCTCTTTTGGGAATTAAAAATAACAATAGAAAAGTTAATTGAATTACATACCTGAAAATGTTCCAATATAACTCTTTCCATCACTGCTATCTTAGGATGGCCAGAAACGATGTTATCATGCAATTCATCATCCATCTCACCATTCTCTGTCTCACTGAGCAATAAGCATCTTTGAAAAGTTCCCTTGAGCTTCTCGATGAATTCTCTCAGCTTTTCATCACCTGCCTTCGGGCCCTCCATCAGAACTTCACTCTCAAGATAATTCATAAAGCTTACGATGCCATAGTCATCCAAAAGCTCGACTGCATGGTACAAATCAATGCAGATATCGAATGTACTGATAACATGTGCATAATTTGTATGTTTCTCAGTCATGGATGCTTCTGTGAACTTCTTCTTGGCCGTTATGAGCCTCGACTTGGATAGTGTTCCGGGTACATTAACATTGGCCAAAAGAGTTCTCAGAAAAGGATCTATGGAAGTGAGAAATTCATCCTTGATTGTTCGGAATTCCTCATTCATCTCCACCTCCAGGGGTTTAATAGTATTTTTCCTGACATACTCTACAATATCTGGGGAGTTTTCTTGTCGAATTTCCACATGGGATATCCGTAAATGTCTCACAACCTCAGCAATTTCACTGGTTTTTTTGCCAATGACGGACGTATGGGCCAATATGCGAAAATATTCATTTTGCCCATGTAATATGTCAATAATGTGTGCAAAGGGATTATTGCTTCCGCGCGCCTTGTGGGCCTCCGTAATCACAAGGAGTTTTATCCGTAAGAATGGGAGACTGTTCACTTCTCTGAAATCCGACAATATTTGCCGTGGTGTGCCAAATATCACTCGATATTTCTTCCAAATGTCGACTCGTGCCGATGGACTCTTGCCTGCATTGAGGGTTTTTGGAGTATTGTATTTTTTTGTTTTTGGTAGAAGGGAGCGAAGTAAATAAATAAAATCAATTAAATGGGGGAGCAGACTGGCCATTACCTGTGATTTCCACGCAATCTCCCTTTGGGATGTTCATTATATTCCAACACGCTTCCATTTGTCCCTTCAGTATGGATTTACTGGCGCTCAGGAAAATTACCTTGCTCATTGGATACCACCGATAAATGTTGTACATTACGACCGAAGCTATAAATGACTTTCCCAGTCCATCCGGCAGTACAACGAGGGTATTTTGGAAAAATGCCTCCTTACATATTTTATACTGATACTCCCGAAATGGGTATTTGTCCGTGCTATTTGGGTAAACATAGTTGCTCCCAGCATTTTTATCAAATCCCATGAACTCAGGATCTGATCTCAGTGGTCTGTCATGGTTTTCCTTACCCTCCCGACCGGATATCCTTGGGGTTTTCGCATTCACTGCAAATAATGGGTCATAAAGTGAGGTTAGTCCACCTGTTGTTCCATTTATAATCCTCTTTTCGGTGCAATTCTCCAGGCATGCTCATACACCCAGAGTGCCAATTAATCGACAAGATTCCACCCTCCCCAAACCATTTCCCACGACACTCAACAATTGTCCCACATAATTGCATTATTCCACCTCAATCATCCAACCCTTCAATCACCATATAAACTTACACATCAAATCTTCATTAAATGCTGCATCATCCATTGCATTTAATTGAATAACTAAAGCACTAATAAACCACTATATTCTCTCAGAATCCTCTTGCAAAATACTTTTTAGCCAAAATTCCTAATTCCGCACTAAACACAAACTCATCCCGGAACCAACGAAAAACATAAACAAAATAACACATGTTCCTGACAACCCGCCAAAAATCCCCATTCTCCCAAAAAAAAAAGCGCCGAAAGGTAGGCAATTGGAGAAATTTAAATGGAACGAGGTTGAACTTGAAATAAATAACCGTTGCTAGGGACACCCAAAGAGTTTGTTTACACCGTGAAAACTTTTTTATTTTTTTAGTTTTGTTATCCAATTTCATTGTGTCAAGACAAAAATTGTCAAGTCTAATGAAATTAAAAAAGTTCTATCTACGTTACTACCCGCCAGGTAAAATTTAATTGATTACTTGATAAATTATATCGGTAAGAAGCCACAGGGCAAGAATTTATGTCGCACCAACTTTCGATGGAATTGAGATAATTATCGTGAAAAGTTAGAGCATTTTCATTTAAAATTAACTCTATATATCGGGAAGAAAAGTTGGAATTTTATCAAAACAGTCACCACCGTCAAGAATAAAGTTTATTTAGTAAATAGAAGAGAATCAGTCACGATTTTAGCGGGCGAAAGTTTTCCGTATTAAATATCAATAAGTTACGATGATGATGGAATTTCACAAGGGCAATGGAAAGGTTATGTCCAAATATAGAAAAATTATTTAAAACGCAACTTATGACTTCAATTCTATCCAATAAATTTTTTTTGGCAATATTTGTGGCTAATTTTTTTTTAAATTACTTTGCAAAAAATTGTATCGAAAAATTTTAGGTTATATTACAGAAGACATGTGTATTATTGTAAAATTTGCATATTCAGTAGGTAATTTGACTCTCAAACAAAATAGTTATTGAAAAAAAACTTGTTTTGGAATAAAATATTTCAATAGGGTAAGTGTACCCAATTCCGGCCAGCCTTCAATTTCGGCCACTTTTTTTGTTTCCTCCAATTTCCATGAATTTTTAGTTTTTTATACTCTATAAATTATTCAATGCAAAAAATGTGATAACAAAAAAAAGTCGCTTCGACGAACGATATGATGTGAAAAGGACTTTGGGAGAATTCCGAAAAGGCAAGGAACTTATGAGAATTAAGGTGGTCGAGATAATGCCACAGATGGTCGAGATAAAGCTATGTCTACATTTTTATTAATTTTAAAATGTATTAAGAATGATTTTTGAGAAAATAAAGACGATCTACCTACAAGGTTTCGAGCAACACTCCTTCTTGAAAAGAAGTAACAAAAAATTCAATTTATATTTAAAAAATTTACATTTCAAAGTTAAGAGTTTGGCATTTGCATGCACCTATGCCGAAATTTGGTACAGTTACCCTACCTCTAAAATGTTATTAGGAATTTGAAGGTTATACGGGAAAATGGATGTAAATAACCTCACAAATTAGAGATAAGTTATTTTATGTAAAAAATGTTCAATATCTGTACTGTAGGGGAAAGCGGCCATGCTTGATACTGTAAAATTAAGAAATACTTATGAAATATCATGTATCGAAATTACAGTTTTGGACCCATTTTTGATTTTTGCTTTCTGAAACTAGGAAAAAAGAACTAGGATCCTAATTTTTTTTTAGGAAATGTGAGGCTTAGGACCAGCTATTTAAATATATAATTTTACGTTATACCCGTTATACCCATTCTCAATCTCAGTACATATAGTGAAATTTTTGCTCCATAATTTAGCCACAGAAATGCACCGCTTTATCGGGTCATTAAATTTTTAGATAAAAAAAAATTATAACCTCAGGCGCAATAATCAAATTCTAAACACTTACATAAAATTTCTACCTAGGGATAAATTTGATAAATTAATTGTGCCTATCAAACGTTTAATCATGCATAAAAATGATTATGTTTGTTAAATTGTAGATCAAATTTTTTACGAGGTTAGAACCAACATAACCTCATTTTTTTTAAATAACCTCAAAATCCCTCTAGTAATAAGTAGCAGTTCAAATCGACATTCCTTATTCTAATGATTCATAAAATAAATCCAAATGATAGGGTCATAATATTACTTAATCATTTCATGATAAATATTCATGATATCGCTTATCTCTCTATCAAATAATCGAATCAGTTAATTTCTTTTTCCTAAAAATTTAATCTCTTTTTAATTCTTAGGAATTGCATTGTGCTATACCAAAAGCAACATTGATGAAATAAAAGTAATAAGTTTGCATGATCTAACCACCAAAACTGATATTGGAAAATTGGCGGAGAACATAGCGGCTTCCGAGGCACTAATAACACCAAATGTTCTCCCCCAGCTTATTGATTTGCTAATGAAATTGCAAAACAAGCTGAAGGAGCCAATAAAGAAAAAATTCTACATCCATAAAACATTCAACACTCACGTCCTGCCCATCACGAATGTCTGCTTCGATAAGTCTGGCCATCGATTTGCTACAGGTATACCAAACTTTTTCTCAATCTATCTCTTTATTTTCTTTTTTGAAAAGAAGAGAGGGTGCATAATTTCATATTCAAATGAACATCCGTCGCAGGGAGCTATGATAGAACGTGCAGGATATGGAATGTGGAGGCTGGTGTCGAGGAGAACATCTTGCGTGGACATGAGAATGTCGTATTTGCCGTGAACTTCAATGCACCAAAGTGGTGGGAAAAAATTGAGTCATTAGAATTCCTATTCAAAGTACTCACCCACAATCTCCATCTCCTTTTTCTAGTGACCGCATAGTAACAGGATCATTCGATAAAACCGCCAAGGTCTGGAATGCATCGTCTGGTGCCCTTCTGAGAACCTTCCATGGACATGCCAATGAAATTGTGGCGGCAGAATTCAATGTGCTCAATGACGATGAAATTGCCACGGCGTCAATGGATGGCACATCACGGATATTTCGTGTGGAGACCGGTCAGGAGACGCACAATTTGGTCGGTCATGAGGATGCCATTATTTCTGCTCGTTTCGATAATGACGGCAATCTTCTGCTCACGGGATCATTCGATGGAACAGCCAAAGTATGGGATTTAAGGAATGGCAAGTAAGTTGAAATATTCTCCTCCCAAAGAACTTTCTGAAAATAATAAAGCAATCCCCTCCGTTCCTGGAAGTCTCCTGCTGAACAAATAATATAAAAAGATTTAGTAAATGGAACCTATTGGACAAACTACTCCCTCATTATATAAAATCACATGGTCATTTATGAGCATTCGAAGGAACAAAGAAAAACCAAATCATTTGAAAATGCTATAAATCATAACTCCTAATGTGTAAGCGTAGGATGAAAAAAATCAATGGTAAAGAATTTTCGCGAAGTGTTCGAAATCATAAAAGAGAACGACGAGTGCTAGACTATCTCCTTTATCATTGTTTTCTTGGTGTATGTCTTTAAGTGTTTAGGGTAAGTGTGCCAAATTTCGACATAGTTGTATGCAAGCGCCAAAGTCACATGTTCAAAATGTAATATTTTTCATATAAATTGATTTTTTTTTGTTAATTTTTCTTAAGGAGTGTTACTTGGAACCTTGTAGAAAGTTTGTCTTCTTGATTTCCTCCAAAATCATTTTAAATCCATTTTAAAATGAATAAAAATGTAGACATAGTTTTGGTGGCCTATTTCGGCCACCTTCATTCTCATAGTTCCTTGCCCTTCCGGAATCCTTCCAAAGTCTTTTTAACATCTTCTCGTTTATCGAAGCTACATTTTTTGTTAATTTATTGCATAGTATAATCTCTATAATATTCAAAAACTAAAAATACATGGAAATTTCTGAAATAAAAATGTGGCCGGAATTGCAAGCTGGCCGGAATTTGGTACACTTACCCTATATCTTTTTATGAGATGGCAAGAAATAATGCGAACTTATTAATAAATATTTCATATTTTTATTTGTAATATCAAAACAGTTTGTACAATATTGGCATTTTATTGGTATTGATAAAAATAATTGTTAAATTTATTAAATCAAACATGATAATTGAACGGTTTCAATCTAAGAAGTTGAAGTGTTTACATTATATCCCATAGGGGAGACCGGGGCAGTGTAGAATATTCAGAAAATGAAATTATCCTTTACCTATAGTTCCTTTAATTATCCTTTAGAACCTTTATAACCTATGAAGGAATTAAATACTATGAATAAATAGTAGTTTGCTCAATATTCTTTCTAAGGAAACCACAAAACAAAACTCCACTCTCTAATTCTGCCCAGTCTCCGCTAGAGAAAATTCTTTTCAATAAATTTAATGTAATTCAACTTAGGGAGCAGCAATATCTGTAAAACTTGTGTATAAAACTTGTTATAAAAATCTTTTAAAATTGAACAGGGATTTCCTCACTGCTTTGCTTTTAATTGTTAATTCTACTTCTATAAAAAATTCTTATAATACATGAAATTGTGTCACTTGAGAATCTGAGATTGAGTCGTTCAGAACGGTTAAATCCAATTTCAACCAATTCAAAAATTACCCCGAAATTTTGTGCAAAACCATAGAAATGTAACAAATTCAGTTAAAATTTACTCGTATCTAAATTGAGTTAGAAAAATCCCACAGGTTCAACAAATAAACAAATAAATTGTCTATAACACAAATTTATTACACGGTTACTTTTCCAAATTTACACAAATGTGTAAATTTATTGTAATGGCCACTACACATTAGAGAAACTATGTCCATATTGAAACAAATTCCCTACGCTTGTGTAGGAAAAGCTCTTCAAAATGGACATAAATTTCTCTAGCGTGGAGAGGCCATAAAAAGTAGCAACAAAAATTCTTCATTACGTAATTTCACTACGCGTTTGTAGTTTAATTTAAGACAAGCCATAATGATTTCTTTGAGTAAATATCGCTAAATCGAGAGTAATATTGCTCTCTCTCTGTGAATTCCAGCAATAAAACCATACAGAAGCAATCAGAGAGAAATCAATCAAATTTCAAAAATTTTACAGAGAAAATTCTTGTGTAAATTGGAGGGAAATGTAGATATTAATTAAATTTGTAAATCATTTTCACACAAATGGCATATTTCTCCCAATCCACCATCATTGAGGGTGACCAGAAGTTTGGGAAGTAAATAAAAGTTTAGATTATTTGCTATTCTTAGGGAAAATTGAGTGAAAACTCCACCCCCTAGCCATAGAGAGAACATTAAACTTTTCCCACCCAAGTTTGCACACACAAACTCTCTTCTTTGGAGTGGCACTTGGACGAAATTTTGAGCATTGTTCTCATTAGACCAAGAGGTGTGTATTTAATTCATTCAGAGATTGTAACTTGAGAAAATATTGTATTACAAAAAGTGTTTTATATTTATTTGTTAGTCCTTTTCACTTGTTAGATTGCATTTATATTAAATTCATTTGTCTATCCCTCTCGAGAAATTTAATAAAACATCTTCGTTGTTGTTTTTTTTTTTGGCAAGAATTTCACTCTCGCAAGAAAATGTTCTATGTCACGATGTCAATCACAATATCTAATGCATAAATTTACCAAATGTTCTATACAAATTCTACAAAAAATTCGCAAATTTCTTTCTTTCTATGTATACTTTGCAATTTCCTCTACATTATTGTTTGGGCCTTCAGAGAATAATGATTATTGCTACAAACATCACAATGAATAACAATTGAACTGATTATTCTTCAAGAAAATATACTCACAAATTTATACAAGAATTCTACAAAGTAATAATAACTTTTTCAAACTAATTATAATAATAGTGTTTTATTAATGTTCTATAATTACATTAAACTTACGAGTACGAGTGAGATTTTAGAAGCTCTAGAAGTCTAAAAATTACAATACCTTTCAAGTTTTCAAATTACATATCTTCATCTGCAAGCTTCTTACTATTTAATTAAAATTTTTGAAAACTTTCTTACTAATTATAATGAATTTAAATTATTTAAATTCAAATCTTCAAACCTCTTCAGAGTGCTTAAATTGATATAAAACATAAAATAGACTAAAAGCTTTTTCTCTTATCAATTACTAAACTATCAATAATCATTACTATGACGAGCTTAAAATATTCTAAATTTAATAAAAGAATAATATAATGCTTTTTAAATCTTCAGAGATGTGATAACTTTTCATGGACACAATGCAGAAATCAGCAATGCAATCTGGAATGTCAATTGCAAAATGATCGCCACAGGATCACTAGATTCAACGGCTCGTCTTTGGGATATTCGCGGAAGGAATAATTTCCATACAGTGGATGATCATACAGATGAAGTTTTGGACGTCTCGTTTGACTACAGTGGTCAGCACCTGGCCACTGCAAGTTCTGACTGCACTGCGAAACTTTGGAACATCGTTGGGAATGTTGAAAAAATAGCCACCATGATGGGTCATACAGAAGAAATATCAAAAATCAGTTTCAGTCCTCCCGGTCTGCTAATTCTCACAGCTTCATCAGATCGAACGGCTAGAATCTGGACCCTGGATGGAACGTGTTCTCAGGTTCTCAGTGGACATACGGGGGAGATTTTTTCATGTGGCTTCAATTACATTGGAGACACAATAGTAACGGCTTCGAAGGACAACACTTGCAAAATATGGAGATGATTTTGTTGGTATACAGTGTAATTGCTGTATCAAAACCAATTATAAAGTGTAAATAAACAGTAATAATTTAGACTTTTTGGATTTGGGTTCTATTTTACACTTATTCCACTTGTTACACTTGTTACACCTATAAAACAATTTAATTATACCACAAAATATTGCAAAGTCGAAATCGCAAGTTTTCTTCAATTTACGCCCTAAATAAATAAATTATATCTTTTTATATCACACATAGTAGGGGGGAAGTGGGGTACATTTGAATTTGCGGTTGGGGCAGCTTTGAAATTGGACTTTTTTCATTATTTTTAAACGGAATTGAGCTTTACCATGATGTAATTAACTTTGCAATTGGTTTTCTGAGCTAAATTATATCATAAAAGACCCATTTTCTTTCAAAAGTAGGAAAAACCCATTTTCAAAGCTACTCCAATTCAAAGATACTCCTACTTCCACTCTAAGCTTACAAAAATTTACTTTAAAATTGCAAAATTTGCTAAAAAGTTACACACACACACTACATTTTGCAAAATTCATATATTGACTGTATTTATGATTTTTTTTTTTGGAAAAGAAATGAAAATGAATGAAGAAATATTAAAAGGGATTTTTTCCGCTTGAAAATGGGGGTGACTCTGGAATGAGCTACCCAGAGAAAAGCAGCGGCTCATTCGATCCTTCCTGTCGTCTTGACTACTTGTGCCTTTCGTTTTTTTTTTCTCTCTTTTTACTTTCAATTTTGTATAGTATATATATATATATATACTTTTTGGTTTTTGTTTTGCTCAGATGGCTTATACAACCTACGAAGGACGAAGGAGCATTTTCCACCGTTTGGCTCTGGAGGTTGGTCACCAACACTAAGGCGGCGGTGGACGTGGACGCTAACCCTATCTTAAACCATTTATAACTCTTTGTACTTTCAAGAGAACTTTTCTCAATAGCACTCATTTTATTAATAATAATAATAAAAATAATCACGAGAAAAAACACAAAAATTATTTTCACCGGATTGCCATTGCCAATAAGGATCCTATACGATTTCTGATATTAGCAATGATAGCATACAAGATGTATTTTCAGCTGGGACAAAATTCTAGCAGTTTTTGTCCTAACCTTTCGGATGCGTGACAAGTGGACATAACCTCGCTTTTTCTTGGGGAGGGAGAATGTGTTTGGGATGATAAAATTATCCCTTTTACTTTTTTTAGTGAATATTAGTGAATAAATTGTACATAGAATAGTGAATTTAATGGCCTACACGTGGGCGGACAATGTCCATACCACGGCCTTTACGCCACGTGACTATCAAGTGGAATTGCTTGCGGCAGCATTTGAGGAGAATGTTATTGTTTGCATTGAACAAAACTCCTCCAAAGAGTTCATTGCCCTCAAGTTAATACATGAACTGGGCAAGGATTTACGATGCAAGGACAATCTCAAAACGACAATATACTTATCACACGGCAGAGATGGAGTATCCACGTACAATCTCATCTACCATCTGACGGATTTAGTGCCTCTGAATTGCTGCACTGAGGAGAAAGATATCACATGGACAAAGGAAAATCTCCTGGGTAAGGTGGTTATCATCAGTCCGGAAAAATTGCTGTCTCTATTGAAGGCTCACGTACTCAATATTGAGCAAATCAATTTGATTTGTGTGGAAGATTGTCACAAATTGAGCTTCACCGAAGAAGTTCAGGATATTTTTCTGAAATTCTACGAAAAAACACAAAATCCACCAAAGATTCTAGGTCTAGCTGGTCCTTTTCACAATGCTGGCTGTCCACTGGGCCGATTAGGAGCTGAAATTGAGTATTTAGAGCAATTTGTTCATTGTAGGGCAGAAACAGCCAGTGATATTGTCACTCTATTGCGCTATTGTACGAAACCTCATGAAATTGTTGTGCAATGTGCTCCGCACTCCTGTGACGAATTAACTTGGTTTCTGGCTCAGTTGGTTCAATCCAAAATTGACTATCTCACCGATCATCGATTTGACCCCATGGAAATCTACAGCGATGAGTACTACGATGAACTGAAGAATATTCCGGATCCCAAAGGTGAGCCTATGACATTTCTACAAGATTTCCTACAGGTTCTCAAAGAATTTGGACCCTGGTGTGCCGATCGGGCTGCCCTTGCACTTCTCATTCAGATTGAAAAGAGTAAAGTAAAAACGCCATATGAAAGACATTTTCTCCTCCTCTGTATGACTTCCACAACTTTTGTCCATGTCCGTGCCTACTGTGATAGCTATTTCAGTCAATTATCCAGTGAAAAGGAACGCATAGTTCGGTATTCCTCACCCAAAGTCCTTCGGTTGCTCAGTATTTTGGAGCATTTTAAGCCAGATCCTAAGCAATTGGGCAAATCAGGGCAAACTCCGGGGGCGCCAATTGAAAATGGGGAAAGTTTAGGGGGTTCAAAGAATTTTCCCACTGCTAATATCCTCTCGGAAATTGATAATTTGGACTTTAAGGGACTCTCCCTGTCCAGTGAGCAAATAGAGGAGCATGTAAATGGCATGGTGGAAATGCAGGAATCGTCAAAGTTGAAGGATACCCTGAGAAATATCACAGAGAAAACCCTCGATGTTCTTCCAAATACCACAAATTCACCAATGAGAAGTGAAGGTAGAGTACCTAGAATGCGAAGGAGGAATCTAATGTCTCACAATCGTCAGAATCGAGGTGCAAATGCCCAATCTTTAGATCCAGATGCTCTCTGTGGTCTTATATTCTGCAACACAGAATTCACTGCTAAAGTTCTATTTTCCCTGTTGTATGAAGTGTCCAAGTTCGATGGAGATCTCAATTATCTGTCAGTGCAGTATATTGTAGACAAGGTGGCTGATCCCATGAAGGAGGTAAAGCAAGCTGAGAATGAACATAGGAAGCAGGAAGAGGTACTAAAACGTTTTCGTATGCACGAATGTAATCTTCTCATTGGAACATCAATCCTAGAGAAGGAGATTGATTTGCCAAAATGCAATTTAGTTATACGCTGGAATCCACCAAAGACGTATCGAAGTTATGTTCAATGCAAAGGACGAGCTCGAGCATTAAATGCTCATCACATAATTATGATTGGAGCTGATGTCAAACCCCAAGAAATCCCCAATAATTCTGATGCTCCACCAGAAACTGATGTAATTCCTCCTAAGGAGGATCACCTCGAAGAGATGAAAGTCAATACGGATAAAATAGTAAAACAATTTGCAGAATATGTAGAAATAGAAAAAATTCTCCTGCACAGTTGTGCCAATAGTGAACCAGATCCAAGTGAACTTGCCCTTGCGGATAAATACACCCAATGCATTGTGCCCTATAAACCCCTGGCAGCTTTTGATGCCCCATTCGTCAATCTAGCGACAGCTGTTGCCCTTGTTAACAAATACTGTGCCAAATTACCCAGTGACACATTTACCAAACTCACCCCCATTTGGCGCTATGAGAAGACCTTCCGAAAGGGCATACCACTCTACAAGTGCTCCCTGAGACTACCAATCAATTCACCCCTCAAGTGTGACATCAACGGATACCTCATGCCATCGCGAACACTCGCACGACGCCTAACAGCCCTCATAGCGTGTCGTTTGCTCCACATGTGTGGCGAACTCGATGACAATCTCCAGCCCATTGGGAAGGAGGGCTATCGAGCTTTTGAACCCGACTGGGAGAACTTTGAGCTTGAGTCAACCGATGAGATGTTGATTAATGACAACTTGGAACCCCGACCCGGTACAACGAAACGTCGACAGTATTACTACAAAAGGGTGAGTTTAAAAATTTTAATTTTTCTTTTTCCCCCAGAGATTAATCCTCTAATCTTCATCAGGGATAAACATTAAAAAAAAATAGTATTGCCACGTAGAAAAAAATCAATTTCAGGGTTTCAGTCTGGGTCAATTAAACTGAAACAATAGTTTTCAGAAAAATCAATACAAAATGTTTAGTACAATCTAACCAATTATTAATCACCATTAATTTAATAATTTCCGTTTTCAATTACGCCAACAAGGCAATTTGTCAATACCATGTGAATAATTGCAGCAATAAATCAGTTTTGCTTTCTTATCCAATTCATCTCTTACCTTACTGTATCTCGAATTTATGCTTAGGGGAAAGTGGTCTGCCTTTGAACGAAAAATGATGTTCTAAATTTGAGATTTTTTTCAGAGTAAACTACAACATGAGTTTTACTTTGCACTACACCAAAAAATTCTCTTGTTCATTAAGCTTCTATGCTTACCCCATTCAGGACTCGCAAGTCCTCAGTTTTTCCTGGTGAGGAACTTGAAAATGTGATGTCGATATATTCAAAGGCAGCCTGCATGGTCTGCCTTTGAATGTGATTGGGCAGCCTTTGAATCTTAATTTTTCACTGAGAATATTAGGGCTGTAACATTAAGTGGCCCATAATTGATTAGCATGAACCCTAATGCACTCAATAAAACCACCACTGTAGTCAAAAGTCATTATACAACAACATTTTTTACATTTTTCTGAAGCTCTGTTTTTCACTTGAAAATTTGTAATAAAACGCCATTGAAGTTGCCAATTCTCAGTTTGAAACATCCCGGCCGGAGCAAGATAGCATGTTATAAGTAATTGTATGACATTCGTCAGACCAAAGTAGGAGTTCTATTCTGCTCCCGGACAGGAAGCTGTCAGATGTTTCAATGTATGGAAAGAGAGGATTCAAAGGCACACAAAATTAATATTCAAAGGCTGCCGCAGAGCAATATTTGAAAACTTTTATCACCCACAAAATTTGTCTCATCTGAATCAAAATGTATTTGGAGAAATACCATCCAAGAATAACCATCTATGACTCACAATAGAAGATTTGTTCGAAAAATTATTTTGATTATGAAAAAACACATGAATTGTGGAACATCAAAATTACAGTTTAGAGCTCAGTTTCGTTTTTTTTTTGCCCTAGCACCTAGAAAATAAGAGCTAGGGTCTGCATTTTTTGATGACTTGTGAGGATTATGAATAGCTATCTAATAGTTAATAGAAAAGAATTTATGCTTTAAAGAAAAATGAAAAAATTACAATATTCAAAGGCTGCCGCATTCAAAGGCAGACCACTTTCCCCTAATCACTTTGAACAAGGGGGGTAGCATAAGTTTTACTCAGAATATTGTTAGGGGAGACTGGGGCAAAAAGTCACAAAACGGATACAGTAGACTCTCGCAAATTCGGCTCTTTTAAGATCGGGCTACTTTTTAATTCGGGCAGCGGTTACATTGGAAAAAAGTTTGTTGTCATTTTTCAAGTTTGATTATGATTATCAAAAAATGAATCAAATATGCTCAAATTTGGCATGCTTTGTCTTAGTTTTGATGTGATTTTGCATTATTAAGGGATTTTTATGACATTTGCAACAAATATGAGTATGTACACTTAATGAGTGTGCAGATGAATAAAAAAATCGTTGCATTTCAAAAAGTTTGTCGCCCGAATTTCTGTCTAATTCGGCTGACATTTCGGTCCCATATGCCCGAATTTGAGAGAGTCTACTGTATTTTATTTTTTTCCAAGCTACTCTAGCGCTTCAAAAATTTCTAATTAGCGCAGTTTTATAGGAAATTACCGCTCTACAACTTTGTGAAAGTAATTTTCCTCTATTTTGTAAGGAAATACGTTTATCGAGCCAATTTCTAAAAGGTAATTTTGTTACTATTCTCAAAAATTCTGGGGCAAATAGTACCAGACATTGGGTATTATCATATTTTGATTCGCTTCATTACAGGCTTCCGTAAATTTGAAAAAATACCTAGAGGATATATTTTCATAGAAAATTTATTCATCTACACCTTTGTAAAACACCGTTTTCTCAGCGAGAAAAGTGAGAAAACGAGAAAAACGCTTTTCAAGCTATTTTAGAAAAAAAAAACACACATAAAAGACCGCAAATCGTTTGACCAATGCAAACAACAAGCGGCGAGACATGATAATGACGTTTCTTTTCGCCGTGAGTCATCAGAAATTGCTTTGCTTTTTTGTTACTTTTTGCTATACTATACCTTTTGTTACTTTTTACCCCAAGTGGCCATTTTTAATAAAAAGATTTCTGGAGAAAAAAACTTTTGTGAAATTCTAAAATAGATAGCGGATTCGTATTCAAAAAATCCAAATTATTTAGAAAATATTCACCATGTGCCTCAATTTTGGAAAATAAGTAGGTAATAATTGTTATTTTCTGCAAGGAAAATATTTCAAAAATCGGGCTAAAAATTTCGATATTTTTTATTTTCTAAATTCCTTGTTCGAATTCTAAGAAACTTACGGCATTGAAGAAGGTCTATGGAGGCTATCTATAGAAAAAAATTTGAGCCGCTATCTTTTTTATCTTGGAAGATATTGAATTTTGAATTTTTCGATTTGTGACTTTTTGCCCCAGTCTCCCCTATTGTTTGAGAAAATTATTTAAATGGATATTTCCGCTAAAGAAATTTTCGATTTCGGGATTTTTTTTTTAATATTAATTTACAATTAATTTAAGTCAAATAAATCATCTCAAAACTCACCTATAATTTTATAAGGGTAATAAAATGGAATTATTAAAATAAAATGGAACTCCTATCTGGTTCATTGCCACTTGGGATTAGTTTAAAGTTTTCATGAATTCCAAGACCTTTCTAACAAACCCAAACTTACCCCAAACAATTGAAAAATATACATTTTTAGAGGTGTTTAATGTAAAACTTTGAAAAAAAAACATTAGGAAGAATGTACTTATGGATTTTCTTATAGGGACGAAATATTTTCCTTGGCAGTCCCTCAGATACACCTGATGACAAAAAATCTTGCAAAGTTTTCTAATTAACTCTTCGTAAGTTTAAATACACCTAGTTTGGACCGGGAAAACGCTGTAATATCCAGTTCTATTGATTGAAATAGTTTCATACATAAACCTACGAACAGTTTTAAACAAGATTTGAGAAAATATGGGCTAAAAATTTATAATTTGAGGATCAGTCAAAAATTAGCTTTTTGGACAAAAATGCAAAAGTAGCCCCACATTCTAAAAGTGATGTAATCATTTAATAACCATTTAATATAAGCTGCGTTACTATTTGTAAATATTATTAACAGTCAGAAAAACTGAAAATAATGCCGAGGGAATATTTTTGGCACGGATTGTGGTTGGTTTTTGGTGTGATCTGTTCTGAAAGGGGTTTCTTCTTTGAATATCAAAATTTCCAGCCCAAATTCTACTTTTTCAAATATTTTTTTATTATTTTTCAAATTTCTTCTTATTATTGTTGCAATTTCTTTTTTTTACTTCATTATTTTATTTAAAAAGCATGAATAAAATCATCAAATACAGTTCTCCTCGAAGAATCCTCCTATAACTTTGATAAGCGCTTCACATATTCGAGGCAACCTGTTGATCAATTTCTCCAAAATGTCTGAAGGAACTCTGCCCACGCATCCTGAAGTGCTTCCACCAAGATTAGAACTGATGTCGGCGCCTTCTCTCGAACCGTCTGGTCGAGAAAATTACAGAAAATTTCAATGGGGCTCCAATCGTGTGATTGGGGTGGCCAATGTATGTAGTTTAGGACCCTGCGTTTCTCTTTCTCAAGAAGAAAACCTCTACAAAGCTTTGAGGAATGCTTGGGGTCGTTATCCTCTTGAAAAACAAAACCACGCCCAATAAGTCGAATGCATTGGCCACCCCATTCACCCGATTGTAGCCTCATTGCAATTCTCTGGGATTTTCTCGACCACAAGGTTCGAGATTAGGCGCGACATCAGTTCCAATCTTGGTGGAAACACTTCAGGATGCATGGGCAGAGTTCCTTCAGACATTTTGGAGAAATTGATCAACAGGATGCCCCGAATCTGTGAGGCGCTTATTGAAGCTAAAGTAAAATTCTTCGAGGAGAACTGAATTTGATGATTTTATTCATGTTTTTTAAATGAAATAATGAAGTAAAAAGAAAGAAATTGCAACAATAATAAGAAGAAATTTGAAAAATAATAAAAAAAAATATATGAAAAAGTAGAATTTCAGACATTAGAGATTGGCTCGATAAATGTATTTCCTTACAAAGTAGAGGAAAATTACTTTCACAAAGTTGTAGAGCGGTAAATTTCCTATAAAACTGCGCTAATTAGAAATTTTTGAAGCGCTAGAGTAGCTTGGAAAAAAATAAAATATCCGTTTTGTGACTTTTTGCCCCAGTCTCTCCTATGCGGAAAATTACTATACAGGCCTTCCAATAATTTTTTCAATATTTCTTTCTAAAAAATGAGGTCATTCAATAATAAAATATCGTTTTTACCACTTCTGGTTCACGTTTCTTTATTTTATAAATTTTCTTTTAGTTGGCTATTATAGGGTAAGTGTGGGAAATTTCGGCATAGTTGCATGCAAACGCCAAAGTCTCAATTTTGAAATGTAATATCTTTAATAGAAATTGATTTTTTTTTATTACTTCTTTTTAAAGAGTGTTGCTTAGAAAGAACCTTGTAGACAGTTTATCGTCTTTATTTACTCCAAGATCATTCTTAATTTTAAAATGAATAAAAATGTAGACATAGCTTTGGTGCCCTATTTCGGCCACCTTCATTCTCATACAGTAGACTCACTCTCAATCGGGAATATGGGGCAAAATTTCATCCGGTTTAGCGATAGAATTGAGCGTCAAAGCCTTTGTAAATTCCACAAAAAGCGCTCAATTATAAAGAATCACGATAAAATAGAAAGAACTACAGCGAATTTGAGCGAATTAGCTTCATAATTAAACGTGAAAATTGTCAACAAAATTTGTCGCCCGATTGAAAAAGAGCCGATTGAGTGAGAGTCTACTGTAGTTCCTTGCCCTTCAGGAATTCTTCCAATGCCTTTTTCACGTCATCTCGTTTGCCGAAGCTACATTTTATGTTATTCTTTTGCATTGTATAATCTCTAGAGTACCGTCGTTCCGGGTGACTTTGCACGTTTTTTCGCTGTTTTTCAACTTTTCCCTCTAAAAGTGGATAGTTAAAGTCAAGGGAGGAGGGTTAATTGATAAAATTATTTGTATTCAGTTGTTAATGAATGGATATTGTGCCACTAACATTAATTTTATAAAATTTTACTATGTTCAAAAAAAATCAAGAAAAAAGGCTTGCACTTGGGATAAGGTGCGGGTGACTTTGCACTTTTTAATAAATACTAAAGAATCAACAATTTCTGATAATAAACGACAATGAAGATCTTCATATCTAAGGGTAAGATGCACGAGATCTACAAGATGACGTGGTCGCCATCTTGATTTGACGTTTCCCTCCACCATTTTGAATAACTGTCAAACCCTAAAACTGGTCCGATTGGGTTGAAATTTTAGTATGTTGTAGCTGATGTCAAGACCTTTTCAAAACGTATCTATGTTCCAGTCTACGTCAAGTATTTACCTAGATACAGAGGCTCAAAGTTTAAAATTTTGTAATACTCATATTTTGACGGTCTTTATTTTTTAATTTTCAATATTTGAAACCTAAACGAAATGCCTCAGTAACCATTAAAAATGGTAGAGACATTTGTTTTATATATTTATTTACTGTAACATAATTTAAAAAAAAAATTAACGAAAAGTACATTTAATTAATTTTTTTATTTTTCATCTTTACGAAAACAGTTTTTAAGATTCTCAAATAATGCGCTGTTATAAACAAAAACATTACTTTTCTTTTTGTTTGTTTGTTAGATCTCATCGCCTAACGATAGCGCTCTCTCTTTTGTGATAGTTTTGATAAAAGAAGCTCCCTGTAGTTCTGTTTTCATGAAAATGTCAAAATTTTGAACTTGGAACCCCTATAACCAGGCAATCACTTGACCTAGGTCGGATTTTATATATGTTCTGAAAAGGCCTTGACATCAGCTATAACATACTAAAATTTCAGCTCAATCGGATGAGATTTTTATTTTGACAGTTATTCAAAATGGCGGACAGAAACGTCAAATCAAGATGGCGATCATACCATCTTGTAGATCTCGGTCATTTTATCTTAAGTTCCCACAAAATTGGATAATTTTTAGCCAAATACTTCTATAATAAAACTTTAGAAAGACCAATATATGCAATTTTATAATATAAATCATGTGTTCTTAGGAAGATAATAGGGAAAAAAATATTTTAATAAAAATAATCAACAAAATCGAAGTGGATTATTCTAGCCAGATAAATTTAGATTGGATTTGGGCAATTTACTACTCTGAAATCGATTTTGGAATTGCACCTTCAGATAACTTTTTCACGGAGGCGTTTTTTGACAAAATACTTATATTAGCATTTCATTGACTATTACTGAAACTACAAGAATCCTTTTGGGGATCATTGTACCTTACTTGGTACATAACATATCCCTATATACTTTGACATGGTAGACCGGATCGGCGAAGACCGTAGAAAAGTGCTCGAATTTATGAAAGTCTTACGGACAGTAGAGTGCAAAGTCGCCCCCCGACCCCCGAGCCCCGAGTGCAAAGTCACCTGCAACGACGGTATGTAAAAACTAAAAATTCATGGAAATTCGAGGAACAAAAAAGGTGGCCGAAATTGCAAGCTGGCCGGAATTTGGCACATTTACCCTAAGTCTTTAATTTCATCAAAACTTCAAATTTATCTCAAAATCTATAATGTCTTTTTGTCCTATATGAAAACTTTATTACACTTGAAATACTGACCCAGACTGAATGAAATTATAACAAAGTTTGAAAAGTCTATCGCTTCATTTAAGCCTTATATGTATGTTCTCTATAATCATATTTTAATTTACCCTTTTGTCATGAAGAGATTGTAGAGATTCATTTATGTGAGTGGCCTTAATTCAATTTACATGAGATTTTCTGGCAGTTTTATCCTAATTTTGAATCATAAATGAAGAAATCCTTTTATGAATGATGCAAATGACTCTGACCAAATTTATATGGTCTTCCTCTCCTGAGCAAACAAATCTTATCATATGCTCATCTCTATTAGGTGGCCTCTGCACTCTCTGGCTGTCGTCCGACAGCTAATGAAAAGTGTTACTTCTACTACATTCAGATGATCCTAAAGTGTCCCATTCCCGAGGAACAAAATACACGAGGGCGTAAAATATATCCACCTGAGGAATCATTGCAGGGATTTGGGATATTGACTTTGAAGAAAATCCCCCAAATCAGTGCTTTTCCCATTTTTACACGATCTGGAGAAGTAGAGGTCTCCCTTAAACTTGTGTCTGAGGATATTGTGCTCAGTGAGAATAATTTAGTGCATATAAATACTTTTATCAACTACACATTTACCAATGTGCTGAGATTGCAAAAGTATCTGATGCTATTTGATGCTGATGCCAATGAAAATTGTTACTTTGTGGTGCCGACGGTTAAATTAAATGATGAGGAGGGTATTGGTGTAGATTGGGATTTTTTGCGGTTAATCAGTGAAAATGCCGATGTATTGCCACAGACGGTGTCTGAAGAGGAGAGAGCCAGTCAAGCATTTGATGCTAATAAATTCAAAGATGCCGTGGTAATGCCATGGTATAGGAATCAGGATCAACCACAGTATTTCTATGTGGCTGAAATATGTTTTCATTTATCGCCAGAAAGTAGCTTTCCCGGTGAGAATTACAGTACATTCCGTGAATACTATTTTCGCAAATATGGCATTGAAGTCCAGAATTGCAAACAGCCTCTTCTGGATGTTGATCATACCAGTGCACGACTGAATTTTCTCACACCACGCTACGTGAACAGGAAGGGTGTGGCACTGCCGACAAGTTCAGAGGAGACAAAACGCGCCAAGCGAGAGAATTTGGAACAGAAGCAGATTCTAGTGCCAGAACTCTGTACAATTCATCCATTTTCGGCTTCACTGTGGCGTGCAGCTGTTTGTCTACCCTGTATCCTGTACAGGTTCAATGCCCTCCTGCTGGCCGATGAGATCCGACGGCAAGTGTCACAGGATCTGGGATTGGGCAGAGTAGCCAATGAAGAAGATTTTGAGTGGCCATCATTGGACTTTGGATGGAGTTTGGCGGAAGTTTTGCGAAAATCTCGTGAAGCTGCCCGAAAGGATTCCATACACAGTGCTAGGGAGGATGAGGTTCACAGGGAAAAATGTCCAGAGGAAAAGGTGAAGAAACAGATGGGAAAGTTGACTAAGAAATTCAATGGACTGACTGAGGATGAAGATGAGGCAAAGGATGAGGATGAAGATAATGAATTCGACGATGATGTTCTGGAAATTGGAACATGGTCCAATGATATGGCCAATGATGTTCAGATAAGTTTCGATGGACTCCCTGATGATCACTGGACTATACAGAATCCCAATCAAATTCGCTATGGATCACCAACATCGTGGAATGCAACACAGACGGGAAGTGTCTTTGATCCCACATTTTACGACACAGATTCCGATGATTCTCTCCAATCTGATCCGGATGATGCTGAGAGTGTCAAGAGTGAGGGAAAGATGCGAATTGAATTCAAATCGGATAATTTAGCTGAAGCCATTGAAACGGAAGAGGAAATACTGAAGCGTCAAAAGAAATTGGCAATAATCAATGATATGATTATCGAAGGACAATCAACAGATAACAGTGAGAATGACTACAATAATCTCCAAAGTCTCCCGGAAATCACTCTTACATCCTCAATGGAGGAATGTGAGAAACAATTTGAGGAATCTGTGGCAGAAAATATTCAGAGAATTGAACAGTCTGGAATGTTGATAAAGTACAATGAGGAAGTGTCTATTGTGAAAAAGACTGATTCCATGAAGGTAAACTCATCATTGTCTCAAGATATCCTCAGAGAATTCCTTCCATATGCTCAGGAAGATGATTTTGAGAGATTTTACAAGAAAGGTGGTCTAACTCTTGAGGAACTACAATCTGTAAATGGGGAATTTGTGACCAAAAATGGTGTTGATGAGATGAAATGTCTCAATTCTGGTCATCTCTTTGACAGATTCATCAATACTCCTGGAAGTATGTCCGAAGATACTTTCATTGAGCATCGACGGAAGAAACTCCAACAGAATCTATCCATAACAGCAGAGGAAATGATGAGGAAGTACGATGAAAGGCCCATCGAAAAACCAGAATCCTTCAGTTTTGACTACCAACCCAATCTCAAGGGACATCCAGGACCAAGTCCAAGTATTATTCTTCAAGCTCTAACCATGTCCAATGCCAATGATGGGATAAATCTTGAGCGATTGGAAACTATTGGAGATTCCTTTCTCAAGTACGCCATTACAACCTATCTCTACTGTACGTATGAGGATGTTCATGAAGGCAAGCTAAGTCATTTGCGGTCCAAGCAGGTGTCCAACCTCAATCTCTATCGACTGGGAAGGAGGAAGATGCTGGGTGAAAGTATGATCTCAACAAAATTTGAACCACACGACAACTGGCTCCCGCCATGCTACTACATTCCCAAGGAACTCGAAAAAGCCCTAATTGAAGCTCGTATCCCAGCTTGTCACTGGAACCTAGCTGATCTACCTAACCTCAAAGAAATGTCCAGTCAGGAGATATGCAACCTAATCCGGGATCGAGCAACAGCCTTAGGACTTGTAGAGAGAGATGAAAAAGAAGATGTCGAGGTGGATACCAATCTCAATTTTGACAATTTCCCCTGTTTCATCCCCTACAATCTCGTAACGCAGCACAGCATCCCGGATAAATCCGTGGCAGATTGCGTAGAAGCCCTAATAGGGGCATATTTAATTGAATGCGGTCCCAGAGGTGCTTTGTTGTTTATGGCCTGGGTGGGAATAAGAGTTTTGCCATGCTTCGAAATTCCCTATCCTGAAAATTTACAACGCCTACCCGGAACATCGGATCTTCGAGAGCTCAGCAGCAAAGCTACCAGAACAGTTTATGGTTGGTGGACTTCACCGAAATCTCCACTTCTGCATCACTATCCCGAACCTGAGAGGATGCTCAAAGAGCTCCTTGACGGATTTGATAAGTTTGAGGAGACAATTGGATATGAATTCCGGGATAAATCGTATCTACTACAAGCCATGACCCATGCTTCGTACTCTCCAAATCGCCTAACTGACTGCTATCAGCGTTTGGAATTTTTAGGGGATGCTGTTCTAGACTATCTCATCACGAGGCACCTATACGAAGATCCAAGGCAACACTCACCAGGAGCCCTCACGGATTTGAGATCTGCTTTGGTTAATAACACAATTTTTGCGTCTCTGGCAGTTAGGCATGGATTTCACAAGTACTTTAGGCATCTTTCTCCCGGGCTCAATGAAGTCATCGATCGTTTTGTGAGATTTCAACATGAGAATGGCCACAGTATCAGTGAAGAGGTATGTTAATTTTAAAGTTTACAATAATACGGGCTTCAGACCTAAGGCTAAGCCATAGGCTTAACTTCTTTAATGTCTTATCGGTCGAGATTTTTTGGAAAATTTTGACTTAGGATTGGATTATTAAAGGAAAATGACCTATTACATTTTGAAAAATCAATAAAATCGGTTGCTGTTTAAGGATTTGCGATCTTCGGGAACTGGGCTAAACCTCTAGTCTGAAAACGATCTAAGGATAAATGCGGTGAAAGGGGTATGATTTACTTTCATTCACATTTTCATTATTAATTATTTCTTAAAAAATATATTAATTGAAAAAAAATGTTTTATCCTTACAAGGTTTTATATGAATATTAACGAAAAAAAATATTTAAAAATTTATAAAAATTTCTACATTAAAAAACGTTTAAAAGTAAGTAAAAAAATCTAAATACGAAATTGAGTAACTTTTTGTAAAATCTTGTCGAATTTCACTATTTTTTGTATTCTCTTTTAACTAGATTTACTAAAATGTTACAAACTGATACCAAGGTCCAGGTTTTATTAATAAAGTAAAAAACCCAGTGATTATCCGATTTAATTGTAACTTCGATTAAACCGGATGAAGTTAGGGTGTCATACACTGAGAGAATTCCGAAAAAGTTAAAATAACATTCCGGAAATGTTAATTTTTACCCTGCAGTATTGATCCGAAAACGGTGTAAATACTACCCTTTTTAGGTGTACTATTGGTTAAAGATACCCTTCTTTCATGTTGATTTTACCAGATTTTACCCTTAAAAGGTGTAAAATTAACAGCAAAAAATGTTGATATATTTTTACACCCAAAAAGTGTTAAAGTTATGACGAAAAAAAGTTAATCGCAGCCTTTTTTTCTCAGCGTAAGGATTGTAGTGCTCTATGAGAGTTTTACAAAACACCAAAATTTTTCAAATTCTGACAATTAGAACCAGAGATATGGCTCAATTTTTGAACCCTTATAACACGGGTCAGGAGAGTCGGGGGCTTAAATTTTTTACCGAAGGCTCGTAGGCCCAGCTTTAACATACTAAAATTTGAGATCGAACGGTACCATAGGGGCTGAGTTATTATTCAAAAAATCAAAATTTGGGGGTATTCCGAAATAGCGGAAGGAAGGGGTGGAGGGTGAATCTAACATCACTTACTTCTAGCCACCCATTGATATTTGACTCACGTTCGAGATTTTGGCTTTCGGGATTTTGACCGGGACCCTGATATAAGAACTTTTTTTTGGATGAAAAATAATGAGTATATTTTCTTAGTTTCTTGTTCTTGGTGGGTTCTGAATATTGCTTCCAAAGAAACTTATGGTACATCACGTTAAGTTTCTGAGATATCTTAAAAAAAAATTTTAAAACATTGGTACCTAACGGTTGGTACCTAATCCAGGATTGCCAAAGGATGATTTGCAGAGGACGACCCAGAGAAGATTTCTAGCTGAGATTCTCTACAATCCTCGGCTTTTGTGTTTCTAGGTAAAATCCGACCACGTCAGATCGGGCCCAACTTTTGTATTTAAACATTTTAGCACTCATAGATTACGAATATCATATTCGCCACAAATCAATTTTCGTGGATGTGCCGTCCGTCCCAACCGTCGGTCGTATAAACATTTCTGGAGAGAGAACGGAAAGAGATATCGACAAATGGTTTTCGGCAAAGGTCAAATATCAATGGGCGGCTAGAATTAGGTGATGTCAGATACACCCCCACCCCCTCCTACCGCTATTTCAGAATACCACCAAATTTTGATTTTTTGAATAATAACTCAGCCCCTATGGCCCCTATGGTACTGATCGATCTCAAATTTTAGTATGTTATAGCTGGGCCTGAGAGCCTTCGGTAAAAAATTTAAGCCCCCGATTCTCCTGACCCGTGCTATAAGGGGTCAAAATTGAACCATATCTCTGGTTCGGGTCCCGGTCAAAATCCCGAAAGCCAAAATCTCGAACGCCAAAATCCTGAAAGCCAAAATCCCGTCTCGAATCGGCCAAAATCCCGAAAGTCAAAATCCCGAATTCTTAAAAATGTCATAACTACTCCAAAGATTGTACCCGCGCTTGCTGGAGGCAAAGGGAAATTTTCTGTGTCTTGGGCAATTAATCTACACATTATACTGCATATAATTTCATCCCTATCAGGATTTTGGCTTTCGGGATTTTGGCCTTTTCGGGATTTTGGCTTTTTGGGTTTTGTCTTCCGAGATCTTGTTTGCCTCCGGTTATTTTATTGCATAGTGTTATAGCGGAAAGCACGCTACCTTCAGACGACTCAAGCTTTGAGAAATTCATGTTTTTAATATGTTTTTTTTTATTAATTTGACCCATTAATATTATATTTTAATAGCTAGTCGAATGGCTCAAATTTCCTGAAAAGAGTCATGGATTGAAACCATTATGAAAATGAACATAGAAAAATATGACTTAGAGTAAGTGTGCCAAATTTCGGCATAGTTGCATGAAAGCGTCAAAGTCTCAAGTTTGAAATGTAATATTTTAAATACAAATTGATTTTTTTTATTCTCTCTTTTGTAAGAGTGTTGCATGGAACCTTGTTAAGAGTTTACCGTCTTTATTTACTCTAAAATCATTCTTAATACATTTTAAAATGAATAAATATATAAGCATAGCTTTGGTGCTCTATTTCGGCCACCTTCATTCTCATAGTTCCTTGCCCTTCGCGAATTCTTCCAATATCTTTTTCATGTCATCTCGTTTGTCGAAGCTACATATTTTGTTATTCTTTTGCATTGTATAATCTCTAGAGTACGTAAAATCTAAAAGTTCATGGAAATTCGAGGAACAAAAAAGGTGGCCGAAATTGCAAGCTGGCCGGAATTTGGCACACTTGCCCTATCCGAAACTTGAGTCGTCTGAAGGTAGCGCGCTTTCCCCTAAATGCTAAAAGAAAAATTTTAAAAATTGTAGACGATAAAGAAATGATAATTTACAGTTGATATAACATAAAAAATCTGACTATTCCTTGTCAAATAAGTTCTACGGTACGGGCTTCCTTTTTTTTGGAGAATAAAAAAATTGCTTTGTGTCCCGGTCTATTTTCACATGATTATCAAAAAAAAAATAAATAAAATAAAAATTTCCTGAAATGTTTCATCAAAAATCTTTTGCTTGATTTCAATGCGATCACCTGTAAAACTGTTAAAACTGTAAATACCAAATTTCGGCATAGTTGCATGCAAGTGCCAAAGTCTCAAGTTTTAAATGAATTGTATTTTTAATACAAATTAACTTTTTTTTGTTAATTGTTTTTAAGAAGTGTTGCTTGGAATCTTGTAGAAGGTTCATCGTCTTTATATTCAGCAAAATCATTTTTAATACTCCCTCCGTTCCGAAATAAGTCGTACGTTTGGCGAAAAATTAGGGATTAAAGAATGGTTTCAGAGAATGTTTTTGTTATTTGCAAATATCTTAAGTATGAACTATCCTCCATGTTCAGGGATAATATGGGGATCCTATCACGATGGTAAGTTGAGGAATCGATATGTTGAAGTTGTCCATTTTTCGCGTTTTTTTTCAAAGAGCTCCGGTAGATAGTTAATTACTACAAGATGGACTGTGATTAACATTACAGACTAGAATTTGTTCTAAATTTTTAGTATGCACAAATAGAACTCAACAGTTATTACCGATATGACATTTTATATATCTCAAATTTTGCAGAATGAGCAATAAAAAGAATATATTTTTTTATGTGTTCGAATATCTGGATGCAAAATGTTGGACTTGGGACCTTCAGCGGACCTCCCATAAGTTGACCCTGGGACCATTTATATGTTTTTCTAAAACACATCCAGAATTGAAAAAAAAAATTGCACAACGTGTTTTCGAGCAATCCTGAAAAGATGATTTTAGAGGGGAAGGGGAGGAGTGGGGGCAAAATAAAGGATATATTAATAGTCCCAGGGTCAACTTATGGGGGGCTCCCCCGAAGGTCCCAAGTCTGTATCTCTTACCATTCTGCACCTATTTTAGATTGAAAATAAAACGCCAAAAATAAGATATTTTTAAGACATTCGTTCCTCAACATACCATCAAGACTGGACCCCAATTTTAGTTCTGGACATTAGCAATAGTTCCTTACAAGAGATAATTGTTGATACACAAAACATTTACCAACAAACTTTCCCTTAAAACCATTTTTTCCTAAACGTATGACTTATTTCGGAACAAGAATTTTTCCCAAACGTACGACTTATTTCGGAACGGAGGGAGTACATTTTAAAATGAATAAAAATGTAGACATAGGTTTGGTGGCCTATTTCGGCCACCTTCATAGTTCCTTGCCCTTCCAGAATTTTCCCAGTCTTTTTCATGTCATCTCGTTCATCGAAGCGACATTTTTTGTTATTTTCGTATTATAAAGGTTATAGAATATACAAAAACTAAAAATTCATGGAAATTTAAGGAAGAAAAATAGTTGCCGAAATTGCAAGCTGATCGAAATTTAGTACACTTACCCTACATCAATTGCAATTTACTGTATGAAATCTATTTTAAATGATTTTTTCTTAATTTAACGATAATAAATGTAACAAGCTCTTTCCGAGGGGCATGTTTATATATCACAAATTAGATTATATCGCAAATTAAATATCAATTTCTTTACATAGGTAGGAACACTGGTTAATTTGAATTTAAGTTTTCAATGGCTTATTTTAATTAGTATCTCATTTTTAAATAAAAACTGGTTTCTGTGAATAGGTTTTCTTTTTCTTAATTTAATAACGAATTAATAAAGGAGCTGGTTTCTGTATATAGCACCCACAGCCATAGGGAAAAGTACTCTCCCTTCGAACGTTCATACCTTCGAATAATTTTCTTTTAATTTTTTTTTCTAGGAGACTTACTCATTTCCACTAAACATTAGTTAGCTTAGTATAAATTTTTAAAATTTGTGTGATAATTATGTAAAATCTCTTAGGAAAAATAAAAGAAAATTCACATTATTCGAAGGCATCAACGTTTGAAGGGATCCTTTCCCCTATTAAATAAAATAAATATAATACCAAACCTAATGATTGGTTTGCTCTGATCGGGTTTACTACACCTACATATTTGGTAAAATTGAGTAAGGACGAATAATAAATAAAATGTAAAATATCTATTAATTATACTAGACCGCCATAGTAAAAATTTACTAAAGAAATGTATATATCTTTTGTAACAATTTTATCATTTTATCGAAAAGACCGTTGTGTCTATATTAATTTAATTTATATAATTTGTTTAAGTTTTTAGCTTTACTTACTATTCTCATGTTATTTACTTTTTAATATGATTTTAAAGATGTTATTCATACCTTCTCCGGTTAGAAAATTTCACATTTTGAAGTTTTTCACAAAACCTTTAAAAAATCACTCGTTTTCTGGGAATAAGTCAAATATATTGAAAAAAAAATTATAAATTCAAACCTTACTAGGATTTAAGAAAAAAAGCTTTATTTTTTGTAATTTCAGTATTATTTGATCTCCGAGGACGAATGTGACGAAGCTGAAGATGTTGAAGTGCCAAAGGCTCTTGGAGATGTATTTGAATCTGTCGCTGGTGCAATATTTCTTGATTCAGGAATGTCTTTAGATGCTGTGTGGATGGTGTATAGCAATATGATGCGCCCAGAAATTGAACAATTCAGCAATTCTGTGCCAAAGTCACCAATAAGAGAGCTGTTGGAATTGGAGCCAGAAACAGCTAAATTCAGGTAGAACTTTGAATATAATCTCTTTAATTTTGGACTTTGTTCTGAAAGATTGTTTTTTTTTTGTGAATTTTGCAGCAAACCAGAAAAACTTGCCGATGGCCGAAGGGTACGAGTGATGGTCGAGGTGTTCGGGAAGGGTACTTTCCGGGGAATTGGCCGAAACTATCGAATTGCCAAGTGCACAGCAGCAAAGTGTGCCCTGCGGCAGCTCAAGAAGCAAGGTCTCATTGGGAAGAAACACTAAACATGTCCACGTTTTTAAAAAAAAAAAATATTTCTACGTATTAAGCAATAATAAAACATAAATTGTGCATTCTAACTTGATAAATTTATTATTACTAATCTGGGGAGGATTTTCAATTTTAGTATTTATGTGGCCGGATAGGTCTTTCTGGATCAAAGAGTGGAGGATCCTTGAGGAATTCATTGGTCTTCTTATACGTTGGCATAAGTCCACACATTTGTGCCTTGGTTATCTCATTTTCAACCTTCTCCTGTTTGGCTTTGCAGAGTCCTGTGATGTGTCTTCCATAGATTCTTCCGGTATAGGGACTCTGGAATTGCGACAATAGCCTTACGTTCTTGTAATCTGGATCTATGTTACCCCTGCACAGGATACACTCCTGCCGAGGCTTCTCGAAGGGATTTTCCATGGCTACAGGGGCATCTGGATCAATGGCAGAAGGCTCAGAAGTTGCCGCATGCCGAATGGAAATAGCCTGCCGCAGGAATTTCCCAACCCCTGAAAAGAACAGTAAAATGCAAGGATTAACTACAATTTTACCAGTAAGATGTAAATATAATAAAATACCAGAGGTTCTTTTCAGGAAAATGGACATTTCTGTGGGAAAATTGAGAAAATTCACGTGCAAAATAACCCAAGAAAATCAAAACATAAAATTCTAGCAGTTTTGACAGCTGCGCAGTCACCTGAGAAAAACATAAACAAAAGAATCTTCTTCAGTTTTTCGTATTTTTCCAGAGTTATGTGGAATTTCAATGAGAGCAATTCACTGAATTCTATTAAAAATTCAACCCTTCAAAAGTCTGATGTGAAAATTTTGGTCCAGCGTGAGTATTTCATCTAAATTTCAGTTATCCGGAAACTTAAGACTTTTCCCTTTTTTCCAGTTGCTGTGAATTACATTGATAGTCAGAATTGTCCTCTGGACAGGCAGATTGCAGCTAAAAACAGAATATCTAACTCGTCAAGTACTAAACTATCAAACAGTCAGTTTGCCGAAGTATTTGCCACAGTTCTCAGCATTATCAGGGAATATTTGAGAAGGACACCTAGGGATTCCGGGAAGAAGGATATACTGAGAAGTCTCCTGCAGGAACATAAGTAAGTAACCCAAATACTGTATTCCGTGATGTCTCTGTGAGGCTAATTTGTAATTGCGATGAAAGGTTTCCGGAAGATTGCATTGAGGAAGTGTGCAATACTCTCTGGAAGCATCGAGATCTCATGCTCCAGAAGTACTATGCCCTGAAAACTGTCAATGTTGCTCCTACAATCACCTGGAGAATTAACATTTCTATGCTTGAAGACACTCAGACGAGAATTTCCGAGCCAACAATTGTTTTAGAAGTAAAATATCCTGACGGTAGAAGTTCAGCATTTGAGATTAGCAGATTCATGTTCCATCGGCTGAGATTTTCAGTATCACAGCTACTGAAATCCATGCACACAATTGAGACTAAAGCCATTGTCAAAAACTGAAGCAATTCCCAAGGTAAATTTATTTGTCTAAAAACAATTTTTTTTTAGTATTTGGACTATGTTGTTTTACTGGTGTCTTACTGGACGGAGTAATGCTTACTGCCGTCCAGACTTCTCAAGCGTTCAGCTGCTTGTTCAGCTGTAAGATCTCTCTGGGCCTGGCAAAGCAGCTCAAAGCCCACCATAAACTTTCTGACGGTGGCTGAACGCAGAAGAGGTGGATAGTAAATGGCATGCAAAGTCCAATGATCGCTATTGCTATTTATCATCGATCCAGTTGGAGCACCTGCAAATTGGACATGATTTTGGTTCAGTGTCTCAACCATTGCAATTAATATCAATTTAATACGAGTTTTTTGCCTTTCTCTCCCAATTAAAACATTGAAATATTGTAATTTTTAGGCTTGAATTAATTTGATATGATTACAGGGGCGTACTTAGGAATATCGGGGCCCGTTTCGTTTCTAAAGGGAAACAAAAATATGATTAATTATATCAAAATTAGATGTTTGTGACTGAGGAAAATCAAAATGATCGGAAAAAAATATTTTTTTTTGGTCAGTGAGTAGCTCTTCACTATGAATCTCTTTAAAATTAAGGAGTAAAGGTGTTCGCGTTTTGAGAACTCGATATCAAATCCCTCACTTGACGAAATTTTTATTTTTGAAAATTTATGGAATTAATTTCCACCAAATTATTCACTGTTGGTATTTGGAAATACTAATTATGCATAATGGCGAACGCAGAATAACTTTTGTTTTGGAAACATATTTCAAAATTTCCTATGAGAGTGAGCGAGTTGACTAGATCTAAATCTCACTCATTTTCATTGAAATGTCAAAAACATGTTTATAAAACAAAAAATATTGTGCTCTTGTCATAATTCTCAACGCACAATACAATTTTTTTTTGTAAACATGTTCTGAAAACTCTTGTAATGTCCAACGCACAATAACTAGGGGAGACTGGGGCAAAAAGTCACAATTGGAAAATTTCAAAATTCAATATCTTTCAAGATAAAAGAGATAGAAGCTCAAAATTTATACCACAAATACCGTCCATAAACCTTCTTCAATGTTGTATGTTTCTTCGAATTCGAACAAGGAATTTAGAAAATGAAAAATATCAAAATTTTTAGCCCTATTTTTAAAATATTTTCCTTGAAGAATATATCAATTATTACCTACAAAATTTACAATTATTATCAAAATTTACGCACTGATGATTATTTCCTAAATGACTTAGATTCTTTGAATACAAAGCCGCTATCTATTTTAGAATTTTACAAAGATTCTTCTCTCAAGAAATATTTTTATTAAACACGACCACTTGGGGTAAAAAGTAACAAAAGCTATGGAGCAAAAAATAAGAAAAACTGAAACAATTTATGATGTCTCACGGCAAAAAAAAACGTCAATGCCATGTGTCGCCGCTTGTTGTTTGCATTGGTCAAACGATTTGCAGTCTTTTGTGTGTTTTTTCTAAAATAGCTTGAAAATCGTTTTTATCGTTCAGTTAGAAAAAGGTTTTTTTTAAAAAGGTGTAGAGGAATAAATTTCCTACGAAAATATGTTATCTAGGTATTTTTTTTAATTTACGGAATTCCGTAACAAAACGAATCAATATATGATAATATCCCATGTCTGATACTATTTGCCCCAGCATTTTTGAGAATTGTCACAGAATTACCTTTTAGAAAACGGCTCGATAAACGTATTTCCTTACAAAATAGAGGAAAATTACTTTCACAAAGTTGTAGAGCGGTAAATTTCCTAGAAAACAGCGCTAATTAGAAATTTCTGGGGCGTTCGAGTACTTTGTAAAAAAATAAAATATCCGTTTTGTGACTTTTTGCTCCAGTCTCCCCTATTGTTTTGTAAATATGTTTCTGATATTTCACTGAGAGTTAGTGAAACCTAGATTTAGTTATTAAACATTTCGTTATCAGTAATATACTATTATCAATGCTCTCCTATTACACATGATAATCATAGTAATTATTTTTTACTATGTAGCTCCCAAAAGACTTGAGAACATTTTAACCAGCACGTTCTCAGAAGAAATTTACTTTTAAATTTTGAACGAAATTGCCTGCAATGCTGCAGGTGAAAACGTTAAAATTCTGTCAAAAATGCGATTTTTGACAAAAATTGCTCTCAATGTGTAGAAGCCTTTACGAGATATTTTTTTGAAAAACTGTTTTGAAGAAGTAGCGAATAGGGGGAATTGGGGCATCTTTGAAAGTGGGGCACTTTTGAAATTGGGATTTTTCACCTACTTTTAAATAAAATTGAGCTTTATCGTGATATAATTTACCTGCACAAACAGATTGAGAAGCTAAATTACATTATAATATGGCTCAATTTTATTTAAAATTGGTGAAAAATACAATTTTCAAAGATTCCCCACTTCCCCCTACTTGCAAGCATCCGTAAATTGGTAACAATTTAATTCGCTTTATTGATGCCAGTGAAGTAAAGTTAGGGGAATGTGCCCATGCTTCTTACGATCCCAACCTTAGTAATGATACCAAATTTTTCCCAAGTTTTTCAATAAATGTGACTAATATGTCTTAAAATCTAAGTAATTTCCCCTAATTTTTAAAATATGGGTGCGGTAAATCACATTTATTATGAATTATAGGAAAAAATGAGTTATGATGAAACTTGGGTTCGTACAAAGCCTGCGAAATTCCCCCACTATATTTTTGTAGAAAATATATGCATTTTTATTGTAACAAGAATTTGTTTTTAAATTTTAAAGTTGAATTCAGCAATTGTTTTTGCCAAATTTCGTCTGATTTAGAATAGGCAGAAAAGGCAAACTGGAGAAAAAGTGAGTTGAGTAAAAATCAAGCAATGCATATTTTTGCTACTTTTCAACTCGAATTGTAATTTTTATTAAAAGTGTTTTTGTTTTTGAAAATCTTTTTAGAAAATTCAAAAACGGAAAGGCGGAGAAAATTTAAAATAACTCTGAAAAACAGTCACAAATAAATGTATAAATTTTGGAAAATAAGTTGATAAAAATTGATATCATCTGTAATGTAAATATTTTGAGGTGAGAGCCTAAAATGTTTACAGTAGAGTCTCTCAAATCTGAATCTCTCAAATTTGAACGACGACGTTTGGATTCAAAATGTCAATTGTGGGGTTATGTTAAAAAATTCGTATTCTCTATGAATGATAATCATATTCATGGGCTTCCTCCTGAATGTTTACATACATTATGATCGTATAAAATGAAAAGGAAGTATTTTACCATATTTTACCACTAAGACTTGTGAGAAAGTACGGGAATTTAATTCAAAGTACAATTTAATGTTACATAAATTTTGTTAGTTTTGAAAAAATCGTTCGAATTTGGGAGGTGAGAAATGTCAAAAATACCCCCCGAGCGTTCGAATTTGGAAGACTCTACTGTAGTTCCTTATTTCTTGCACGAATCCTTCAAAATTTTAAGCATTTAATGAGATTCATAAAAAAAGCTATGTAAGCAACTCGGTTTTGTTTATCTTGGAAAATATCGAATTTTGAAATTTTCAACTTGTACAATTTGCCCCAGCTTCCCCTATATTTTATTTTTTGGGTCAAATATTGTTCTCTTGTAAGTGGTTGAAAGCTTTTTAATTCGCTACTTAAATTACAGTTCCTTTCTTTTGTCGTGTATCTCGATTGGAGCTGTCCCTTTATAATAATTTCCCGAGTACGCCCCTGTATTCTTTTAATCTTAAGAAGCGTGAAAAATGCTTTTGAAAGCTGTGGAGTTATTTTTACTTGAATTATCAGACTGATAACCATAGTAATAATTCTGACAAGGTCATGAACGATTCAAAAAGCGGACAAATGAAAATAGAATTAAGAGATTGTAGGATTTTTTTTTCAAACTTACCATGCCATCCCATTGAATAGGGAAAGGAGCATTTGAAGAGATTATCATACTTGGTAGTAAGTTCCTTAATAACAACTGCTAAATCTTGAGATTGTTCCTCGGACAGCTCATCAAATCGCTTTGTGTTCTTCCGTGCGATAATCATAGTTTCAAATGGCCAACTAGCCCAAAATGGCACAACAACGAGCCAATTTCTATTCTCAATCACAATTCTCTCCTTCTTCTGCAATTCTTTGTTAACATAGTCTAGCAGTAGGGGACGTCGGTGCTTCTCAAAGTACTCACGCAAGTGTTTGTCTTTGTTTGCTGGTTCTGTGGGCAAAAATGAGCACGACCAGATTTGGCAGTGAGGATGAGGATTTGAACATCCCATAGCGGCTCCTTTATTCTCAAATATTTGCACCCAAGTATACTTTTTCTTCAACTCAGCAAATTGTTCTTTCCACGTGGCCAGAACTTGGACAATTTCCGCAATTGTTAGCAGAGGGAGAGTTTTATTTGACTTTGGATGAAAGCAAATAACACGACAAGTTCCTCTTGCGGGAGCCGTTTGGAAAAGGGGATCATCGCTCTCGGGCGGCGATGGGACATCCTCCAGCAGAGCGGGAAAATCATTTGTAAATACAAATGTTGAGGTGTAGTTGGGATTTTTCTAAAGAAATATAATAATAATCCAATGATATTCCATATAGCAAGATTTCAATAGGATTTCTTAAGTGTTCTCCTTACTGTTCCGTTTGCACGAACAACTCCTGGGCACAGGGGATTTTTAGGATCAAATTCTGGGGCATTGAGTAACTCAGGAGATTCTTCTTGACCTGACCAAGGTCTTAGCATTCGATGAGGACATACTAAAACCCATTGCCCCGTTAAGGGATTGTAGCGACTATGCTGATGCTCTGTAAATTTACCAAATTTACTCAGTAAGCAAACTTACTTAAAAAAAATATTACAATCTTACCTTTAATATTAAACGCAGCAGACATTTTTCTACTAATTCACACACTTTCACTAATTTTAAATAGAAATTTTAGTATTTTCTGTGGAATTTGCGCGAAAGTTTTATAGGAAATGATTCGACTTTGAATGGCACTTGTGGAATGATGTTGATTTAATTGAACGAGCTTAATCAAGTCAAGGAAATGATTGAAGATTGAACTGATAAGGTTAAATGATCTTTAGTGCACTATTTTCTCTAGTATCAGCTATTTTAGCTTCTGATAACGTTAATTATTGTACGTAAAAGGCGGATTTCCTCAGCTGGAAAAATACAAGTAAACAAACAAAAATGCACTATTATCAGCTGTTTACATGACTACCAACCGTATTCATAAATATTGGGGTGTGTCGTAATCGTTGGTTCAGTTCAGGTACACAGTACACATGTACTGAACTTGTTTTTTTTCGTGTTTTTACGGTTTTTACACTAGAGAAAATTATGTCCATATTGAAGAGTTTTTCCTACGCGTAGGTAGGGATTGGGCGTCAACATGGACATAAATTTCTCTCGTGTGTAGAAGCCATAAAAGGAGAAATCAAAAGTTATTTCAATTTATGCTATTTTTTATAGTTCAAATTGTGTAGAAAACACACAATTATGACATTAAAAAACTGTAAAACAGTGTATTACATTTTACATCATTGCCTTATATGGAGGCAGTGTTTATTTAAACATAAAAAGTGATTTTGATTTGAACATAAAAGAGAGTTTTTTAATCTGTTTTGAATATATAACAGAAGCATTTGTTTTAAAAAAAAAAGAAGGAAAGGGGTAGGGCAAAAATGAAAGATATGCTCACATGCTAATAATGCTCCTCGGGCTGACTTATTGAGGAGGTCTCTAAACATTACAAATCACTATCTTTCACTGTTTATAGAGGTTTTAAATCTTCCTATACTCTGCATGTTATCTCAGCTTCAAATCGCTCTCCTATAAAATTTGCCTACTGCGAGTTGTTAATTTCTTATTCTGAGCGGAGGATTTTAAAATAAATAAAATCAATCAAGTATGAAATTAAAAAAATCTAAATTTTGAAAGGGTAAAGTAGAATTCGAAAAATGCTCGAAATGTTTTTTTTTTGCAATTCCATATTGGAATGCTCATTTTTTCCCCAATGGTGTCTACACATTTTAAAAGCAATTTTTGTCAAAAATTTCCTTTAAAAAAAATGACGTTTCTGCCTACAAGGATAGGGGAAATTTTCTTTAAAAAGGGATTTTTTTTAAGAAATTGCTCCTAAAACACATTTACACTCTGTGCCAGCATTATGCACTTCGGGATTATGCACCTGACGGAATTATGCACATACAATTATGCAAGGTTGCCTACCATTGGAAGTCAAATTAAATAATTTTTGAAATACGCCTGAATGTATGATAGATGCGGGAAATTGTAAAACACTGTGTTTCTTTTTCAGAATAAAACTTTAATTAATTTTCTTAAGATAAATTTTTTAAGTATTCTAACCATTTATTGAAGAACTCTGGCCAAAAAGTACTGTTTGTATTTCATGCATTTCTATTAAGCAATTGAATCTTTTTTTTTTGACTACTTTTACTCCGCTCGAGATTCGTTCTACAGACGATTTATTCCAAAGAATTCAATACCTCTAGAAGGGAGATCGGTGTTTGAGTTATTTAAAAGCATTCGTTCAAGATCGATTGCAAACCCCCTGGTGGTGAGAAAAAGAAGTTCCAGCCATTGTCTACATCTAGTGGCAAGTTTGGAAAATATTCAGACTTGTCGCGTCTTGCTTGCGGTAATTCATTTTTTTTTTTTTTGTTTTGCTTCAGAACATTTTTTTTAATAAATTGTTTTAACAATTAGAAAAATGTTTCAATTTGCTGAAAGAGTTTGTGTAATATTTGAAGGGGGAAATATCTTTTTTTTATCGTTTAAGAGAGAACATTTTGAATAAATGGTGGACATTTCAATGAATTGATGATAAAAAGTGAAGAATTACCATTACATTCCAGTGTGGTTTAAGTTCATGACATTTAAGGCTAATTTTCAAGTATGTTCGAACTACCGGAACTACCAGATGATATCGGATGTTATCGTCTTTATTATCTCAAGGAATAATGTTTGAATAGAATATCGGATATATGGAGAATGGAGCAGCTGGAGTTCTGTCGGATTTTATTTTATTTATAATGAAAAAGTTTTTATTAAATTTTAGAAAAAAAGCAAATTGATCCTTTATCATTTTTATTCTAAACATTTTTTTTTAAAATTCTAACATCATTTGGAAATATTTATATGGAGCCAACTCAGAAATAAAAACTTTTTGAAAGGTAAATAACCAAAGCTTTTTGATACGTTAAAGCTTAGGCGAATAAAATAATATAAATAGTTTTTCGTCAGACATTATATTTAATTTAAATAATTATTTAAAACAAATTAAATCTTTTATGTTATCTCCTGAAATATTGCTCAGAATGAGTTGGTCCAGTTGGCCCATTGTATTTTACAGAGAGTACTATGTACTATTAAAAAATGAGCTTTCGCTTGTGCGGTTATTCCAGTTGTTAGGAAGTAAGTGGCAGGGATTTTCCATTTAGTTTTTCCATTCTTGGTCTTTCGTGGAAATCAGATGGCGCTCTTATCATGTTTACGATTTCCCGGCCGGAACAAATGTTATACAATATTAGATAAATATTATATACTAATAGGTAGAGTAGGCCTACTATAGTCGGGATAGTAGGCCGATTGTAGACATACCCTCCATATAAAAGACTGTGTCGTTTTACTAGTGGAAGAGACTTTTTGCCAGCTTTAGTATTGGTGTGACTGCCGTGTACGTGTGAATCACAATTATTAATTTTATCATCTGATGAGGCCATTTTCTTACAGGAAACGTAATTCTTAAGCTTCATTGGCTACTTTTATGCCTCTTTTTGTATAAATCTTTGCAAAATAGTAAAAAAATTGCACATTTATTTTCGATGTGATTGTGGCAGTGGAACATATCAGAGACACTGTAGAATGAGTGGAACATATTTTGGACAATTACAGAGTACGAATATCATATATTTTTAAATGAAAAATATAATACAAATCGGACTCAGATTTTTGTCAGACTAGTATCATGGAAATATGTTATAACTCCGATTTTGTTCCGGCCGGGTTTGGTTCGTTATTTCATGCGACACATTTTGTATGGGAGTTCTTAAGGCATCTCCCTTCTAGATATAGAATTCTGTGATTTATTCAAAAAAAGCCCTTGCGGGTATGCAAGTTTTCGTGATGCGTAATGCAATTTCGTGCGTTTTTTTCGGTCCCGAAAATGTGAATAATCCGGGGACTGAGTGTATTAAATTTCGCTGCAATAAAAATTTACGCTCAAAAATAAAATCTTGAAAAGGGTTTGCGATTACGCATATTGTGATACAAAATTGCTCGATATGATGCAATTCTGCTAAATCATTTTATAAGGTTGGCAATCGTGAATAACGTCATTTTCACAACCATGCGAAATTTGTAATTTTGTAGAGAAACTGGTGAGGTTAATAGTAAATAGAGGTATTTTTTTGTAATTTCTCTTGTTCTATAGATTATTACAATATTATTTTATTGTTTTTCTTTTCAGAAAAAACCTCAAATTATGAGGCACATAAATATCGAACGATTTAGTGAGTTGCAGAGGAGGAGAAGTGTACGAAATGTGTGTATATTGGCCCACGTTGATCATGGGAAGACCACACTGGCTGACTACTTGGTGGCCAGCAATGGGCTGATATCGCAAAAGCTGGCTGGGAAGCTGCGGTACCTGGACAGTAGGGCAGATGAGCAGGAGAGGGGAATAACAATGAAGAGCAGTAGTGTAACTTTGTATTATAAAAGTATCCGGGAAAATGAGGAGATACTCATCAATTTGATCGATTCACCGGGTCATGTGGATTTCTCAGGTGAGGTATCTACAGCTGTGAGATTGTGCGATGGAGCTGTGATTCTGGTGGATGTGGTGGAGGGTGTTTGTCCACAGACAAGAATATGTCTCAAACAGGCTTATATGGAATGTCTGAAGCCTATTCTTGTACTCAGTAAGATTGATAGGCTGTTTCTGGAGAAGCAGATGACACCACATGATGCCTTCATTCATCTTTCACAAGTCCTGGAGAATGTTAATGCTGTGTATGCGAGTATTTTTGCCTCAGATGTCATGGCTAAGGAAGATATCACGACAAATAGTGACTATACGAGTGCTCTTGAGAATGTTGATGATTCCAAATTGTACTTTCTGCCAGAAGCTGGAAATGTCATCTTCTGTTCAGCTCTGGATGGATGGGGATTCTCAATTATGCAATTTGCTGTGATGTACGAGAAGAAATTGGGAGTGTCAAGGGAGGAATTGGTTAGAGCGATGTGGGGCAATTATTACTACAATTCCAAGACAAATTCTTGCCTATCGGGTGCTCAGGAGAAGGCAAAGAAGCCGATGTTTGTTCAATTCATCCTGGAGAATATATGGCATATATATGAGACGATTCTCGTGCGGAAAGATCGGGAAAAGATGGGAACGATAGCAGAGAAATTGGGAATAAATTTGACTGCTCGAGATCTTAGAAGTACAGATTATCGGATGCAGTTGAAGACGCTTTTCTCACAGTGGCTTCCATTGTCCAATATTGTCCTTGAGAGTATCTACAAATACGTCCCGGCGCCCTGTAGTATGCCCAGTGAGAAGGCTGAACGTCTCATGTGTTCTCTCAATCAGGATCTCAAATCTTATCCGGCTGAGACGCAAGTTCTTCAGGGGGATTTCATGAATTCTGATCCTCAGAGTGCCAATAAGATTGTCTTTATTTCGAAGATGTGTGCTGTGGATCCGTCTCAGTTGCCACGGGAGGATAAGGATAAAATTGTTCCGTCGTTGGATGAGATACAGCGTCGACGGGAGATTGTACGGCAAAAGATTCAGGATCGTCAAGCATTGGGGCAAATTCAGGCAATTTCGGAGATTGCAGAAAATGATGAGGAAGCCAGTACTGAAGATGAGGAATGCAATGAGATTTTCATAGCTTTTGGACGGGTTTTCAGTGGTACCCTCAAGAGGGGGGACAAAATGTATGTTCTGGGACCAAAGCATGATCCCAAGAATATTGATAATTCAGCAGAATTGCCCAAATATGTGACAGAAGTTACAATTGCCAGTCTGTATATTTTCATGGGGAGAGAATTGGAGGATGTTGAAGAAGTTTGTGCAGGAAATATCGTAGGAATTGGTGGATTGGATAATCATATTTTGCAAACAGCTACTCTCAGTTCAAATTACTTCTGTCCACCCTTTACGGACATGGAATTAATTGCAACGCCCATTCTGAGGGTAGCTGTGGAACCCAAAGCCACCCAGGACATGCCAAAACTCCTCAAAGGACTCAAATTGCTCAATCAAGCTGATCCCTGTGTTCAAGTACTGGTGCAGGAGACAGGAGAACATGTTCTCTTGACTCTGGGTGAAGTGCATCTGGACAGATGTATTTTGGATTTGGAAAATCGTTTTGCACGAATTGAATTGAATGTCTCAAAGCCCATTGTACCCTTCCGGGAGACCATTGTACCCCGGGCGACTGTAGATATGGTCAATGAGGCCGTTGTGCCCACAAATACGGATATTGAGAGTCAAATAGTTACAATCACAACGGCAAATAGGAAATGTTTTCTGGACATTTTGGCACTGCCACTTCCGCAGGAAGTAGTGGAAATTTTGGATAAATCCACAGAATTGCTAAAGATTTATGCCCGAAATACCAGCGGGGGTTGTTTACCAGATAAAACGGTCAAGTCCATGAGGGAATTCCGGGAGCAATTGGAGAAAGCCTTCAAGCAGGCCAATTGTGGACACTTTCCGGAATCTGTCGTGGAGAGATTGTGGAGTGTTGGACCGAGAAAATGTGGCTCAAATATTCTTCTCAATCTCTCAGACTTCAAACACTCGAGTTTTTGGGAACCCTTAAGTGAGCAGGGACAAAAATCCCTGGAAGAGAATAATCTGGACAATTCTTTTGTCAGTGGCTTCCAACTGGCCACATTGGCAGGTCCACTATGCGAAGAGCCTCTCTGTGGAGTCTGCTTCATTCTGATGAATAGCAAACTCGAAACAGACGGAGAAGAGGGGAATTTTGGACCGATTTCCGGACAAATTATGTCTGCCATGAAAGAGGGATGTCGTCGAGCTTTTCAGAAACAGCCACAGCGTCTTGTAACACCCATGTATAGTTGCAATATTGTGGTGAATGCTGAAGTTTTGGGTAGACTCTATGCTGTCATTGGGAGGCGCAATGGGAGAATTCTGTCAGGAGATCTCACAGAGGGAAGTGACAATTTCTCCGTCACGGCAATTATTCCTGTTATAGAGTCATTCAATTTTGCCCAAGAGATTAGGAAACAAACTTCAGGACTAGCTTCACCGCAATTGCTATTCAGTCACTGGGAAGTTCTTGATATTGATCCCTTCTGGGTGCCGTCAACCGAAGAGGAATATTTGCACTTTGGTGAGAAAGCCGATACAGAAAATCGAGCTAAAGTGTATATGGATTCAGTGAGGAGAAGAAAGGGACTTGCCGTAGAGGAGAAAATTGTGGAGCATGCAGAAAAGCAGCGAACACTGGGCAAGAATAAATAAAGGTAACTTTTAAATAAATTTCGTATTAAAGTTGATTTTATTTAAAAAAAAAAAAAAGAGTTTTTAAATGTTTCCTCAATTGCGAATTCCTAGAATCAGTATTTTATAAGTACATTCTTCATTTTTGTCCACTTATTTCCACTCACTCATTCAATTAATTTCATTTATTTTTGGCGAGATAATTAAACTATTAACTTTTATCATTGAATGATTTATTAGGAAATAAATCAATTATATTTATGATGGAATACGATAACTCCAAAAATGCTTAAGAGTAATAGAATCGATTTTCGGACAAAAATTGTTTATCGATTCAAGACCGATTGGAACCGGTTCAGGCTTGTTAGGAATTTCAAAACCTTGCCGAGGAGCCTAAACATGAGACGCATGAGACCACTCGATAGAGAAATACACTATCTAGAGCCACTTACACCTTTGACCTTGAAAAATCGTTATTAAGAATAGTTCAAAGGTATTTTCGTATATGGATGAAATGTTCGCTTATTTATTATTATTAAGGTAAAGTGCTCTCACTCGACCAGTTCCTCGACTCGACCGGTAGAGTTATTTATTCAATTTATTTATATTTGAAATAATATTTAGAGGGTATGATCTAACAATAGGTCAATTATTACATAAATCAGGGGCCCATCAAGCCTAATAAAAAGTGAAGAAATTTTTTCACTTTTCCTTATAAAAATTTTGCAGATATTGCACCGCGACAAACAAATTTCCTCGTAGTTCTTGTATTATTTCGGCGAGCATTATGAAATATGTATTTTTAGATAGCTCTTGATGCACAATTTTGAAATATATCAGACTGATAAGTCAATTCTCTTTAGGAAAAAACTTGCCAATACTCTTCAGTGCCTCTATGCAAAAATGTATGGAAAAATGAAACGTCGAGAGGCCCCTGCATAAATAATACAAATCAGTGACAATTTCACAGAAACTGACGAAATTGACCATCAAAAATTCAAAAATTAAAATTTTGAAAACAGCTAACATATTTACAAACAAAAGTTATTGTGCGTTGAACTTTAAGGTGTGGTGATCACAAAGCAGGCCCAGGCACTGTGATTGACCTATTGTACCTATCCTCTTTATTTGTTAGTAAGGACAGAACCACATTGACAGCCAAATACTCACCATCACCGTCAAAGCCTTACCATTTTTCCTTAATTTATTGCAATTCTTACGCAAATTCTCGATTACCGTATTACCTTATCTCACATTCGGTGGCACTATAAGAAAATAATATAAGAAAATTAAAGAAATAAAAATAAAACGAAAATTCGATAAACGCTGAGCAAAAAAAACTAACTATATAATCTAAGAGAAATTCATCGTACAGTTTTTTTTTGCTCACCGTTTATCGCATTTTCGTTTTATTTCTTCAATTTTCTTATATTATTTTCTTATAGTGCCACCGAGTATGAGAGAAGGTAATACGGTAATAGAGAATTAGCGTAAGAATTGCAGTGAAAGTGCGTAAATTAACTAAATACGGTGAGGCTACGGCGAGCATTTTATTGTCAATGTGATTCTGACCTTAACGTAATTATAATCAAAATAATGATCAGATTACATTTTCATCCGCGTCCAACTGATCTTTCCATTAAAGTCTAGAAACGGCTTAGTTAGTGTGAAACTGATGGAAATTTAGTCAAAATTTGATTATAATCGTGTTAAACCGTCTCACAGCTTAAGGCATTAGATTCCTAGAGTTAAGACTGCGGTAGGGGAAAGCGCGCTACCTTCGGACGACTCAAGCTTCGGACAATTCAATTTATTTTCTATGTTCCTTACGGATTTCACCCATAGTTCTTTTCTGAAAATTTGAAGCATTGGACTAGCAATTAAATTATAATATTATAATGAGCCAAATTCATTTATAACACATTGAAAAAAATTATTTGTGCGAAGCATGAATCGTCCGAAGGTAGCGTGCTTTCCCCTACTATATAAATTTTCTCACAGAATTGGAGAATGAGACATTTTCGAGGATATTCCGATCGTATCGTCTTTAAGGGCTTCCACATATACTCTAAGAATTTTTCATCAAAACACTTAATTTTTACAAAAAAATCGCAATTTGTGTAGGCCATAAGATATTTTGAGGTCCTTTTTTCCTTTCCTTCTGCTACAAAATTCAACTAACAGTGTATTTATCGTAAGATATTTGATAAGTTTTTCTGGATTTCATGTATCTTTCCGATTCTACGTGCAAGAACATACTTAAAGTAAACCAGTTAAATTAATTAAAGTTACCCAGAGTACTTTTTCCTAAGATGCTTCTGTGATGCACCTTTTCAGTGCGTGGCATAAGTGATATATTAGATTTATTAAATATTAGATTTAGTGCATGGAAGCACGAATTGGTTCAAAAAACTGATACTCAATGGGTCAAGTAGTAGAGTACTCGCTCAGGTTCGAATCTTCTTTAGGATACCTTGATTTTTAAGGCGTTCGAATTGTATATAGTGAGTTTGACTGCACTTGATTCCACGGAGAATGGGACTGTTAACATCATCTTCTGTCTTTCGATTGGATTCAAAATAACACGGCATCGTTCTATCCCAATTGATTGATGAGTTGGCGCCCGGGGAGGGACTCTCGGTAGCTCAATTCGTCCTATGTAGACTAAGTCAGAGAATCTGATTAAAATGAAAACAGTCATTTGGCGCAAAAAAAGCAGAAAATAGGTCAAATAAGAATACATGGGTTAAGTGGTAGAGTACTCGCTCAGGTTTGAATCTCCTTTAAATTACCTACCCTGATTTTTTAGGCGTTGAAGGTGTTCGAATTGTTTACAGTGAGTTTGACTGCACTTGATTGCACGAAACATGAAGCATTCCGTTTTTCTCACTGAGGCCCGAAGGAGAACATCTCAGGATTCAGGGTCAGCAGACCTTCTGTTTGCACTTACAATCATTTCCTTTAATGAGCCAAAAATTAAGGCTCCTCAGGAGGTTCTTAAGTATCGATTACGTACATGAAGATGAAAGAAGCTTGGCACAAAACTTTCTTCCTGATCGATGGTCTTAACATCGTTCAGGTGGATTGCAAAACTCCAAATACAAAATTCCTATATTTTTCATCGATCCTTCCTTTCCGTCACCACTTCAAAGCCTTCCTGGAAGATCTTCATATCTATTCTTTTCGTAGAGTTAATCATAATAAGAATATCTTCGGCGTTGTGAAAGATAGATTTTAATAGCATAATCTTAAATAAATCTCACCTATATTTTTTCATGATGTGTGTAACTTAAGACTAGCTATTAAAATATTATATATCAACAACTTAGAATATAACTCGAATAACTCGATTTTTTAAAAAAAAAAAGTCGTTTTATTCGCTTTTTGGATACTTCTTTATACCCTCTAGCTTCCCAGTGAATATTATACTTGAAAGATAATAATTCTTTTCAAAATTATAGAGAATTCAAATATCAAAAATCCTCTACTCTCTGCATGTAAAATCTCAGTTTCAAACCGCTCTTCTGTAAAATTTGCCTACTGCGAGTTATTCGTTTCTTATTCTGAGCGATCGATGTTGTCATAGATAGGTCAGAATCATTAAAGGAATATGGGAAAAATATGAAGTGTTTGAAGCAAGAGTGGGTACGAATCCTGACAGCTTTCTCCTAATACTTTTCTCATACTTTAATAGTTTTAATATGAAGAGATTTTGATTTATATTCTCAGTATTTATTAAATTTTAAAGTTTTTAGAAATCCAATGAATTTTCTAGAAATTATTTGAAAAAAAAAACATAAAAGATCGTTAAAAGCAAATAAAATAATAAAAAATACCAAGAACCATGAAATATGAAAGCATTTCACATTTCATGTTTGAAAGTAAAATCAGCGTATAGTTTTTTTTATAAAATTTAATAAAATAAAATTTAGAAAGTTAAATAGGTCTACAAAATTGTGACTTAATTAAAAATAGAAACTGTAAATTTGAGCACTAATAATAATGATAAATCAATAATTGAACAATAATGTGAATTAAATTGAAGATCCGAAGAAATATTTGCGACTGCATTTTCTGCACAGTTCTGTAATTCTGTAACTCTCATCCACTTGCAAAATAATTTCTTCATCAAAATTCACCCACCATCAAAAGTGATATTCCTGGAAAACAATTATTTTCTCAAGTGCTTATTTAGAGAGCTTTCTTTATGGCTCCCTATCTCTGTGCAAAATTGATTATTTTGCGTTGTCTTATCAAAAGATTCACAGGCAACTCATACACAGTAAATAGTCTGACGATCAAATAGAGATTTTTGATACCAAATAACTTAGAGTACAGGAACTTTAAAACAGGGTTATCAACACAACTGCTAAGATTGCATTGATAGTGCGCTAAAGAAATTAACTTAACAATCATTTTGTACCATTTTGTACTAATTATTTCTATGCGAAATTGTGGTGAAAAATTATCAATTTGCGATCAAAAGAAAGGAAATTAATCAAACCAGAAATTGCAGAAAAAAAGCCAATTTAATATGGGTTTGTTGTACGGGAAATGTCGCGTGGGGAGCAAATTATGAAAGTATCACTGTTACTTTTCAATGCCATCGCCTGTTACGAAATTGTGTAGTAAAGCCCCATTATGTCTACACAGAAGCCCACCAGTTTCCTGAAATATGTCTCGAGAACCTCTCAAGAGTTGCTCCAAACTGATCAAACAGTCATGAAATATTTTTACTTAAAAATCATTCGCTCTTCATTATTGATGAAGCATTCAACATTCATTATAGCAGTAAATGTTGATATGGAGAAAGAAATGCTTCTCTGTGATAAATATCAATAATTCTGGGAAACCTTGAGTGTGTGGACAACTTTCCGCGAAAATGTCAAAAACTCTAGTTTTAACACAGGAAGAAGAGATTTTCAGAAGTGTCATGGTCAATCTTTAAAGCAGAAAGTTGTCTGGAAAATTCCTCCATCAAATTACGAGAGGTTTTATAGGTTCAAGCTCTTTACCTCCGAAGTGAATGAATCATCTTTCAGTATTCGAAAACATTTGATGAACTTTAATTTATCATGCATTGAGAAATATGTATTAAGGTGTGCTTAAGTGGATTGATGTGTTATGCAGGTAAAGGGGAGAAATATTATCATGCTGCATCAAATATTCATAATTCGTTGTACATTTGTGGTCGTTAAGAAATTTTATTTATTTATTTTTTTGATCATTTTTTGGATCATTAATCTTCATCGACAAAACAAAGGTGCTAAACGTCGAAAAAATGCAGTTGTGCTTCAGTTTTAATTAATAACTTTTGGTGAATTTAGCACAAAGCAAAAAAAAAAGAATCAGACAAATGTTTTTGGATGTGATTCAAAAATTTTCCATTTAAGTATAATACCCGAGTAAACAAATATTTCAAAAATATGCATAATGGGTCCAGATTAAATAAGCTTTATAATTCTCTGAAGCTCTAGTGCTCTAGTCATTCAGAGAATGCGATGAGACAAAAAAAAATTTTTGGGGTATTAATTATACCCTCCTAAATTCACTATTTAGTATTTTATGCAAGGACTTAATCTGAAGAATTCAGTCGTTGGGGTCCTGATTTTTGGAGACAGTTTACAAAAAAAAAAAACGTTACTGTTCGGTGGCCAAGATTTCTCAGAGTATATATTCATTGGACATCAAAAAACTGAATTATTTCCTCTAGGGTAAATTTCTTAATTAAAAACCATTTCCAGACGGTTTAGCTTTGACCGAAGATTCAACACATTAAGTTCATATTTTTTCTGAAGAGAATTACATAAATTTGCTCCTTGACTCTTCTAGAATGTTACTGTTTAGTGAAAATTCTTTAGATATAATTTGAAAACTTCTTAAATACAAGAAAAATACGCGAGTGTAAAATACTTCTATTGGAAACAAATTAATCCAAATGGAGACAAGGGAAAGTTTCTAATTGGAGACAAACAGTGCAAGTGCGACGAAAGGCTTCAAAAACCTTGTTGAGTTGCTCCTGAGTGCAGGATTTGTTCTTATTCCTGGTCTTTTTTTCTTTCCCATCTAAAACAATAAGAAAATCTCTCCAAAAAATCATATTTCCGGGGTTTCCTATTGAAGCATTTGCAGACACTTCAGAAAAACCCTTTCTGTTCACGGAATAGGTAATTATTTCATTTGAAAACTTCCGTTAACAATTAAGATTAACACTGAATTTAACTGAAATTATCCAGAAATATGACATAAATGTTAAACAAAATGATTAAACAACAGTTACCTTATTGTGCTTTTCATTGGAAAACATGGTCGATCGATGAAAAATTCGATGGTGAAAGGGTACACTTTTAATTTTTCTGTAAAATTAACAAATTAAAATTTGTGAATATAATTGGATTTTCGCTTTATTTGGAGCAAAATTAACTAAATAATGAAACCGTGGCATAGAAAATATAAAAATATAATAATTTAGTACTGTATTTATCGTAAAAACAATGACGTTTCCATTTGGAGTAGTGAAAAATTTCCATTTGGAGCAGGTTTTGAATTAGCTTAATTTACCCTAAGCTGATGAGCTAAACTCGTACTTGAACGGTAGAGTTTTTTTTACCTTTATCACAACCTTTTTTACATGACATAATCTGATGTAAGATATGCCGAAAATTGTATTTTTTTTTTGTTTAAAATTCTGCCAAAAATCGAAATTTCATTTTAAGAAAAAGTACAGTTCAAGTATCAGTTTAACTCATCAACTACCAGAAAATATTTAGTTTTTTGACCGCAGATGAATAGGGTAAGTGTGCCAAATTCCGGCTAGCTTGTAATTTCGGCCACATTTTTTGTTCCTCGAATTTCATTGAATTTTTAATTTTTGCATACTCTAGAAATAATACAATGAAAAAAATAACAAAAAATGTCGCTTCGACGAATAAGATGATCTAAATACGACATTAGAAGAATTCCAGAAGGGCAAGGAACTGTGAAAATAAACGTGGCCGAAATAGGCCAAAAATATGCATTTTTTGCACATATTTATGCATTTTAGAATGTATTAAGAGTGAATTTAGAGAAAATAAAGACGATAGACTGCCTATAGGCAGTATACAAGGTTCCAAGGAACACTCCTTATAAAAAAGTAACAAATAATTTCAATTTATATTAAAAATATTACATTTCAAACATAAGACTTTGGGGCTTCCATGCAACTATGCCGAAATTTGGTACACTTACCCTATACTCTTGAGAAATTTTGTCCACCTAAAAGTTATTGTTTTTAAACCGCCTCCAAAAATTAGGTTCCAACGGCTGAATTTTTAAAATTTGTAAATGAAAATTTCAGAAAATATATTTAAAATGTTGTGCTTAAGAGCTCAAATTAAATAATTTTTTATATTGTCGAAAAATAAAAGCAAATTTTTTCTTGAAAACATTATGAGTTCTCGGAATATCTATTTCTAAAATTTTTAATCAGAACTTATACAATCTTCAGACCCAATACGAGTTTCAGTCCTAAGGTTGTGGCTTAAATTTTCAAACCTCTTTAGGTAAGATTTTTGGAAAATATTTTACTTGGGATTCAATATAACCGAATCTCGTAAAAAATCTTATTAAGTAATTTAAAATCTTTTTGATTCGCTTTAACCAGTTTTTCGTTTATAGCTCTTTCCGGACCGCAGCATATGCTGCAAGCCAATTTCACAATTTTTTAATCAAAAATATCTAAGCTCAGGAATTAATTGAGGTCCTACAAAAAATATTTCACATTTGGACATCCTTATAGTATGTAATCATCCACAAGAATCGGATTTTTATCAATTCTGAATAATTAAAAAAAAACATTGTTTTTCATAGAATATTCATATGCTTCTTTGGGTACTACAGTCCCAAAAGAGACAAAAGAGATAGAAGAAAGTATCCAAATGACATATTTTGTAAAACATTTTTTATTTTTTAACTTTGTCGTAGTTAATTTTCTCTATACTAACGACAAAAATATGCTTTTCAATTTTTTTTCTAAAAGCTGTGTTTGACGATAAAGGTATATTCGCTGCTGTCCCTGACTATGTTTACTTCATTTCATTTCATTTTATTGAGGGGTTTTCGTCATTGTTGGCGATTCCCCTAAAGATGACTATGTTTACTAAAACCCAAAACAAGTTTCAGAATTTTTTTTTTTAAAACGCATTTTTCAAATGAATCAAATACATATTTTTATCACATTTTACCTTCTGGTGTAATTCCTCCATCATTCCGCCAAGAACGCTGATGATTGCTATTTCCATTTCGGCTTACCACTGTTTAGGGCTACTAAACACTAAGGGCACTTAATGGTCTCTACATACTTGAGAAATGTATGTCCATTTCGACGACTCAGAATATAGTGTAAGTGTACCCAATTTCGGCATAGTTGCGTGTAAGCGCCAAAGTCTTAAGTTTAAAAGGTAATATTTTTCATACAAATTGAATTTTTGTAATTTCTTTTTAAGGAATGTTGCTTCGAACCTTGTAGTTTGTTTGTCTTTGTTTTCTCTAAAATTATTCTGAATATATTTTAAAATTAATAAAATATAGACATAGAAAAATATTTCGGCCACCTTGATTCTCATAGTTCTTCCGGAATTTTTCCAAAGTCTTTTTCACATCATCTCGTTTATCGAAGTGACATTTTTTTTGTTTTTTTTTGCGTTGTATAATGTGTAGAGTATGCAAAAATTAAAAAAAAAAATCATGTAAACTTGAGGAACAAAGAAGTGGCCGAAATTGCAAGTTGGCCGAAATTTGGTACAGTTACCCTAAGTCGAACAACTCGATGTTTTACAAAAATCGTTTTATTCGCTTTTTGGATACTTTTTATATCCTCTACCTTCCCTTTGAATATTATACTTGGAAGATAATTATTATCAAGGTTATACAGATTTTAAATCTTTTTTTCAACTGTTTAGGGTAAGTGTGCCAAATTCCGGCCAGCTTGAAATTCCGGCCACCTTTTTTGTTTCTCGAATTCCCATGAATTTTTGATTTTTACATACTCCTGAGATTATACAACGGTTTACAAGGTTCCAAGCAACACTCCTTAAGAAGAAGGAATAAAAAATCAATTTTTATTAAAAATATTACATTTCAAACTTGAGACTTTGGCGCTTGCATGCAACTATGCCGAAATTTGGCACACTTACTCTATAATTTTTTAAATTGTACGCTGAAATTTTTTGTGTCATTTTATCTCAATAAAAAGGAAGTTCTAACTGCGCAATTTTTCCTAGTAGAGAATGAATTAGATATGCTATTGTTTGAGTATAGCAGACCTGTAACTTGAGTGATAAAGTTTTCATAGAGTAAATGTGTGTGAAATTGATGTGAAGACGTGTTTATGAGTTTCTTATCAACTGAAGAAAAATGTGTGTATTTTGGGGGAAAAGAGTTATCATATCCGCTGTGGAAATATTTAATTGACTTACTTCATCATTGTCAATTACAGACTTCTGCACTATCTTGCTCCAATACCGAATATTTGCGATACTACAAAATGTTTTTAAAAAGTTCAGGTGAATTTTGAACTTCAGCTTATCTGCAATCAAAAAAAACAAAAACCAGCAGCAAAACTTGTTGGAGAAAATGCGAAAAAATGAAATGAGAGAAATTGACGAGACAATCACAAAGTTAAATAATTGGTGGCCTATATATTATTATTTTTTTTGCAATTAATTTATTAGTATCTCTATAAAAAAATTATTTGCTTTTTAACATCCTTATTGTACGCAATATAATTGTATTTCTACCTCTCAAAATATTAGCTTCAGCTGTGAGAGTCGGTAATGTACAAATGGCTGAAAGTCTTTCTTTTTCTTCGTCTTTCAGTGAAAATTTTTTAATCTATTTTTTCCACGGTATTTGATTGTTTTGAGAGGGAGAAAAGAGACATTCAATTACATATAAAAGGGATACAACAATTAATCTTAGCCTAAACAATTATTTTTTGTATGATACAATTTGCTTTGTTTGTCGAAAGTAAGTCAATATAATCAGTGTGAATACACAAATAAAAAATAACTATATCTACAAGCCTTCGGGCAGATTTAACATTTACCACAAAAGATATGAGAAGAATTAAAGTGAAATATTGCGATATTGCATAATTTTGCAAGTGTTTAGCATTAAAAAGTCATAATTTACAACTTGGCTCTCCTTTTCATACATTTTGCACCAAAAGAGATGAACAAAAAAAAATGTAGAATAAAAAGAAATATTTGTAAAAAAAAAGAATAGGGCAAGATCTATGAAACTATTAAGATTACTATTACTGTGTATTGTTCCCAACACCTCTTATAACTTTGTGATTTTTTTTCTTCTTCTTTCCTTCCAATAAGTTCCAATCTCTATTCCGAAATCGCAAAATTATTATGCAAATGAAATCAAATTTCTTAACGATTGCACGCTCACTCTTGTGACCTTTTGCTTGTAGAGTCTTTTCTTAACATCTCTCTGTGATGTCTTTTTTTTCTCTCCTCATTCAGCTGAGAGAGAAATATACAAAATAAAATTTACAACAAAAAAAAATCTATCGACATTGTGCTTACTGGACATGGACTGTAGCGATTAGAAAGTGTTTTTGTTCGAGAGAGTGGGAGAGAGACATTCCGCGTCGCGATTTATTGGAAATATACACCTTAAATGCCCTCTTGTCTCACTCAAGACACTCACACTTTTTAAGGGGGATGGCGGTGATTCCTACAGGTGTCCATTGAGAGTTTCCGTGGAGCTCTGAAGATGCACAGGACTCCGGAACGTCTTCCCATGCACAATCTGAGTAAGTCCTTCGCCAGCATACGAGAGCAGTGGAGATATCTCACAGATATCACCATCAACTGATCCACCTGATGTCTCAATATATTGTCGATGGAGGCGGAAGATGTCTTGCCTGTTTTGGGATGTTTTAAGAGCGTCATAACATTTTTGTCTTTACAAAAAACACCATGAATTCAAACTATTTGGCAAATTTAACAATCATGCAAAAAAAACATTAATAATAGCCACTGTAACGATTTGTAAATGAGTTTTTGAGTAAGATTTTAATCTATACTTTCATAGACATTTAATTTTTTTTAATATTGACTAGAATTTCGAAATTGGTTAGGGGAGAATTGTGCAATTGACGACTCATTTATCAAGTGAATCTAAACGAAGTAATGGTACTATTACAACGAAAAATAGAATTTTTTCTGCACTTTCTCATTATTAAGTGTTTCTACATAACCGACTTTTTCGCGTTGGTTCCTGTCACGACTCTTTCGTTGTTTCGAAACACACGAGAACAGTAAAAATAGTCGAGACAGGAACCAACAAAATGAAAAGTCGATAATGCAGAAACCTTCGAGAAATCATGTACTCAAAAATTGTCCAGAGTATGAATTCTCAGATGGTGAGTTTATCATATGATAAATTTACCGGTGTAAGATCGCCTTTTCTAAGTATTTCAAGATACTTTAACATAGATTATCATATAAATTCGAGGATACCGTGAGTGTTTCACATGATATTTTGCGTGAAAACTTAAAAAAAAATATGGCAAAAAACAAACGATCAGTAAAAAGTTCTAAATGGGCAGTAAAAAATTAAAAATGAGCAGTAAAATATCTAATTATGATCAGTAAAAACCTTAAATCTTTACAAAAATGGACCTAATTTATATATTTAACATTTAAAATAGTTCCACATAAAGTGTAAAGCCCTTTATTTTCCCTTTGCCTAGATTTGGACGAAAATATCACTGTTTCAAAGTTTTTTGTTACTGATCAATTTTAACTTTTTACTGCTTATTTATTCAATGCCAAAAAATATTCACAAAAATCGATATAAGAGCTGTGAATTTCTCACGTGAATAACTCATGAATTTCAAAATTCACTCCTAGGAGAAAGATTCCCTTTTTCGTTTTTCATGAAATACCACAATTGAGGCACTCGGAGCAAAAAAAACTCTAAGTTGTATGCATTTCCCTATTAAAATAGCGGTTTTTGCTCTGAGCTCCTCAATTATGGTATTATTCCAGTGAAAAATAAAAAAAAATAGGAAATCATTCTCGCTTGAACATTTTTTAGTACGGCTATTCTCAGGTGCTTCTGCATTATCGACTTTTCTTCATATTGATTCCTGTCACGACTGTTTACCGCAGTCTTAGTCGTGTTCCTAAACCACCAAACAGTCGTGATGGGAACCAACTAAAATAAAAAGTCATCTACGCAGACGTACATGAGGACAGTTATTTATGTACTAATAAAAATGTTCTAAAGAAAGATTGACCCTTTTAATTTTTTCATTGAAAGAGAATTATTATGCCCAGCGCAGAATAACTTTTATTTGCAAACGTGTTTTCAAAATTTTCTATAAGTAAGATTATTATTAATCGTATCGGAATATTTGTTACAATGTCATGTTTATGATACTGTTGTTCTATCCCGTGTTGGAAGAATCTGCTAAGTCCGTTTGTAGACCGTCCAGGAGCACCTTCACCGCAGTATGAATGCTTCTTCCATGCTCCCATAGTTGTTGGGCAGAGGCAGTGCATTTATTTATATTACGTTTTATTACAGTGAAAATGTCTTTCCGAAGATTCAGTTGTATTGCACCGGGCGGGACTCAAACTCACAACTACGAGAGTTGAGTCAGAGATCTCATCCGTCCAAGACCAATGATCTTGCCTATGCCTATTGAGCCACCGAGATCCCCATGATAAGTAAGATGACTACATCTACATTTCATTCACTTCCATTGAAAGTTTCGAAAGAATGTTAACTAAAACAAGTTATTGTGCGTTGGACATTAGCATTAATTTTCTAAAGTTTTGTATCCGTAATATGGGTTGTACACCTGAGGTTAAGCTATATGGCTTAACTTCTATAATTTCTATTTCTATAAAGACAATTTTTTGGGAAAATATTGACTTAAGATTATTTAATAAGAATAAATAAAATCTTAGTTTGTTAAAAATAAATGCTCCTGTTCGGTATTCACAATTTAAGAACTCTCGTGAACAAGACTAAATCTCAATCTGAAGACCACCTAAAGCAGTCTTCAGACTAGAGGTTTAGCCCAGTTCCCGAATAGGTCATTCAACTTTAATAATCCAATTCTAAGTAAAATTTTTCCAAAAAATTGTTATTGATAAGAAATTAGAGCAATTAAGCCATATAAGGCTCACAGCCGGTATAAGGGCCTAAATAGGCTCAGATTGATCCTCAAGAAATATTTCGCAGGTAAAATTTGGCAGTACCTAAATATTTATCCCAAACTGTCATGCACTGAGGGCTTTACTGCCAAATTTTACAAGCTTCATATTCACGAGGATCAACCTAAGTCTATTTGAGATTTAAAACGGTTTTTATAACTGAGATTTAGATTTAGCCATATGGCTTAACTTTTCTAATTTCCTTCCAGGCGCGATTTAAGTTAAAATTTTGATTTAAGTTTGGATATTAAGAGAAAATGATCCATTAGATTTTCGAAAATGTCTCGTTATTTAGAATTTCACGACCTTCAGAATCTGAGCTAAACTTCTAGTTTGAAAGCCGCTTAAACTACCGCACGCGCCCTTCATAATAATTCTCCTAAATTATATTATTTTTCACAAGCTTCTGGACGATATGAGAGATTTCTAATGTGTATAATCCTATAGGAATTAATGGAGCAAAAACTTATGGGGCAAATATCTATAGGGTAATTTGTGATATTTCGATTCGCTTCATTACGGCGGTGCTTATAGACTTTCAAAAATAAAATAAATGTCCAGTTGACATAGAAGAGGATAGGTCAGCACAGCAGTTAAATGTTTTTTAAAGATTCCCTTTCCAAAAATTTATTAATTATAAATGCAACTAATAAAATTTGTCTAATTTCTCTTTGACATTGGCTCTTTGAAAATGTATGGCACATTTCCCATATAATTTTAATTATTTTCGAAACTGTCCCATCCTATATTGACAGAAAAGATCTTACTCTACAACTTTGCCATGGATAATATTAAACTGTCTTTATGATAAATGTTCCATATCTAAGTTATTTTCCAACACCTGTTTTTGGAGAGACATTTACCCACTCGTTTATGAAGGACAGAAAAGGCAAACTGTATTAATTTTTTGTCACTTTTTACCCCGCATAAATATTTTGATAAAAGAATTCTGAAGGTTTTTGGAAAATCTACGCTATTTAAAAAAAAGATCACTAATTCATAAATTTAAGAAAAAGTTTCAATATTTTAAATATTTATTTAATTTTGCTTTTGATCTTTTAAGGAAAGTGAATGTCAGGCTACTTATGTGATAAAAATTCAAATTTTCGACCGCTTAAAGGATATTAAATTTTAAAATTTACGATTTGACATGTTTTATCCTACATTCCGCTTCAAACTAATTTATTGGAAAATTACTAAATTCGATGTATATATAATAGGGTAAAACGAGGTAATATGGAATCATGTCTAATTTGGAACTTTGAGATTTCCTAACAGTTTTAGATAGCAAAAGGAAAAAAACAACGAAGTAGTGCACTCTCGAATGTAAAGTCTTGTACTTCTTCGTGGTTTTATTTTTCTCTTCGACCATATAAAACAATGAGAAAATCTCAAAATTCCAAAATAGACATGATTTCGAATTACCCCATCTTATTTTATTACACTGTAATTTTTAAAACCATTTTGACGTCGGTCTGGAACTCAATTGATTTTTTTTAATATTTATCATTAATTTAGTTAACCTTTTGAATACAATTAGGTATCAGTGACGCAAAGAAAGAAGATTGTAAAGAATCTCAGCTAAAAACATTGTTTCTGGCTATTTAGAGTAAAATACAATTTTAGATTTTAGATGATCATGGCTCTGGCACACCTTTTAGATGGGTCAAATTTCATAAAATCAAAATTCACATCCCTTTCTTTCTTAAAAGTTTAGCATATGTCTATCCTACTCTTTCGCACTCTTCTTCTTTTTCTTTTAAACATCACACCAAATTAAATTTGGTTCAGTCCAATTTTGAGACCGAAAGAGTGGGATAGACTTATGCAAGAAAGAGAAGTGAATTTTGATTTCATGAAATTTTACCGATCTAAAAGGTGTGCCGGAGCCTTCAAAAACAAAATTCAATTTTTTACTGAAAAACCTTTTATTTTTAGGTTTAATAAAATAATTCTAATGTCTCCGACACACCCTTTAGATCAGTAAAATTTCATGAAGTCGAAATTCACATTCCTTTCTCAAATCTATTGCACTCTTTCACACTCTTCTTCTTTTAAACATCATAACAAATTAAATTTAGCTCAACCGAATTTGAAGTTCGAAGGAATGGGATAGACATACGCAAAACATTTGAGAAAGAAAGGGATGTGAATTTTGATTTCATGAAATTTTACTGATCTAAAAGGTGTGTCTGAGCCATAACAGTGCATATATTAAATATCCGAAACTAATTATTGTTTATTTTATTAACAATGTATTATCATTTTGCCTTAAATACGGGAGGATATAATTGTCCTTTTAGAATAGATTAATATCTACGAAATAGGCCGAGTTATGCTATTTATAATAAATAAAAAACAACGGTCAAATTATTGCAAATTCTAATTTATAATTTTTTTTTAGTTTTCCTTTTACTGATTTAAAGAATCATATTTTGCGTAAAAAATATAAAATCAAAATATTGCTATTACTATAATAATTTTTCTTTTTAATTGCATAACCAACAATTATTTCTAATTACCTGAGACTTTAACCTCAAATTGAAGCATTTCTTTAAATTTCTTACGGCCTCTACATATTGGGAACAATTTTCGTCAAAAATTGTTTTTTTTTAAAGGAAATTACCTGCAGTTTTGTGGAAACTTCAAAATTCTGTCAAAAATGCAATTTTTGACGAAAATTGCTCCCAATGTGCAGAGGCTTCTTTAGAGAGCCAAGGCCATATTAAAACTTAAAACGTTATTAACTGAAAAAATTATTGATTGTGCTCTAAAAAATTATATTTGTCAATATTCGAATGCAGACTACATTCCCCTACTATGAAGGATGATTAGGTCCAACTGGTCTAATAATTCAAAAATTACATTATTTTATTTTGAAAAATTTAATAAACAATTCACATCACGCAATATACAAGATCTCGCATGATTAGGTTACTAATTTATTAATTCAAAAGTTCCTTAAAGACGACCCATTTAAACTAGGATATTTTCATTCTAAATTTCCTCTTTGAAAAAGTCCGGTTTTTATATTTACCCTAGTTGATTTTTGCATATCTGCGACCGTATCTTCAGAACAATTTGTCCATTCATTTATTCAGAATAATTAATTGTTAATCAAAATTTTTCGATGGGACAAGTTTCGTATAAAAGATTATTATTCGATCTTGTGTTCGTTCTCAAACTTCCATCAACAGTAGGGGAATTCTGTAACAGTACAAAAATGTCATATGACAAATTTAAAAATTTTTATGTACTTAGTAAATTCGAAAGGAGTAATTAAAATTCTGAATCATATTTGTTACTGAGAAGAGCTTCACAGAGTTGCTTACAGTGCCAATTAAATGCCCATTGGACTTTAATGTTGGCCTAATCCGGATTTTACCATGAAAATTTGTCATATGACATTGTCATACTGTTACAGAATGCCCCTACAGGGATATTAAATAATAACGTAAGCTTTTTTTAATTTAAATTTACGTTAATAAAATTTGCTCTAAGAAATCAGGGGTGGAATGATAACTTTTCGACACTATCGAATCGATAGTATCGATAAATCTAAACCCCTTAGATTAAAGGAATGACGACTTTTTACGCATTGTTGAGTGATTCACAGCGAACAGACTGGGCTTTTCTGCATGGTCATTGATTTTTTACGCCCTCATTGCTTTTTTACACGTGGAAAAAATATTCAAAAAATTGCGGCACAAAACCAATTTTTGCGCCAATTTGATGTTTTCTTTTCGTTTTCTGAGACATTATTCTTTAAAAAGAAAATGATTTATTAGTAAAATTTGCCAAATCTAAACACCTCGAATAAAGAGCAAAAAGCAATTGGTCGGCTATTTGCTCTTTGCTCCTTTCTCAATGTATTCTTTTTAAAGAATATTGTCTCATAAATCAAATTAGTCCAAAAATTGATTTGGTGCAGCAATTTTTTGATTATTTTTTCCACGTCTAAAAAAGCAATGACCATGTAAAAAAGCCTAGTCTGTTCGCTGTGATTGTATCTTTCTTATCTGTGTCTTTCTTAAAAGAATGTGACTGTTAATAAGTATCTATATTAGTTACAGGAAGAGCAGCTATCGCTTAAATTTTTCCGAATCGACAGTCGATAGTATCGAAAATAAATTAATATGTCACCCCAGGAAAAGTGATTTTTTCTAACTGCAGTTCTCAACCCCTCGTCCATAAAAGGTTGATACAACTTTACAACGTTTCGAAATAAAATAGTAAATCCACTAAACTTTCTATTTTAGCCGAGACGCATTTAAGAAAAAAAGAGATTTTATCCCAGACACTAAGGATGATTTTCCAAGACACACCGTAGAGTGCATTTTGAGAAAACCCCGTTTAAATGGGGATAAATTAGAAGAGTATTTATTGATACATTTTTAATCAACTTACAGCGTTATCACACTTGCACATTAAAATTTTAATGTGATTCACATTAATTGTCGCTTGTTAGCGTCCAAATAAGTTATTTGTGTCTTTGAGTCACTTAATATTTGGGGTTTTTCTATTTATTGATAAAGAAGTAGACTTGGCCTGCAAAAGTAAGTTTAAATTCACCTAAAGCCTAAATATTTTTCACATTAAAAAATTAAAGAGAAAATCGCATTAATTTTTCACATTAATGCTATAAATCAATTTTATATCAAATTTTGCGGACCAAGTCTACCTTTTTATCAATAAATAGATCAAATTTTGAGTGTAAAATGATTCAAACACACAAATTACACCTTTGGACTCTCACCAGCGACAATTAATGTGAATCATATTAAAATTTTAATGTGCAAGTGTGGTAACACAGTTAGATATTAGTAATTTAGCTGATAAATTTTAGTTTCTCATAAACTCAGATACACACAAAATTGCCTGACCATTCGCATTGAATACTCTTAATATTTTAATTAATATGCGAATTATGTAGATTCTGTGCATGATTTTCGCTAATTCGTTATGTTGCCATTAATCTTGTGGAGTTACTTCATCTCTAGACTGAAAAATTATGGAAAAAAATGTAGGTGGGTACTTGCCTGGCTGTCGATGGGCAGTCTTTCTTGGCTCCATCAGCATTCTTCAGTGCACTGAATTCCTCGTTGCGCTCCACTTCAACCACAACAAATTTCTCAGCAAATTGGAATACATCGAAGACAAATTTCTCCACTTTGATACCATTGGGCTTGTCTGGTGTCCGTCTTACCCCATCCTTATCCACGCTGGGTATCTTTTTCTGGGCCACGTGCAACTTGAGCTCCTTCTCATGTTGCCCAGCCACTCGCTGGAGGAATGCTGTGGTGAAAAAGTGATTGCATATGTTGCCAGCGCTGAAGGTCAGCCTGCCATCGGGTTTCCGCATTTCGGCTGACTTGCTGGTGATTTCGCTGTACTCCACCACTTGGTACTTGCCATCCACAACACACACTACACCAACAGGTTCGCTGGGTTGGGACTTCTCGACCACCTTGGCAGCACAATCTGCGCGCTGTTGGACACAGTAACCGATAAAAATGGGATCGGCCACACGGATGAGAATGTTATCGACACTGTGAGCATGGAGATAGAGTACTCCTCGACTGATCATGTCACTGAGGATACCCCGTTCACAGAGGGCACGGTAGATACCACCGTTCCCATCTGGAGCCTTGGCCAGTCGATGGCGCTCATCCAGGAGGATACGACCTTCGAAGTCGAAACATGGGAGACTACCTTGCTCAAACATCACAATATCCTCCTCCCGAAGCCCAAAGAAATCATGCTTCTCGAAGAATCTCCTTGTGGGCTCCATCGTGTGCTCACTGGTCATGATGTACCTAGAGATTTCATGCACACACTCTGTAGTCCCGAAAACTAATCCAAGGAGACAAGCTTTGTCACTTACCAGGTAATATGGCCCTCCTGACCAGTAGCATCGTGAGCAAGTCGCTCAAGTTTGCGGATTCGTTCAGCCTGAATCTGGAATAGGGTTTTTCGCGATGGTAAACCCACGTCATACATCCCTTTGGGATGATTAAAACCCAATCGTGTACCCTGACCACCTGCCATCAGCAATACTCCCACATAGCCCTGTGCAACCTGCCTCAGACCCTCACTCTCGTATTCCCTCAACAGAGTAGGATCTGTACGTTTTACAGACATACACAGGGATTCTGGCATGGGCTGCAGCTGATCATCCAGTTTCTCACTGGCATCCTGCAGTCCAGCAATGGCACGCCGGAAGATTGTATGAACCTCTTCCAGGTCAAATTCATTAATATCCTCCTGCAGCTCTCGCCTCTCGTCATCCGTGAGCTCATCCCAGAACTGTACGAGATGCTCCTGGCCGTATGTGGCCAGGTGATCACGCAATTTCTCGAAGATTGTCATTGTGTCGGATTGAGGAAAGAGCCTGCAGTAGAGGGAATTGAACCAGCGGAACACCATCAAGAACACTTTTTTGGGTATAGGAAAATAATTTGTGTGTAGAGTCCACTTGGAGAGTACCCAAATACCATCTACACAACACTGAGACACTGCACAAACTGAGGAACAAGTCTCACGGGCTGTTGGCCTTTTCCACCGTCAATTTCCTCCCACTCTTCGCCATCCAGAGAAGCCCAACACACCTCTGCCATTCGACACTTTCGCGCTTACACGTACTCCAAGTACTTTTACTTTTTGTCGCTCAACTCCTGCTATCACAAAAATCCATCCACACTGCGAGATCACGGAAAATAATACACATTTTATTTTCCCCCCATTGATAAACACACACGCAGTCTCATCGAGTGGAATTCGGACAAGATTCGGGTAGCCGAATGATGATGTTTTCGAAAAACAAATTCACCCGCCGCCTCCATCAAATCCGAAAACCCACTGAGCGACGAAAAAGTTGCTCAGTTTGAATTTTTAAAAACCTTCTTATATCAACAACGATTTATTAGGGGAGACTGGGGCAATATTTGCCAAATCAAAAATTTAAATATTCGATATCTTTCAAGAGAAAAGAGATAAAAAATTAATTTTTTTTACCACAGATAGCCTGATTGAAGTCCTTTAAACGTCCAATGTTTTAAAGAATTCGAGTAAGAAATATAGAAAATAAAAAAAAATTAAAATTTTGAGGCTTCTTTTTAAAATATTTGCCCGTCAGGAGATATCAATTTTCATTGACTTGCTTTCCATTTTTTTTTTCATTCGTGTGTGTTTTCATGATAATTTGAACCCGCTCAACATTAATATGTTATCGGTTTGAGCTTTTTATAAAAAGTCTCCTTTCTAAAAATATACTTTTAATTAAAAAAAAGCACTCGGGGTAAAATTTGTCAGAAGGCATGGGGCAAAATTTGGCAAAAAAACAAAGAATTCCGATGTTTTACGCGGCGAAGAGAAACGTCATTGTCAAAAAGTCACCGCTTGTTATTTGTTTTCGTTTATCAAAAGATTCCCAGTAGTTTTCTCGTATTTCCTAGTTTCTCGAAGTCAGGGAGTTCCAGATTGATCTATTCCAGCGATTCCAGCTTAAGTGAGAACTTCAGAATTTGGATATTTAGCTTGTAGTTATATTAACCCTTAAACGACGAGACACTTTTTACGGACTGAAAATCAACAATAAAAATTAAACGGAGAAACATAATCAATGATAAGTCTTACATCTAACCTTGAAAAGTCCAACAGAGTCTGATTCTGTGTATTTTGTGCTTCTATGAACGATAGGGACAAAAATAGCCCAAAAATTTAGGTAATTTTTCTGACAATGCCAATGAATAATATTTTTCGCTTCAGTGAGAAATATTACGTATGAGTATTGTAGTTTTTATTGCCAAAAGGGTTTTGCTTGAAAAATATTAGAAGTATAAAAAATAAATAAAATCAATTATGAATTTGAGAATTTAAAAATTCGATATTTTTGAGCTTAAATATTTACTACATAGCAAATAGCTAGAGACTTGTAAAAAATATTCTAGATTCGTTCAACCTTCTACTTTACAATTATGTACAGACATAAGAAAAAAATAACTTTAGGTAGTCAGGAAAATTTATTTTCTTTATGGGACACCGGTGTCCCAATCGTCCTTAAAGGGTTAATATAATTATAACCATTAATCAACCTTTCAAGAGTATCATGATCCGAGAGTATCAGAGAAGCCTGAAGAAGCTTGACCCTGAGAAGCTCTTGTTGGCTCTGAATGCGGTGAAGGATGGTGTATCGGTGAGATCGGCTGCCAAATCCCAAGGAATTAACCGCGAAACATTGCGACTCAATTGGAAAGTAAGAGGAGGAGAATTGGAGGATACTAAACTCCTAAAAACTGCGAAGTCAGGTCGATTAAGTGTGTTCAATGAAGCACAGGAAGCTGCTTTTTATTTTTCCGCGTGTAAAGATGAAGAAGTGTGACGTAAGAAGAAGTCAAGTGAGATTTTAACAGATCCCGAAATGATATCGCAACTTGCAGCTGAGCAGAAATCTGCTAAAAAACAAAAAAAAAAAAAACTGAGAAAGAAGATGCAAGAGAAGCCGAAAGAGGGGACGTCCGCCAAAGAAAACATAGGAAATAGTTTAATAAATTTGCGTTCTAAATCCTAAGTTATAAAACGTACTAGAAAGTTACAACTAGTACCTATCCCGAAATAAACTGCATTATTTCCGGCATTTGCTGCATATAACTTAATGTTTTCGTAACTCCGTTGGTAACTGCCAGTAGCTCCCTTCCTGCACTGAAGTACCCGGAAATTGGAGCAGAGTGATAGATAACAGATCAATAATTATTGATACCAGAAAACAATCAATTTTATTGACCGTCGTCATTCTACACAACCCCAGATTCATTTTGTACCTTGTTTCAGAATAATAATGTTCGCCAAAACTCCACTAACTTTCCGGAAAGAATCTCAGTTTTCTTGTCTGTCAATGGAATCGCGATCAGGTCAGGCAGTCTTAAGACAGCCTTGCTTAAGTCCTTGAAATTCTGTGCCATAAGCATGTTCTTGATTTTGTACAGGAATCTCTAACTACGCCGGTTCTTCCGGTTCTTGAAAACTTAATTCGCTGCTTTGTTCCTCTTGTACAGTACTAAGAAATCCTTTTTGTCTTCAGGAAACACCGCCAGAATCTTATGGTGAATAACAAAATGCCATTTTGACAAGAATCTTGCAAACTGCACAAAAATCAGGAAATAAGAAGAGGTTCAAATCAAATCACTTGTTCTGTTGAGACCTCAAAAACCTGCACAATATTTCGGGCTTCAAGTCAGCAGGATACCACTAAGAAGACAATAAAGACTGTCCAATAGAATGCCAATTATTCACTATACTACACAAATAAACTCTAAAATCTGAAAATTCTGTAATGGTGTCTACACACTAGGAGCAATTTACGTCAAAAAATACCCTTTTTAAAAAAATTCTGACGTTTCTCCCTATAAGATAGGGGAAATTTTCTTTAAAAAGGCATTTTTTAAAGAGTTTTCTCATAGTGTGTAGAGGACTTAAAAGAGTGTAAACACAAAACCACTATAAACCTTCATATCGGCCATATTCTTATTCGGCCACATTCATTCGGCAATTCGTTCATTCAACTCGCCCAATTCGCCTTTTCTGTATTTTTTTGAGCGGCAAGAGGAATTTTCTTGCGAGAAACAGCTCTTGGAAAATTACTTGAAAATCATGTTTTTCGTTTATTTACAGGCAAATGATTTGCGTCAAATTGTAGAGGAACAATTCTACCAAAATATGTCAACAAGATATTTATTTCATTCACCAGAGCTCGTAACAAAGGAAAAGAAAATGACAAAAATGCCCCTTGCCTGACAAAATTTACCCCAGCACTTTTGAGAATTTCCACAAAATCATCTTTTAGAAAATGGCTCGGAAAGCGGATTTCCTTTCGAGATAGAGAAAAGTGAACTCAACAAAGTTGTAGAGCAGTAAATTTTCTATAAAAATATGTTCAATAGGAATCATTTAGATTCTCTGGGAGCTTGTAAAAAAATTAAATATCCGTTTTGACAAATATTGCCCCAGTCTCCCCTATGTACACTCAGGAATTCCATTTACAAGAAAATCAACTAAATTTCTTAAAATAAAAGAAGTAGATTATTTAAAATGCAAATAAATTTCCTGTGATAGATGAAATTTAATCTATTACAATATCCATCCAGATTACATATTAAATAAAGTTCGTAGATCTGCAATGCTCAACCCGGCTCCCTTTGATTTCTTCGCTCCATCAATTACAGTCAATGCAATATTGAGCTTCTCTTTCTGCAGATTCACTACTCTGGTCTCGATCGTTTTCTCTGTGATAAATTTTGTAATAGTCACAGGTTTTATTTGTCCTTTTCTATAAACTCGATCTTCTGCCTGGAGCTCCAACTGAGGATTCCAGTGTGGATCAATCAGAAACAAATGATTGGCTCCAACCAAATTTAGGCCAACTCCTCCAGTTGCTAGCGACAACAATAGAATCTTCACGGGATGATTTGGATTATTAATGTTCTCTAGTAATTCTCCACGATCCTTAATCCTTGTTTGTCCCGTCAGTACCAAATATGGAACATTGATCTTTTTCAGATGAGCACCCATAATATCCAGGAAACTTGTCCATTGGGATACAATAATTACTTTATCCCCAACTTCCAACACCTTTTGCACTTCATCCATTATAGCTGTAACTTTTGAGCTTGCCTTCTCCATCAGGAGGATTTCTTTATTGTATTTTGCCTTGAGAGCTGGAACATCATCACCCAGATATTTATCCATGTCAAGGCGATCCACCAAATCGACCAAGTTCACTGCAGAATGGGACGTATCACTTGATATATTGGCATCTGACTCTTCATCCTGTGTAATCTTCAGGAGGTTCGGATGGCAGCAGATCTGACGCAATCGCAGAATAAGTGTGAAAATTTCCGTCGTTTTTATATCATCATGGGACATTATTTTAGACTTAATTGTGCTATAGAGAGCACGGGTTTTCTTCAGAAATTCTTGATCCTGACCCATATAATTAGTCTTCTGCTCCAGATATTGCGCAAAGAGTGTTTGGGAGTAAATCAAGAACTACAATGAAAATAATTCAAACAAAATACGAATAAATAAATAAAACCCTATCAAAAAGAAAAATTTATGTGGCAATAAGTAAGAATTCAGAGCTTTTAAAATTAACAAAAAAAAAGTAAAATTATTCAATGTCTAGGTGTGATTCTTATATAATCACACCTTTTTTAATCAACAGTTTGGTCGACTTTCTCCAATCGGTTTGATATTTCTAATTATCCTCGAAATTCTTCAATGCATTGCGATCTTAAGGATATTCTTAGAGCTATACTTGAGTGAGATCATTTAAAAAATAAACAATTATTTTGACAGTAGGGGAGGGTGGGGCAGTTTAACGACGGGGCAGTTTCAATTTCTGCATATACTTCTTATCTCTTTGAAAGGCATGGGATAAAACCTTTATATTATTGAAGCGATAACCGAGACCCATGTTCATAAAAATAATTAATTTCGTGACGCTTCTCATTTGAATTCTGTAATTGATTTCATAAAACTGCATCAAAATGAAACTTTTTGTAATGTTATATTTTCAACAATTTCTGAACTATTGCACTTATCTATCGAAGTAACATAATTGTATTAAATTATCAGTGGTTTTATGATTATTATAAACTATAAAGCATTTAGTGTGGAATGAAATCTAAGACTGTTCTGACAATTTTCATTTGAGTTCCGAAAGTTCGTGAGGGGCAGTTTCATGCAAGCACACGGAGAAGTTTCTAGAGTCTAACAATTTACCTTTTTAATCAAAATTAACTTAAAATGATCAATGAAAACGTTTTGTAGCTGTTTTTGCCGATAAATTTCGAAATTATGGAAAGTAGTATTTCCTAAAAGTTCATAAAAAATTTTTAAAAAAATAATCCTTCAGTGTTTTTTAAGTGCTTAAAAATGATGAATTTAAATGTTATAATATATTTTCAGATTTTTTCACCAAAATATTGTAAAATTTTTTTAGTATTATAAAAATTCAAGTCTTTAAAATACTATTATAAAACCGTCATACTAAAAAGGGCATGTTCTAAGGCGTTATAATGATCCAACAATGTAGAGAATTGGCTTAGCACTACAAAAGACATTTCTTTCGTATAAAAATTCACAGAAAATTGCTCAATTAATTAAAAAATACGCTTGGAAATCTTTGGTGATATTTTATTTTCACTGTATGATCAATTAGTGTTCAAATTCTGTTATAAAATTGTTGTTCGATTATATTTTTAGGTTTTAGAGTCTTAGAAGACTTCAAAATAGTAATTTTAATCAATTCTAGTATCGCAAGTTTCCTATAAACACGTTTATTCATTCTGCCTTTCAAGTGAAATGAATTTCTCTACAATAGACTAATGAAATTAAAGGATTATTGTTATTATTCTTATTAACCCTAAACCCAACTGTAATTCACAGAATACACAAAGTTTTACTTCTGTTCATAATCTTTTTGCAAAATAGTCCCAAAATCCATTTTGCAATTTAGGGGTGAAACTGCCCCACCCTCCCCTACCTTAGTTTTCGAAATATTACACTGCAATGAAAAATCGAATTTTCATTAATTTTACGGCTTTGCTAAATTTCCTCGAAATCTATTCATGTAATTTCACGTAATTCATGTAATTTTAATGTAAAAAAAAGACATGCAATAAGTTTACGATATTGCATTTTGCTAAATCTAAGTATGGAGAAAATTCAATTTTATGGGTATTTCAAATTATTTAAATATTTTTGAAGAGCTATTTGAGTAGATTTCGCGTTTTGATAATTTTTCGCGATTCACGGATTTTTTCGCGGTCCGCGGAATTTTTCGCGATCCGCGAAATTTTTCGCGGTTCGCGTAATTTTTCGCGGCCCGCGGTTTTTTCGCGATCCGTGGAATTTTTCGCGGTCCGCGGAATTTTTCGCGGTCCGCGGAATTTTTCGCGGTCCGCGGAATTTTAATTTAATTTTTACTTAATTTTTCGCGATTAAGCGTTTTTTCGCTGTCCGTGGATTTTTTAGCGGTTTTCTTCACGGCCCGCGGATTTTTTCGAGGTTCACGGTTTTTTTCTAGCGGTCTGTGAAATTTTTTGGGGGTTTTTTCGTTGTCCTCTCGCGGTCCGCGGATTTTGTCGCGACCCGCGTTTTTTTTTTTTAGGTGCGTTGAATTTTTGCTGTCCGGAAAATTTCTAAATTTCGCATATCTCAAGCCTAAAGGAGGCTTTAAAGGAATGTGAAATTTGAGACCCCTATTTCTCATAGTTTCATAGAAAATCAGATACTTTTATCTTTTATGTATTTCTCATAGAATTTTCCTCATTTTCAAGTATTCCAAGCTTAAAGGAGGGTATAAACGGATGTTAAGTTTTAGGTCTTAAATTTTTTTCATTTACAATATATACATAAGTTTAAGTATATAATATCATATGCCTGAATAAAATTATTTCAGTAGACTCTCGTTCTCTCGGCTTTTTTTTAACCTGGCGTAAAATTTCGAATTCAAAATCGCATGCTCAGATTTCGAGATAAACTACAAAACATGATTTTAACCGGTTTAGAACCGGTTTTTCATAAAACTAATAGCACAGAAATCGTCGTACTAGCGAGTAGCATATTTAAAAAAAAAATTATGAATATAATCTCTTTCCAAACTAGAGATATTGCGTACTACGGACGACTGGACGGCAGCCGGACCCGAAATTGCCTGCTTATGATTTTCGGCATCAGGGATGTTCAAGACATATACCCTGTGAATTTCAGCTCGATCGGAGCACTTTGAGAAAATCCGAGGATTACAATAGGTGTGATTAGAAGGAATCACACCTAATTTGTTCAAATTCACTGTAGTTTCCCTTGTTTTATCGTGATTCTTTATAATTGATCTCTTTTTGTGGAATTTACAATGACTTTGATGCCTGAATATCTCGATAATTTGAATGACATTTTACCCCATATGCCCGATTGAGAGAGAGTCTACTGTAATTTGTTAAACCAAATTAGCATTACGTAGAAATAAAAACGATTTTGCAATGTAATTTTCACACTTTTATAAGCTGATCTAGACTTATCGTATTCGTTTTCTAATGTAATAGATTTTACAAATGAAAAATATTTATTTCAAAGGGATGGCAAAGAGTTCCGTCTTTGCAAAATGTTCGAATTAGTGATAAATTATCAACTATATTAAACATCCTAAAAAGTTAGATACGACAACGGTCAATGGTAACGATAACTACATTGCTCCACTGAGAAAAAAATGAGGGTGCGATTAACTTTTTTTCCTCATAATTTTAAGACTTTTTAGGTGTAAAAATATAGCAACATTTTTTAATGTTAATTTTACACCTTTTTAAGGGTAAAATTAACATGAAAAAAGGTAACTTTAACCCCCAATACACCTAAAAAGGGTAATATTTATACCGATTTCGGATCAATACTGCAGAGTAATATTAACATTTCCGGAATGTTATTTTAACTTTTCCGGATTTCTCTCAGTGTCTGTCTACTTTAACGCAATAAAATAAATTTTAATTGTTAATGAAATGTATAATGATTAAATTTTACTTTACCTTTTGATATAGAATGTTCTCGTCTTGATTGAGAGTGACATTTATTGTCCTGACAACCTTGGTGGGTAATTCTTTCATTATGCCTCGGTCCTGCAATTGCTGCTTTGTTCTGCGTAGCATGATCAATTTGAGAATAGTCTGTACCCGTTCGTATCCATGCTTCTTTGCATTGGTATCGCCGATCATAAGGTTCCAATATACTATGTCATCGAAGGGCTCATATTGTAAAAACTTTATCACAGAATATAAGTCTTTCAGCCGATTTTGAATTGGTGTCCCTGTGAGGATCCAGCGATTTCGGGCATGCAATGCAAAACATGCTTTGGCCATTGCTGTCTTGTGATTTCTGATGACATGACCTTCATCCAGTACGACTCTATGCCACTTAACACCGAACAGTGGTCCGTGGTTATTAAATTCGGATGAAAGAGTTGGATAGGTGGTGATGACCATGTCGAATTTTGAAAGCCGTCGTGGTTTGGTCTCCCGATTGGGTCCATGATGCTGATATCCTTCAATAGTGCGAGCCTTGCATTTTGTCTTAACTTCACTGCACCATTGCTGCATCAGAGTCGGCGGACATACAACTAGAGTCCCACCTTTCTTCAGGTGACTCTCCTCTCGCCTCCTCCATGACGGGTCATTATCATCACTTTCTTCCTCCTCATCTCGGCATTTATCCAGCAAAATTAAGCTGATCATAGTAAGTGTTTTACCTAAAGGACACAAAAACGGTCGCTGTCATAGTTTATAGTTACTGCAGACTCTACTTTAGTCCTATAAATTGAATTCTTAAATATAAGCGAAGAAAAATAATATAAAATGAGTAATAGAAATATGATTAACTTGGAAAATCAACGCTGAAAGTTTTTTTTTAACAATATTCTACAAAATAATCAAGTTTGTCCCAATGCAAAGCAAGTGGCGGGAAGTGGTTACAATGATGGCGAAAAGCGGTCAAAAGTGGCGACGAAAGATGTGGTTATTTTAACATTAATAAAATAATGATAATAGTAATGTCATTTTTTTTTTAAAGTAGTTCGGCATTAAATTGAAGGACTATTGGTTTGACAAAACTTTAGCCAACATATCTAAGTGGTCAATCCATCTCAATTCAGACGGGAAAAATGGAAACCGTTCCTTATTGGTTTTAGATGTTTTTGAATTTTACATATGTTAATATTTTTACACAAAAATAGTGTACTCGTATTTTTTATTTTTGCCAAAAAGGGACAGATAATCCTAACCGGCTTATGTAGGTGAGATTCTTAATGTGAGCTAACTCGGAATGCATGCAAATTCGATTTAGAGCTGAAGTTGGGGGACGCCATTTAGTTATATTATATCTTATGGTTAACGCTACTTTTTAAAATTATTTACAGTAAAATTATGGGCAAAAAACTCGATAATTTGGTAAGCTGATTTTCAGTTTCTTTCTTGTAACTTTTGCGGGAATAATCTTAATTAACATTAAATTTCGTGCGAATGTAGATCTAAGGTTTCTGCACCCAATAATAACATTTTTAATACTATTGTAAATAGACTTACAATAGACTTCTTTGGAACCGGCGAAATGCTTTTTTTTTATTTTCAAAAAATTGTTTTTTGGATAATTTTTCTTCCAAACGTTTCTCTTCTTTTAAACTCACCCTCTCTATCCCTTCCAAAAACCATGCTTTTTGGTTTATTTCGAAAGAGGAACTATTATAGAACTCTTTTATTTTCGGCAAGGGGTAACTCATTCCCATTTTTTCTGACATGGGTTTCTGGTTTCTCGGGTTTCGCGATGCAATTTTTGGGTTTCTCGGGTTTCGCGATGCAATTTTTGGGTTTCTCGGGTTTCGCGATGCAGCAATTGGGTTTCTCGGGTTTCGCGATGCAATTTTTGGGTTTCTCGGGATTCGCGATGCAATTTTTGAGTTTCTCGGGTTTCGCGATGCAATTCTTGGGTTTCTCGGGTTTCGCGATGCAAAAAGTGGGTTTCTCAGGTTTCGCGAAGCGTTTCTCGGACAATTGACGAGGGTTTCTCAATATGAGTTACCCCGTGATTTTCGGATATGTTTTAGAGGTAGCCTGGACGACCGGAAAAATCTCGATTTTGAATTTTTGAAGGTGATATGTTAATCAATTCGGAAGGCTCCTTTTTAATCGATTTGGTTAAATTAAGATTTTTTTGGAGAGGTATTGAAATTTCGAACCCGGCAATATCAGATCCAATCGGTAATAAATCGGTCGAGTAATAGTAATTGATTTATTTTTCTCGAACATCCCTTGTTATTTCCACGTAAACATGTTACTTATGACAAGAACACTCTAAAATGCGTAATTCTTAGCCAGTTTTCTAGTTCAGAATTGTGAATGAGTGTAATCGGTAATGAAACGGTACACACACAAAAAATGCAAAACCCCCCCCATAAGTCGATTCAAGGATCCTTAATATGCCCCTCATTTTCCCCCCACCCCTCCCCTTCCCCTTCTCCCCAAAACCATGTTTTTTTGGGATTGCTCGAAAACGCGTCATGCGATTTTTTTCATTTTTGGATATGTTTTAGAGATCATCCAGGCGAACATTTCGTCCATATACGAAAATAGCGTTGAATCATTCCTAATAATAGTTTTTCAAGGGCAAAGGTTAAAAAGACACTAGAGAGTGCATTTAATAAGCAAATGTGGTCATGTTTGGGGTCGTTGGAAAGGTCTTCGAATTTCCTATACAACTTAACTGGTTCCAATCGGTTTTGAATCGGTAATGAAACGGTTCATAACCGATAAGAAATTTTTATCTGAAAATCAATCCTATTACTTTTAAAACTATTTTGGGGGATCTTTTGAGAGATTTATGAACCGGTTGAAATCGGTTGAGAACCGATAAACGGTAAATCATGCGAAAGTACTTTTGCGGTATAGCATCTAAATCTAAGTCACGAGTTTGAGCATTTCGCAAAGCCTGGGACGCTTTGGCACACCTTTTTGTCAATAAAACATTTTTATTTAAAAATAATTGCCTCTACACACTAGAGCAATTTATGTCTATATGTATATCGAAGTAAATTGTCTACGCCCGTGTAGAAAAAACTGTTAAATATGGACATAATTTTCTCTAATGGTTAGAGGCTATAAATTTATTTTTCAAAACCGCGACTTCCAAAAATTTTGATTTTTGAACAGTTTATAAATATCATAGAATACTATTTGCCTTGAAAATTTAAACTAACAAATTTAAGTTTTTACTGGTTTTACTTAATTTTGAAAATGTTGTAAAAATTTAATTATTAAAAAAAAAAGTTAAACATAAAAATGCAAGCTCTCCTTTTCAGGAAATGTAGGGGAAGTGCCCATGCTTTACAATAGGGTCCCAAGCTTCATAATGACTAGATTTTTCCTATGTTTTTCAATAAATGTGACTCATCGCACCTATATTTTAAAAACTAAGGGGAAGTGTCCTGTTTTTCAAATATAATGCGGAGTCACATTTATTCAGAAACATAGCAAAAATGTAGTCTATTGAAGCTTGGGACCGTGCAAAACATGGGCACTTTCCCCTAGTACTCAATGTTACTATCTTTCGGTCAGTTCATCCCAATCCTAGATTTTTTTTGTTTAAATACAAAATTTGCATTTATTTGGGAAATTTTATTCAAAATTACTACATAACTCTCCCAATTTCAGTTCCAAATCGAGTTCACGAAATTCGTGAATTCGAAATTCACGTTAAGAATCTCACTTGCAATAAGCTGATCTAGGCTTATCACTAGATTTATTAATTTATATTATTCCAAAATTTTACATATTGGAAATTCCCGAAAATTAGCCAAAAATCAATTTAACTGGACTTACCCGTTCCCATGTCATCTCCAAGAATCCCTCCTTGGGGGACTTTCTTCTCTCGCCATGTCATAAAGGTAAGAGCATAGCGCTGATGATCCATCAGGGACACCTTAAGACCTTTCGGTTCTTCCATGAGCATATCCTCCGGAGGACATGTATCGAGTGATTTATGGATTTCTTTAATGTGGGCAATTTTAATTGCCTTCGGTGCTTCAGTTTTTCGTTGATTTGGCTCTTTTTTACCTTTTTCTTTGAATTCCTCACTCTTCTCTTCCGGCTCTGTCAGATTTTGCACAGACTCAAGAGAAGCAACCACTTCTTCAGACAAACGCTCCCTTATGCTCACCTTGGGACTGTCTTTTGTCCCATCAATAGTAAGCGTAGAAATATATTTTACTAGATCATCAATTTCTGCTTGCGTTTCTTTTTGTTTTATCAAGATTTGCTTTCCCCTATCGGGAAGACTTGTTCCCAATTTATTGTAGAGATCTTTCATCTTTTGCTGGTACTCCAACAAATTCTCCAATTTCTCTTTTTCTTGATTGTAGAATGACTCGGAGACATGAACTTTCTTTTCGTCAGTGGTGGAATCGTCAGAATCAATTATAACAATGTCTTCAGAAGAGATTTCTAAATTCTTGAGACCCTTCTGCACCTTCTCCAAAGCATCATCTACCTCGTACACTTTGGAGTATCGAGTTGAAGACAATTTATCTACAATGCCGTCAGCAAAGGAATCTGCTCCGGATATTGAATGAGAGTCATCGTGAATAGTTGGGGATTTACCACCAACAGCACCTTCGAGTTCCTCGGATTTCGAAGCAGTTTCCTCGTCATCTGATTCATCGTCAGTCAAGAGCGCTTCAGAGTTTGCAGTTTCAAGCTTTCTACTTGAAGCATTGCCAGGGTATAAACTTCCATTTAAGGCTGAATTGTTTAATTTTCCAGATTTATCAGCTGCAACTTTGAAGGACTCTTGAATATTAGTAGAAGTGTCTGTAGGTGTATTGTCTCCAGTATGAAATTCTTCGTCCTCGGACTCCTTATTCTCGGATTCTTCGTCCTCAGACAGGAGATCATCTGACTCTGAAGATGACCTGAACCTGGTGGAAGCACGAATTCCAATTGATCTGCGTGTTTTTGGTGAAAGAGTTATCCTGTCAAAGTCCCTCTGGGCCTCTTCATCATCGGAATCTAGTATTTTCCTAACACCTTTAATCTTTTTGGGCATAATAATGATTGATTCATCTGAAAGACAAAAGATTTTCACATCGCAGAAGCCGGGAAAATTTGAAAATCCGTTACAAAAGATGAAAATTTATTGTGAAATTCAAATCAACCAATCGGTTTATAATTATTTGTACACAATTCTATCCTTCCGGGAATTTAGAAGTACTTAATCTCACAAATCAAGGCAGGGCAGGGAATAAGAATCAAATCAAAGGCATGTGTTTAAATTAAATTACATATTTTTCAAGAAAACCTCCTGCTTTTCATGAAAGTAACGGGCTACGGGATAAAATTCTTAAGAAAAACTTACCGGCGTCCGTCTCAGGAAGCTCAACCTCTGACACCCTATCATCCTCGTCTTCCTCACTTGATGAAAAATCCTCTATTTTATATTTTGCTGCCATTCTTTCCCAATTTATTAGCGTAAAAATATTATTTTCCTTTGTTTTTTTAAAAGCACGCCGCGCACTGTTCCCTCGATAAATAAAAAAAACAACATGTCAAATCCCGGATGAACTACCACCTGTCCAACTTTACTTATTAATCTACGTATTGGTAATTGGTACTGATAAGGACTCTTGATAGCAAATCTCTTCATATTTTCTGCAAAATCTCAATTTTACGTGAATTTATTAAAAATTACTTTATACAGTTAACTATAAAAACATTTAATGATTATTTTGCTATTATATTAATGCTTCGAGAATGCTTCCCGCATGTAACGGAAAAAATATCAAAAATCTTTATCCAAGTTATCCGTGATGTTTACTGTTTGCTGTCAGTCGGGCTGTGGACAGCATGTGTTTTTGTTTTGTTGAGAAATATGAAGACGGAAAAACAGAAAAAATCAAATTTTTCACCAAAATCTCAGAATAAAAATCGCAAAATTGACAGAAAGAACAACCCAAAAGGCAAGCAGGAAGGAAAACCCACGACCCAAGTGTTTTACGTGGTGAATCCACAAAAATTAAAAGCACTAACCACAAAAAAGGCAGCTGAGGAAAAACGTTTGAGAATCCAGGAGGAAAGGGAGAAGAGATCAAAGGAAATTGAGCAGAAGAAAAAGGCAAAGATCCAGAGAAATAGACAATTGAGCCAGAAGACAAAACGAGGTCAGCCTGTTATGAAAAACCAAATTGAGTTCCTGCTCAATAAGATTCAGTCAAAAATCTCCCAGGAATAAAAAGAGAATATCCTCTGTCAGCAAAATGGACCAGAAGACGGCTCTGCATAGATTTCATCATGGGGCTTTCCTGATAATTGCAGGGGTACCCCCAAAAACGGAGTTTGGAATCGATTGTAGCAAATTTGTGATTGCAGAAAAATTTCGGGGAGTCAAGATGATTCCGCCGGGGCCACATTTTGTCTACTGCGCTTCAGTGGGACCTTTTGGAGACACTGCCCCAAGAGTGGGATTCATGCACTGCTTCAGAGAACGGGAGATTGTAATTAGGGAATGGGATGCGGAAACAGAGGAATTAAGAATTCGCACAAAGGGCGATCCTGAGGTCGAGAAACAATTCATCCAAGAGAATATCCGAGAATTTGATGAACTTCTGGCTCCCTACGACTACGACAGTCTCCCCAAATGGCACAATCTCACCACCTACGTAACAGCTGAGACTGTGTTAAATCTTTCACCGAGTTGTGGAATCATTCGAACCTGTGCAGATCTTCTGTCCTGTTCAAATGACGATAGACCAAGAGGAGGTGGTACTTGCAGCCAATCCACAAGCCCAAAATCCCACAAAATCGACTTGCTCTTTGACGAAGACAATCTCCTGCCGCAACTTAAGCCAATCCCTGGAACAGCACCAAATTTCACAAAGATTCCTCCGAGATTTTGCAAAGAAGCCTCTCCTGCAGAGATCACCAGCAGCTTCATGGATTCCATTGTGGCTTTAGATAAACTGATGGGGTCCTTTTCGACCCAGGAAAGTCTCCTGGCTGAGATACAGTTTTCCTTTGCTCTATTTGTGGCTGGATGTTCAACTGATGGACTTGCTCATTGGCGAAAAATCCTTGCAATAATCTGCAATACAGAAGAAGGGATCCAGAAATACAAGGATTTCTATAGGAAATTTCTATTATGTGTTCAGTATCAGCTCCCGCATCTGCCTGTAGAAGTTATGCAGCCCTCATCAGAGAACACCGTTTACCAGGATGTCCGGAAACTCGTGGCAAACTGTATCTTGGGCAAGGTTCGAGATGTGGATCATTTCAAGAGCTATTTGAGCGAAACGATGTTATGGACTTTTGAAGACATCTTCGAGGAGGATCCTGAAGATTTACCTGTTATAGTGGAATGTACATGACTCATTTTGTAAATTTTCCCTTAAACTGCAAAATAAAATTTCATCTCTGGATAATCCATTGTTTTTGTAGTGAAAATCGTAGCAAGATATAATTCCGCAAGGTGGCAGTAGCTTGTGACAGTTCATTGTTCGACGTGAATTTTTTTTGTGACGTTCGCGTTTTGTGTGCAGAAGTGAAAAAAGTGAATTTTCTAATGGACCTTTTACTATTTGTGTGAGATGTAAACTCACCAAAATAATGTGCATTGTGTACTATAGGATTCAATAGTGAAATTGCAATTGCTATATCGATTGGTGAGTGGAAATCTGAGGCGCAGGAGTGAAAAATATTCTGCCCTGACGTACTCAGTTTTTTTTTCTTTGAGCCCCGAGAGCAAAAACACGGCCATGCAATTCGAAGGCAACACAAAAATTGTATGTTAGTATTTTCCACGTAGTTTTCCTACCATTCTCTTGTGTTCCCTGTGTTTGCCCAAGAGGCAGAGTGTCTGGGGGAAAAGTGCTAGTCATTCCCGGAAGAGAGGATTTGAGGGGATGGAGAGGAGTTCTGGTGAAACAGATGGACATTTTTGGAGTTACGCAACGTGAGTGGGAAAAAAGTGGCAGAAATATGGAACTCAGGGGCGGAGGCGCTCTTGCTGACCTGCACAACACTTCCATTTTCAGGTCATTGCGACTGTCTCTAAAATTTTCTCCATATCGCGTGAAAAATCATTGAAGAAAATGGAAAAACCAACTAAGTATTGCTTACTCCAAAAAAGTCTCGCGAAATTTTCTCTGTTTCCATTTTCACAATTCCCTTTATTTTGCGCGCGGGGCCAAGTGTAATTTTTCCTCAGCTGAGACTCTCTTTTTTCAGTATAGTCGAAAGATTTGGAAATTTGTGGTGGCAATATATTGCTTCGTCAGCAAATTTTCACTGCTGCTGACTCTCATGTATAATTCACTGTAATCGCGTTTTCGAGTGGCTTTTGGGGGTTTCTAAAATTTAACGCAAAGCTTAGAACACTCTCTTTAGTGTTTCACTCACACTCTGATGCGCTGGTCAGAGAGAGAGGAAGTCCCCAACTGCAGACACTGGCGCCTGGGCTGTTCACGTGATTCTTTTGTTAACCACACGCGAGGGCCATTGATTAGAGGTTTTTATCTTCGCGGTACGCTTGAATTCTCAGTGGACTAAATTTTGCAAAGACGAAATAGAAATGTCTATGACCTTGGAGATTGTTTTAGGAATTGAGGTCATTAGCATTCCCTAAAAATGGTATCTACTTTTTTTTGTGTCGTCCGCAAAAATTTGAATATGCTTTCTCTTATCTTTGAATTAAACCCAAACTTAAACGTGAAATTCTGTTCCTTCTTGTAACTGATAAGCTTAATTTTTTTTTATTTTGGAGAGACAATCTAATAACCTTATCTTCTCAGAATAAAAAAAATGTGTTGACATTTTTTTTTTAAATTATAATTATTCAATTATCAATGAAATATTTTTCAGTAACCAATTTAAGGGGTAATATAGAAATTAAAAACGAGACTTTAATTTAAAGAACAATACTTTTTTTATATCTAAACCCTATCTTTAAACCCTTTTAACATTAACTTTAGATTTGTTTGACCATTCTTAATTGGAATAAAAACTTTGTTTCTCTATTGAAGAAAAAAACTTATAATATTAAATTATTTTTAAATTTGTATTACTTCAACCCTTAACAAAAGATTTATTCGCCCTTAAGACCTCTACACATTGGAAGCAATTTTCGTCAAAAATAGTAGTTTTGACAGAATTTTGACGTTTCCACCAACAGCAGTGCGGACAAATTTCTTCAAAAAAGCCATTTTTGACGAAAATTGCTCCCAATGTGTAATCCCAATGTAAGTAATCGAAAACTCTCTTCAAATCCCGTTATTATGTCTCGCCTGAGACAAGATTGGGGGGGGGGGTGGTAGGCTTTTCGGTATGGCTTTAATTAACACTCTTCTTTAGATATTATTTAGAGTTTTTTACGCTAAGATTTGAACGATAGGACTTAATTCAGAATTCGATTTTTCACGAACATAAATGGCAAACGAATTACTAATTCTGATTATACTTAGTGCCTTGACAGACCTGAGGATTAGCCGAGAGACGGCTTAGGCGGTCTTCAGACTAGAGGTTTAGCCTAGTTTCCAAAGGTCTCAAAATCATGAATAGCGAGCAATTTTATTGCTTTTTGAGAATCTAATAGGTCACTTATCTTTAATAATCCAATCTTAAGTTAAATTAAAAAAAAATCGTGATTGATAAGAAATTAGAGCAGTTAAGCCATATGGCTAAGTCTTAGGTCTGAAGCCCGTATTAGCGTAATTATATAAGAAATAATGGTCGAACTACATTTCCATAATTTTCCACGAAGTCGTCTCTCGGCTTAAGTCGTAAGTGTGTCTAGGGCTTTGCATACAGTGTCGGCCATAACTTTCTTGACAAATCTCTGTTCGAGAAACCAGTTGGAAAAAATACAGAAAAAATTTCAGTACCTAAATTATAAGGTATAACAAAAAAAAACATTATTTTAATTTTCTTTATCATCGCTTTTATATTGACTATTTTAAATTTTACAAATGTGCAAATCTACCATTTGTTTTTCAAAGGACATAACTTCTTAATATAACCGTGTTAAAAGAAGTTAGTTTCACGTATTTCACCATTTGGAATAAGTTTTACAAATGTGTTAAGAAACTTATGGTCAATGAAAAATGCTCAACTTCGGGAGAACAGTTATTTTTGATGTGAAATAAAATTGATTCATATTTTTAATAGATAAATAACATTTATGGATTACAAGTAACTCATTTAGAACAAGAAAAGTTTTAAAATGTTATTTTCTCTATTTTTTCACCTGGCTTCTTGAACATAGGTTTGTCAAGAAACTTATGGCCGACACTGTGTGAATACTGTCAAAAAAATACGTTTTTTTTTCTTTTTTGTTAAGAACCGTATTACTTATATGAGTCCCGCGACTTACTTACGGAGCTTAGCCAGTATAATTTCTTAATAAGCAAGATCTGCGCGTAAATTTTGATTTTGCATTGTATTAAGATAATTGTTCCTAAGAGCAGGTTCTCAAAAATCACTGCAATTGCTTTTATTTTAAGAATATCAGATCTTCTAAAACTGGGTTAAACTTATAGTTTTACTCCATTTCCATACGCATTATACTATATATAGAAGGACACTTTATTTTTTCTTATATCTTTTCGATGAATAATGAAGAATTTAAATAGGCGTTTATGAGGCGCATTTGGTCGAAAGTTTCCTGGACATTTATGAATCCCGCCCGGGGAAAGAAAACTGAATGTGGGAATGGGGACATTTTCACATGTGAACAAACGTAAATAGTAATATTATTATCCTGAATCATCCTGAATGAAAAAATCCTGAAGCGAGGAAAACACATTCAAATTGCGGACAGGCGTTCTTGGCGGTCTACAAGGTACCTAGCGAGGTTTTCCAATACGGATTATGATATTGTAATAGAATTTACGTTGTAATACGAATAGTGGTCCTCAGACTAGAGACTAAAGGTTTAATTCGGTTCCCGAAGATATCATAATCTTAAATGGCAGCTATTTTTTTTTAGATTTTCAAAGTTAATGGATAATTTATCTTTAATATTCCAACCCTGAGTCATTTTTTTCAATAAATCTTAACTGATCAGAAATTACAAAAGTTAAACCATAAATATAAGCCTTGGGTCTGAAACCCAGTGTGCCAAATTTCGGCATAGTTGCATGCAAGCGCCAAAGTCTCAAGTTTGAAATGTATTTCTAATACAATTTTTTGTTATTTCTTTATAAGGAGTTTTGCTTGGAACCTTTGTAGACAGTTTATCTTCTTTATTTACTTTAAAATAGTTCTTAACTCTTTCGCGTCCCACTTTTATTCAGCAGATGAATTCATGCAAAATTGAGTTTTTCCTAATGCTTTATGATCAAATATAATAGTTCAGAGAGGAAAAAAATTTTCCATTGCGTGAAAACTCGGAAAACCCCCGGGTCATATATGACCCTGTTGTCCTCAAGGGAAGTGTATTTACCATTTTCAAAATCTATATCACGGGCTTTTTAAGAGTTTTTTTGCTTGAAGTTACTAATTTGGCCAAAACCATGGCAAACTGGATTGTCTTGATGAACACTGTACTCCTGGTGTTCAAGGAATCTTCCTGGTAATCCCTTGAACAGTCACTGTCACAATATTTTGAGTGGTATTTGGCAAAAATAAACTTATCCACATATTTATTTACACACAATACAATTGCACAACATGAGACGCTTGCAGAATACTCTAAAATATTGCAAAATATGTTATAATTCATCATATATAAGATGAAATGTCCAGGAGCAAGATGTCCCACCTGCATTTCACAAAGAAAAACAATGTCCCAACTACATTTCGCTGCAGGTTTGGGACGAAAACACTGCTACCCTTGGGGACTATAGGGTCATATATGACCCGGAAAATTCTACACGGCTTTTCTGGAAAATTGAAAGTAGTTTATTATATCAAAATATGCAATACACAATCTTTGGATATTCTATTTTGTATTTCTAAAGAACTTTTTGCTGAAAAAAATATATGAATATAAAAAATTTTGAAAAAGAAATGTCATTTCACAAAGTTCGAAATTCGTGATTTTTGATCTCAAATATTTTCTTTTCCTGAATATCTGGAATCTTGAGAAAATTAGCCAAGAATCTTACATCCTTCTATTATGATGTCGTGCACAAACCGATAGATTTCAATTAATGTAAATAGTCAAAAGAAATTGTTTTTTCCCCGGGTCATATATGACCCTAATGACGCGAAAGAGTTAATACATTTTAAAATGAATAAAAATGTAGACATAGCTTTGGTGCCCTATTTCGGCCACCTTTATTCTCATAGTTCCTTGCCCTTCGGGAATTCTTCCAATGTCTTTTTCACGTCATCTCGTTTGTCAAAGCCACATTTTTTGTTATTCTTTTGCATTGTATAATCTCTTGTAAAAACTAAAAAATCATGGAAATTCGAGGAATAAAAACGGTAGCCGGAATTGCAAGCTGACCGGAATTTGGCATATTTACCCTAACTCGATATGATAAATAAAAATTAATTTTAGGGGTTTTTATGAAACAAAACTTGAGTTTAATATTACCCCAAAAGCTAATAACATTCGAAAAATATTTTTGACTACTTCTTATGCCCAACGCACAATAATTTTTGTTAGTAAACATGTTTTCAAATTTTTCTATGAGAATAAGCGAGATTACTATATCTCGGTTTCATTCACTCTCACAGAAATGTCAAAAACATATTCACAAAACAAATTTTATTGTGCGCTGGTCATTAAAAGGCGATTTTTCAATTGATTACAATATCAGTACAGCTTTATAAATTAAATATTTGATAAAAGTTGTAGTGTTTTTCTCAAAAATGTCACCAAGAATTTTTGGGGGAGTCCCAAACGAAAAAAAAAGATTCCTAAAAGCGCTTAGATGAGATGAAAAGAAGTTAAAAGATAGTGAGGCGTATAGAATAAAATAATTACAGCTGCAATCACGCAAATGTATTATTGTTTACGTTCTATAAATAGCACTCATATAGACAACCATTCAATAATATTACTTTTAGTTCTGTGTGTGTTGGTGGCTATAAAACATCTTTTCTCTTTTTTTTTATATTCGCTATACAAACCAAAGCTCTCCACTCTATTTTCATCAAAAGACTCGCGGTATACGGTGGAGATTGTCGTCTTTGAAGGAAACAGCGTGTGTTTGTGTCTTGAGAGTTTTAAAACGGGCGTTAGTGTGAATTTTTTAGCATATTGGATGGATGAGAAGTTGGAAAAAAGACACTTTTTCGTGATGCTGTATTAACATTATAATAGTGGGGGATACAGTGAAATCTCTTAAAGTGGTGGCTTTTTTCGGATGGTAAAAGTCTCTACGTATGCAGTGGAGGGAAACGAGTTTCAAAAGTACTTTTTGCGCTCCACATGAGATAATGAATGTCGGCAAAATCGGCGTCTCCACACTCCAACATTTTATTTTTCGTTTATATACATATATTTATCATCGCAAGTGCCACATCATTATTGTACATTTTATAACTAATACAGTGCAAGATCTGAAGGTTGTTTTCAATATTGGACATGAGTGAGAAAGTGTCTCTTTTTCTTCTGAAGAAGAAAAAGTCCAATTTTCTCGCCGGTTTTCTACTTCAAAATCATCAAGAATAGATATTATGATGATGTGTGTTTGTTGAAAATTGTGTCTGGCGGAAAAAAAAGAGAAAAATAAAACCATCTCTCCTGACCTTGACCCTTTTAGGTGACACGAAGGTTTTACCATGTTAGCAGTGTTGATTGTGTCTCTCATAAATGGAGATGAAATTGTGTGAGGTGTGCGTTCTTGATATGTGTTGTGTTACCTTTTTTTTCTCTAGTTGTGATTCGCACATAAACGAGCTAAATATATACATATTTACATATCTATGTCTCAGAAGGAAATTAATCGAAAAATGTCTCATTCTTTAAGTGCCCCAAGCAATTATTTCTCTATTTAGTTCACAGACTGCTCCATGCACGCGATGACCTAATTTTCCCTACTTCAGGACAACTAACTCCATCCTAACCCTTCAGGGAGGGTGTTCTTTTCAATAAATCCATATGTGAACTTGCAACGTAATACTTTTATTCACAATTTTATATTTTTCAACTGCTTCACTTAATAAAAAATAGAAAATGTATGTCATACCTGCCTTCCTACTACCATAGTTTTATTATTTCTTTTTTTTTTTTTAATTTAATTTATACTTCATAGAAACTGTTTTTGTATTTAATTAAACTAAATGCAATTGCGGCTTCAATATATTTAACAGAGATAATATTTTCGTTAGATGCAATTCCAATTGAACCATAATTGAAGAAAACTCACGCTACTTTGTAATATATATTTTTTTATTATATCAATCAATTTGAAATGTTGAAACACGCCCATTTGTAAGCGCTTCACAGATTTCCATCCTCTTCAATGTTGTAGGATATCAAAACTTCATAAATGAATTAGTTGAAATAATAAATGATTTTATTCACAGTTTCATATTGGATTCTTTTGTGGGATGTTATGTTAAATTATTCTTATAAACAATATTATATGATGAACAAAAATTTTAACCCTTTAAGGACGATTGGAACACCGTTGTCCCAATTTTTTTACTGCTCGAACTAAAACAGAGCAGTTATGTTATATAATCGTCTTTTTTTTCAACTGCTCACCGTCATAGAGCTTAAACGGTAAAAGATATCGACTTTCGGTCTTCGACGACGCCCAATAAAAAGATAATATTTCCATACGTTTTTTTTCTTTTCCCTCCATTCTCTCCAAAACCATGTTTTTTTGGTTTTTCTCAGAATTGGCCCAAGCTTTTTCAATGATTTTCGGATATGTTTTAGAGGTAGTTCAAGCGAACATTTCGACCAAACATATGTATGACCGGAAAATTCGCCATTTTAATTATTCAAGATCAAAAGTCAATCACTTTGGATGGTCCATTTTTCAACCGATTTAGTTGAATTTAGATTTTTTTGGACAGGATTGAAATTTCAAACCCGGCTACATCGGTCTTCAGCGGTAATGAATCGGTTAAGTAACGAATTTTTTTTATTTTCAAATGCTTTTATGATTTATGATTCAATTTGATCTCCAGTAGATCAGTAAGCACCAAAAGATTATGCGAAAAACTAATTCACGGAGAGCTCGTGAGAACGAGCATTCCGCAAAGCTGGGACGCTTTGCCATCTCTTTTTCTTACGGCCTTCCAAAGTTATGTTTTGCTCTAAGAAGTCAGAAAAAAGTGATTTTTCTGACTCCCAATTTTTGATCTTCTCATCCTTAACACTACAACTAACAAGACCGATCAAATTGACCGGTTTGAAAACTTTTTAAAAGTAGGGTGGAGTCTACACTTATGGATGTTATACACTTATGGATAGCGTGCAAGAATCTTAAGTTCTTACGTAAAACAGATTTCGAAAAGTTATAAAATTATTAGTTTATGATGTAATTAACATTTTTTTTTTACTTTTCGAAACTGTTTAATGTAATAACTCAAGATTTTTGTGTTGTCCATAAGTGTGTATAACATCCATAAGTGTAGACTCCACCCTAACATATATTTAAGCGGTACAATGTTACTATCAAACTTTATGAACTTCTTATAATATGCATGTAATATATTTTTCAGTGTTTAAATTTTAATTTCTTCCTCTTTTCCAAGAAATTTTTTTTGAGTATCCTACCTACCGTAGTCTGTCATTTGACAGAGAGCGCTAGGAAAATCCACCAAAACCGGTCGGTAGGTTTCGTGTTAAAGGATTAAGAGTTGTATAAAGTTAAAAAAAATCCTTTTTATATAGGGGAAACTGGGGCAGCACCAAACAGGGGTACCATCATACACTAATAATATAATAATGGTGGCACAACGTTCCATAGAGGAACTACACTAAGAAAAAAAAAGGCTGCGATTAACTTTTTTTCGTCATAACTTTAACACTTTTGGGTGTAAAAATATATCAACATTTTTTAATGTTAATTTTACACCTTTTAAGGGTAAAATCAACATGAAAGAAGGGTAACTTTAACTCATAATACACCTAAAAAGGGTAATATTTACACCGTTTTCGGATCAATATTGCAGGGTAAAATTAACATTTCTGGAATGTTATTTTAACTTTTTCGGATTTCTCTCAGTGTAGGTCTTCCCCCAAGGGGTGTTCAGGACATCCATTATTATTTTTTCTTATACAGGGATGGGGTTGTCAGACCCATGCGCCATGGAATCAAGTCCAGTGAAGCTCACTGGATGCAATTCTAACACCTTTAACGCCACCAAACACTGCGATTTTTAAATAGGTATAAGATTTTAGAGAATAAGACTTATACGAAATCATAGATACTATAAGATGCTTGTCCAGCAAAAAAAATGATCCACATAGTTTAAGTTGTTTAGAAATGAGAATCTTTTTTTCATCGAATTGTGAGCTTTTGATAATTTTTAATCATTTATAAATAAACGACACAGAATACCTTTGGTTTTGTAAACAAATTTTTGGAACTGAATTTAAGAGTAAACGAGATCACTCACTAGTTACTAGATTTCACTATCCTCATTCCAATATCCAACACATGTTTTATAAAGACCTCTGCACATTAACCTTTAAGTTTACATAAAAAAAACAATTCATAATACCTATTTGTGACTAATGATACTTTATTAAATATCAAAATTTATTCCCAGAATCAATTTATCTCATTAATCTTACACAATTCTCAGTAATCAACGAAAGTATCAAATTAGAAGGACATAAACTAGAAGAGCGTTATGGCAGTTTCAGGAATATTTAACTAATTAGAAGACCTTTAGAAGATGATGATAATTAATCATTGAATTCTTGTCTTAACTCTAAATTACAAAGTTTTAAATCTAATAGTAATCTTCTTTTCTTGTTAATTTAAATCATATGGGGAACGTGCTTTAAAGAAGCTTTTTTTTTAATTTCAAGAGAAGTCAAGTTGAGTTATATGTACTACATTAATTCAAACTACATTAATTCAAAACTGTTTTACTAAATAAAATAATTTGTGGAAAAATTTATAATATCCCAAAATTTTAAATTGTGATAAATAAATTGATTTTAGTTTTATGCGTAGAAAGGATTAGTCAATGCAATTTGTGCTTAACGTAATGACAACACAAACTTAGAATAATTGTTTGGAACATTATTTTTCATAGCTTTCAGGATGTAATTGAAATTAGTTGACACATTATACGCGATATTAATTTAAGCTATGGGAATATTTGATATATTTAAAAATCTATATGCTATTAACAACAGTCAGGAAATTAAGATTAGAATGTTTTTCTTTTTACCAAGAACAACTGGCACAAAATTGGTGATATGTACGATAGAAAAGCCACTTTTGGTGCTGCTTGCCTAATAAGGATAATACTGTATAGATCGAATTGCGATGCAAAAAAAAAAGAAAACGAAGTCAAGATTATTTCATGGAAATGTTTTCACTGTGATACAAAATAATATATAAAATGTGGGAGACAGAGAGAAAAATAAATAATTTTATGTAGGTCAATTTGCCGATGGTATAACATTCTCTTCTCATTTGGTATACATTAAATAATTGTGAGTTTAAATACGAGAAGCACAGTAAATTGTGCAGTGTTGACAATATTATATTGTAACAATTTTTCCACAAAAGAGATTATCTATTAAGATAGCATTTTTGTACTGCGATGTGCAAAAAAAATGTATGTATTTATTTTGGAAGGTGATGTTTTAAATTAAATACCTCTGATGTTGACTTTGTGTTGTAAAGCACATTGCATTATAATTGTGATGATGTCTTAAATGTAATCTTATCGAATTGTGGTTATAAATTTTTTTTCCGGCGTGCAACATTTGAGGTCTGACAGAGATATTAAATGTATGATAAAAGTGGCGGTATTTTTGGCATGACGACTGATAAAATTTGTGCGGTTATCAATTTTAAAATTGGTGGGAAAAGAAAGTCTGCGATGTATCAAAGCAATTGTCGCTCACAGTATATTGGTTCTGGTGGTTAGAAGTTGGTCTTCTCTTGTTGTTGTTTTGCTCAATGGTTTGTTTATAACACAGTTGTATATAATTTTCATGTATAACACTATCATTTGGTCGCGTCTTCGGCATTTTTATCGATTCAGGTAACACACTCTTTTTCAAATTGTCTGTGGTGTGAATAATGAAATGGCATTGGATAGAATTGGAATTCTCTATAGTAGATAGACATTGTTGCTGTTTTGAATAATATCCACTGTTGATCTGAAAGTCAAAAGTCTAGTCGAGAGATGAGCTCTTGGCACTAAAAGCGAGAGAGAAAGAGATTTTAATTTTAAATGCTTGGGGTTGTTGTGTTTGGAATTAAAAATGAACAGTTTATACCTGCGTTGAGAGTTTGCAGTAAGAAAAAAAAAGAATCTATTTCTGGCTTCGCAATAATCAAGCGCACAATTTTAATTCACTTTATCAATTATCAAACCACCACCGGTTACTTCAACTAATCCCCATTCTTGTGTAGTCAAAGTGTTTATATATTTTTCTTTTCAATTTACAATCATTATCAGGCGGTATTTACCAGTTATCAGTTGATTGTAGCAAAGTAACATACGATCAGCTGACGACTGGTTATTATAAATGCTAAATAGGGGAAACTGGGGTACCACCAAACACTTTTGAAAAATGCGATTTTGACTGAATTTCCTAAGAAAACTGTGAATTTTAGAAATATGTTGCTTACCCCATGTTATACTCTTGGGTATAGGCTGCATATTAATGTATACAAGGATGATGTGAAGCACTTCAATTTTCCGTAAAAAGGAAAATTGTATCACCATGCATTTTTCGCTTTTTTCCAACCACCCGGGGTACCAATAAACACTTTCTGGGGCACCAAAAAACACCTGTTTTTCTCACCCATTGAAGTTATTTTGGGCATTCACCACAATTCCTAATTATAAAGAATGTATTGAAAATGTAAATAATTCTCAAAAAAGCACTGCAAAATTTAGAATTAGTGACCAAAATAGCAAAAAACTAAAGCACTGCACACCGAACATATTTGTCAATAGATTTTTCATCATTTTGACAACATTCCACTTCTGACTGGAAAGCAGCGCCACTAAAATCGTGGCAAACACTATACCTAAAGTTCAAATTTTACGCGCTCTTCTTATTATTTGTAATAAAATCGAGAAATTATTCGTCAATCCTTGATTAAAATCACTTAAGAATCATTAAGAATCATTTAATGCAAAATTGGATTCTTGAAACTATATTTCTCTTGAGTCTTGAATGAAAATCCCATGAATAGATATAAATTTCTGAAATCAAACAAAGAGGGAGATGAAGAGTAAGAAAGATAAGAGGAAAAATTTTGCCATTCAAGCTACGCTCGCGACATCTGTAATTGTGAGAAATTTGCCTGTTTGTTGGTGCCCCAAACTCTGTTTTGTGATGGATTTTATATTCTTTTAAAAAAATGTGAACATTAATTTCTTTAGTAGATACATAAATATTATCCCAAAACATGTAGGAAAGTACTGGTGTAGTGAAATTTGATGTAACTTATTTCAGTTTTATTTTCCAGGTAGATATATAAATGACTAAAATTATCAAAATCTCACAATTTTGCGAAAAAAGATTCTTATTTCTGAACTACTTGAATTATGTGGATCATTCTTTCTCTGGACAAGCATCCCTATAGTATCTATGATTTCATGTAAGTCTCATTCTCTGAAGTCTTATACCTATTGAAAAAATCGCAGTGTTTGGTGGTACCCCTGTTTGGTGGTGCCCCAGTTTCCCCTACCCTCTTCTTCACTAAATAAATCAACAAACTGTATTTGTGTTGTAAGTTCAATAAGCGAAAAACCGATTGACTTGCAAATGGATGGTTTCTAACTTTTCTTTGCTCCAACTCTACAGAGTGAGAAAATTAGAATTCCTTTTTTGAATATTTACTAATTTTGAGTCGGTTTTCTCAAGGGATCTAAAAGCCAAACTGTTAGAGATAGCTATTTGGGGTCTTTGGATGACATCTCATCTTCCTTCCTTATCCGTACGATCTGGATTTTCAGATTCTTTAAAACCGGGAACACCAGGAATCAGGTCATATTCATTATTTTACTATTATCAATTAGTCAATTACAGAGGGATTGACTTTAGAAAGTTTGCTACTTCAGCATTGAAACGGGAGCAAGGAAGATTGAAATACTTTTGAATCATTCAGGCAGGACTGTAACTATATACCATTCTTAGTTTGAACCATTGCATTGATATAATGGAATTGCAAATGACCGAAATATGCAAAGTTAAATTTAAGTCAAAATCTCTCGTGAATTTAATTATAAAGAAATATAAACATACCTACGTATAATTAATTTAAAAATAAATAAATAAAACTAAAAACACTTTTATTTGTGGAATACGTTTCATCTAATGATTATTTTTTAACCGCAATTCGAGAAAGGGGAGGGGGATCAAGCTAACTAAGTCCAGTTATTTTCCCTTTTTCATTGAATATTTGAAAATGTAAAGGACATTTTCCAGATATCAATTTTAACTGCTCGAACTCAACGAGAGAACAATTTCTACAATCCAGTTTTTTTTTAACTTCTCACCATTCTGGGCTCCAAACGGTAAGAGATATTAACTGCCGTCTTCGGTGACCCCTCCCAGTCAACATTCTCTAACGAACTAACTTAACCGAATCATCCTCTCCACCCCTTCAATCCCCTCTAAAAACATGATATTTGAGTTGGACAATTCGGTAATAGCAACCAAAAATAAAAACTAAGTACTAGTTTTTATTTTTGGCTGCTGCACCAAATTGTCCAACTCATATAAACTACGGTCGTTATTTTTCAATTACACGATTTTTGATTTATCTCAAAATTAGCTTAGGGAATTTCGTTCCTTTCGGATATGTTTTGGAAATAGTCCAGGTGAAAATTTCGTCCCTAGACACTTTTCACCGGAAAAATGGCCTATTCAAAGTCAAGGGTCAATCACCCTAGAGGGCCTATTTTTCAACCGATGTGGTCTAAGTTGGATTTTTTTTGAAAAGTTATGAAATTCGAAACCCGACTGCATCAGTCATAAACGGTAATGAATCGAGAAAGTAGGGTGGAGTCACCATTTATGGACGTTATACACTTATAGACAGCGTGCAAAAATCTTGAAAAACCTAAAAAAAAAAGATTTCGAAAAATCAAAAAATTATTAGTTTTTGATGTGATTAACAATTTAGTGATTTTCCAAAATCTGTTTTAAATAAGAACTTGAAGCTGTCCATAAGTGACGACTCTACCCTAACGTTAATAGATCTATTTTGAAAAAATACTATTTTTCGCATTTTTTTGTCTTCTGGCCCGTATAAAATTCAAACGGTAAGAGTTATCGACTTTCGGTCTCAGGTAACCCTCCTGGCAATATCTCGAAACTAATCTTTGTCTTTTTAACCTCTCCCTTCAACCGTTTGCTATCCCCCTAAAACACATAAAAAGTGATGGTTTTCCAATTTTTTTTCAAATTGGCCTAAGCGATTACAATGATTTTCGGATATGTTTGGTTTTTAGTCCAGCTCAACATTTCGTCCTTACACTGAGAGAGAAATCCGAAAAAGTTAAAATAACATTCCGGAAATATTAATTTTACTCTGCAGTATTGATCCGAAAACGGTGTAAATATTACCCATTTTAGGTGTATTATGGGTTAAAGTTACCCTTCATTCATGTTGATTTTACCCTTAAAAGATGTAAAATTAACATTAAAAAATGTTGATATATTTTTACACCCAAAAAGTGTTAAAGTAATGACGAAAAAAAGTTAATCGCAGCTTCTTTTTTTCTCAGTGTAGCTACCTTTCACCGGTTAAATCACTATTTTGAATTTTGTTTAAGATTAAAGGGCCTAATTTGCACCTGACTTGGTCAAATAATTAATTAAAATATTTATAATTTCTTAAAATATCCTTTTCTTGAAAAATTGTCAACTTTAAAATGGTTTTATGGTGATTTATAGACAAATTCAAATTGACAATAATTTTATATGAAGCCGAAAAATTTGCGAAAAAGGCAGATGTCCTTCCTCGGGAGTTCAAACAGCACGCGAAACGTCAGACGCTTTGCCATCCGTTTTTATCAAAAAAAAATTTTTTTTTTGAAAGCCTTGATTGAATGCGTGAAACTCCCCCAGCATCCTCTGGGTAGGGTAGAGTCAGCCCTTTTCGCCATGTAAGCACTTTTTCGCCACCTAATATAAAACAACTAATTTAAGGCATTTAAGAATAAGTAGCATTTTAACACTCATAATATGTTCTGTTGTAATTTCCCAATACGTTATTACGTCTCTTAATTAATTGAAATTCGTTTTAAAGCAGGTGGCAAAAGGTACTGAAACAAACATAATTGAGGAAAATGCATATTTTTCAATGAGATTCTCTAAAATTCTCGAGACGTATCCTAGATATATAGATAGATATTGCTTCAAAGTATCTTTATACAAAAATTCATTTTAGTCTGACAAAAATAAAACACCTTACGAGGCCCCTAAAGCTTAATGGTGGCGAAAAGTACTGTCTCTACCCTATTTATAGAATTTCCAAAATAAGGTTGAATATTTTGCTTATTTTTTCTCATTTGGTTACTTTATTAGTTTTCTTATCGAATTAAATAAATACTTCATAATTATTTTCTTTCCTGTTAAATAATATACATTTTAATTGAAGACAAATTAAATTGAAATGAAAAAAAAAATGAAATAAAATTTCCAACTACCGTCTTTTTCCGGCTAAAAGCTATTTATAATAGTTGAATGCATTTCGTGTCTATTTGAACGAGAAAATTCGTGGACAGACGAAATAATTTTACTCATGAGATTCACACCATAAATTTCGTCCTTCAGAATTGCTGAGGCTATTGACTCTCTCTCTCTCACTGGGGTGTGTGAAATAAAATCCCGCATGTCTTGGATGTTCCTCAAGAGTTGCTTCTATGGTAGAGTGTTTCATTTAAGTCATATCTCTTCGACAGTGTGAACATGGAAGGTTCCGATGGTTCTCCACCCCATTCCATGTGGATGGTGCGAGTGGGTGAATTGTATCCGAAACCAACACTTGAGAAGGAAGAGGAGAAATTGGCAATTCCCTTCACTGAACGTGAGTATTATATAGTGGAAAACTAGGGCAAAAATTGATTTATATATATATATATATTTTTTTTTTCACGGCAATGAAGTATTAACTAACTATAATTTTTACTGCAGTTGCTGGTGAGGGAGTTAAGTACATTGGGCGTACTTCGGATGGTGTCTTGGCGCTATCCAATTATAGGATTTTCCTATTAAAATCATCAAGCAGTACTTTTCAAGAGACATCTGTTCCACTTGGACTGATAGAATCGGCTCAAGTGAGGGAATTATTTCATTTAGTGATAAATTGCAAAGACGCCAGTACGGTTAAGTAAGTATCAAATATGTTACAAGTCGAATTAAGTTTCCCATGGGAAAAGTGATTGTTAATTAATTAGAGACTGTGATGTGTGGTGTTTGTGCTTGAATTTATCCTCTCTTCAGAGAGAATCTAGAAGAAGATCCCATTCAATCGATATTGATGTTAATGTGCAGTGAACTTTATGATTAATTTTCACATTTTCTGCAATAAATTCTAACATGAAAATCGTGAATTTGAACTTCATATCATAAATCATTTTATTGGCAATGGGAATTGAAAAAAAAAATTAATTTTCAAAGTAAACATAGAGATTTTATCACAATCTACATGACCTTATGGTAGATTCTGATAGTATGTAATTAATTTACTAATAGCATCCGAATGATATAAATGTACAAACTACTTATTATTCCCATCTCTGAATCTGGGGAAAATCCTCGACACTTTCGATATCAATCTTTTGTGGATAATTTAAAAGTAGTGTCACACTGATACCTTTTGAATTTCTAGTGAAATCAAAATTTTTTTGGAAACCCTCAAACAATTAAATAATACTTTTTAATAATATTTAATGACGTATGATGTTGGAGTTAAACTTGAAATACTCATATATAACACAATTTTAGCTTCGAAAATATTTATTTTAACGTTTTTAGTTCTAAGCTGTCCCTAATTAGACTTAGTTTCTGTCACACGTTGACAGGGAAATGTCATTAACCGAACACGTTTTTTTTTTTAATTTTCTGCTTTGTTTTCGCGTTCAAATAACGCGAAAACAATATACATTCAACGCCACTATTACACTAAAAATTTTTAAGGATTGAACTCAGGTTCTTCACAAATGCGATAACATTGGATAGATTAAATCTAGAAAATAAAAAAAAGATAAAAATAGTGAATTAATTTTAAAATAAATGTTTTTAGTGCTTAATCATCCTGCTTAATCATGTATTCAATTACACTGACTGAGAGAAATCCGAAAAAGTTAAAATAACATTCCGGAAATGTTAATTTTACCCTGCAGTATTGATCCGAAATCTGTGTAAATATTATGCTTTTTAGGTGTATTATGGGTTAAAGTTACCCTTCTTTCATGTTGATTGTACCCTTAAAAGGTGTCAAATTAACATTAAAAAATGTTGATATATTTTTACACCCAAAAAGTGTTAAAGTTATGACGAAAAAAAGTTAATAGCAGCCTCTTTTTTTCTCAGTGTATCATTCATTAACCGAGTTATGTGCAGTGCATGCTATGCAAAAATGCCACTCTTCAGCTAAACTTTTTAAGAAAATCTTGAAAGCGGTACTTGTACAGTGAACAAGGGTTTGGAAAATCAAAAATTCTAGAAAATCTTCAGGACAATTTTTTTTTAGATAAAACCGCATTCTGAAAGTGCCCAAAATTCTCTATCTAAATTTTGTAATAATCGAAAAATCATCAAAATGCCATTAAAATAGCGGAAGTACGATTTGCTTATCGAACACAAACGCGAACACCCCTTGCAATATGTATAAATTTCGGTTTTAATTTCAATTTTAATTTTCAATTAAAAAGGGAATTACTTTCTTTCATTTAAATATGAAATAGTGAAAAAAATTATTGTTCTGTAGGACGCAGAGGTGTATAAGAAAATTTTAAAATAGGATTTCTTAATATCAAAAGTCTCAATAAATTCTTGAAGTTCTTGAGAAACCATTTTAAAAAAATAAAACTTTCGATTTAAACGCTTTTTAGGTTCGGCAATCTTTCCATTAAATCTGTACTTGTTCATATACCTACAATGAAAAAATTTAAACGAACCTTAAATATATTAATACAAAAAATCCTATAGGTAGGGTATGATCTTACGTTTAAGGTATTACAATATAGCCTCTTACCCTTATATTAATTATCTCAAATATGCATTTTGACATGAAGTGAAGTAAATTCTGAACATTTGATTTATCCAGGGAGGAAAAGCCAAAGTTGCCCTATAAAAATTAATTTAAAAAGACTTATTCTGGTTTAATCCTTTAAGGACGATTGGGTCACCCGCGACCCATAGAGAAAATAATTTTTCCTGACTACCTAAAATCATTTTTTTTCTCATTTTTGTACGTAATCGTAAAGAAGAAGGTTGTAGAAATCAAGAATATTTTTTGCAAATATCCAAATATTTTTATATTATAGTAAATATTTAAGCTCAAAAGTGATGAATTTTTAAATTACCGCATTGAATTTTTCATAAGAGTGAAGATTACTTTTCATTGATATTGTCGGAAAAATTATTTAAATTTTTAGGCTATTTTTGTTCCTATTGTCCATAGAGGAAATAAATATACCGAATCAGACTCTGTTGGAATCACCAAGGTTAGATGTAATACATTTCATTGATTTTGTTGAAACATCTTGTCCTTAAAGGGCCAACTGGCTATGAAAATATTGTTAAGTTACTCCTGATAATAAGTTTTTAATGTTAAAGTTTAAACATAACTCTACTCTAGAAGACCTATTTCCCCTATTTCCCAACCGATTTGGGTAAGTTTGAATTCATCGAAAAGGTCTTAGAAATTGCTGATGAGCTTGAAAAATTTGAAACGAATCAGATCTGTCATCAACCCATTGTAAACTAATAAACAAATAATATTTTTTTCCAAGGCCAATAGTTTTTCTCCTAAAGTATAGGGTAGAGTCAATACTTTTGGTCATCTTTAGGCTTTAACGGCCTCGTAAGGTATAAAATTTTTGTCAGATTAAAATGAATTGTTGTGTAAAGATACTTTGAAACAATATCTATATATATATCTAAGATTTGTCTCGAGAATTTTGGTAAATCTAATTGAAACATATGCATTTTTCCACCTCAATTATGCTTGTTTCAGTACTTTTTGCCACTTGTTTTAAAATAAATTTTAAATAATTAAGAGACGTTAAAACCCATTTGAATAGTAGAATTCTCATAGATTGTGAGAATTGAATTACAACTTATTCTTAAATTCCTTAAAATAGTTGTTTTATCTCAGGTGGTCAAAAAGTGCTTACATGGCGAAAAGAGCTGACTTTACCCTATATAGCGTGATTCTTATTTTTTAAAAAAATATTCACAGTATCAAAAGACTTCTTTAAATAAACTCGGGAACAAGTTGATTTTAGTTGATAGACAAGTATTGCGAAATTAGGTGTAGGGGTACTATACTGAATTTGAGACAGATTGCTTGTAAGCACCAATTTTCTGAGGTTAAATTGTTATTTCATCTTCGAGAGTCTTGTTTACACCTTGAAAAGTAGTTAACCGCTCCTGTTTTTTTTCTAAAATAATCCCTAGTACATTGAATAATGACTAATAAAAATATAGACGTTGCTTTATGTTCAATATGGGACACAAAGTTTCCTACATTCTTTCAAGACCATTTTTACAGCATCTTGCAGTTCATAGAAGCCATAGAGGCTAAAGTCTTTTATTTCGCAGGCATTGTAATTATTCAACTCCTAGAAAGAAAATGAAAAAATAAGAAATTATTGAATATTGATAAACATAACAAGTATCTTTGTAATCAAATTGCAAGCTCTTCAGAATTTGGTATACCGTAAGATGCGGGTGGTCTTTGCCCCGTAAGCTTTTCTTTAATTCTAGAACTTAAGTATGGCCCTTATCTACCAATCCGATCTACTACGTCTGATCGGTACAGAGTATTTTTAAACATTAAAAATTAAAGAAAAGTTTACGAGCAGTAGTATTTAATGGAAGTGGAATAAAATCCATAATTTTAATCAATTTATTTTTAGTGTCCAATTTTATCCTCAAACTGTCCAAATTTAGAAACTGTCCAAAATTATGAGCCTTTCCCCTATTATACGTTTGTAACCCAAACTTAGATATATTTTTTTGTGATTATCGCGGAACTATACAAAATTTTTGAAAGCTAATTACTAAAGTCTTTTGGACTGCAAAAAAACTTTCGCACCACAAACTTCTTATTGTTAAAGCTTTGAAAAGAGAAATGTTGAATGAAATTGGCTTGCTGAATATCTCAGCTCTTTATCTCTTCTTTTTATTTAAAATTTTTTATCTCAATATTAAATCCAGAGGGATGTTAAACTTAAAAGCTCCTTTTTGAACAAATAAATAGAGTGTTAATGGTATTAGTAAAGTTCATTATTATACAAAATTTTCACTTAGTCTAAGTTAAATTAAAATCTTTGGTCATAATAGAATAAAGAGATCATTGGGTTAAATGAAAGTTTCTAACTATAAAATTAGACTAAACATCCATAAATGTTGGTAAAATGGGTTTTTTCAGCAGTGTGTTTGTTGTATTCAATAAACAAAATTTATTATGTGCTGAAAATTGCATAAGACGCACCATATAATGTGAACTTTAAAATTGCAGATGCTCTTTTGATACCGCAGAGCAATGCTCTGAGTGGCAGAGACGCATTTCTCTTTCCGTTGGCGTCCCAGATAATCTTGAGTCGCTATTTGCATTTCCGTTCTATGCGTGGGCATCAGAATCACCTTGTTCTACGGATAATGAATGGACTGGTCGACTGCAAAAGGCCGGAAATTGTGACGATGACTTCCGCAAAGAGGTAATTTTTTTTTCAATTAATTTGATAAATTTTGCGGTGTTATTTTTTTTACTTTTTCGGCCAATTTGAGATTTTTTTTCCTGCTTTATGATTTTTGTGGAAACATGGCAAAAAAAAATCGTCCCCGCCTTATATAGTATTGACATTTACTCACCTTTGACATTTATGTGGTTCAGAGCTGTGACTCTTCAGAAAAAGTGATAACACTTATAAAATAATGACGCTGGTATCGTCGGGGAGTTCAGTGATTTTGCACCAATACATAAAATTTCGCATGTGATTTCTTATTTTTTATTACATTGGCAAACACAAATATGAGGTCTGCATATAAGTAATTTTGTCGTTTTATTGGGGTTTCTCTGCTATAAGATTCTTTTTTTTTCGGGCCGGATTTGATGTTGTTTTTTTTTTATAGGTTGATCGATTGCAATTTGATTTACAAGGAGCTTGGCGAATAAGCAATGTTAATGCTGACTTCAAATTGTGTCCCTCCTATCCACGATATTTTCTCGTGCCGTTTTGCATTTCTGACGAGACACTCCAGAGTGTGGCGAATTTTCGCAGTTCTAGACGGATTCCAGTGGCTGTGTGGCGTCATAAGACGTCTGGGGCCATTATATCCCGATGCAGTCAACCTGAAGTTGGCTGGTTGGGTTGGCGCAATTCCAAGGATGAGCAATTGCTCAAAGCCTTTGTGGATGCGTGCGCCTTTGATCGTGGTGAGCAACAGAGGAAAAATGGAACAAATGCCCCAAGTAGTGTTTCGTCAGAGAGTGCCCCGTCCAGTCCAGAAGGGAGTCATGAGGAGGTGCGAATGGATGAACCAAAGAAAATTCTCATTGTCGATGCACGATCCTATACGTCGGCTGTGACAAATCGAGCCCGTGGTGGTGGATGTGAATGCATTGAGTACTATCCTTCGGCTGAGATTCAATTTATGAATTTGGGCAATATCCATGCCATTCGCAAGAGTTTTCATGCCCTAAGGCAGCTGTGTGCATCGCCACCGGACATGCACAATTGGCTGGGGAATTTGGAGAGGACCGCATGGTTGCAGCATATGTCGGGATTACTGGCGGCCTCCATGACTGTATGCCGTACCATTGAGGTGAATGGACGACCTGTTTTAGTGCATTGCTCAGATGGATGGGATAGAACTCCACAGATTGTTGCTACAGCACAATTATGTCTCGATCCCTACTACAGAACTGTCGATGTAAGTCTATATACCATTTATAAATTCTAAAAATTAATCAAAAATTAATCTAAGACAAAACTTTCAAGATTGAAGGTGAAACAACTTTTTTATTTTTAAACATTCCTATTCTAACAAGTGCAATTATGGGTGGATTTAATGATCTTCAGGTCAATGGAGAGGTCTTTTTAGTTGTAAACTTGTCTACGTAATTGCCTTTTAAATTAAACATTTAAAAATTAAAATATAGTGACATCATCATTATCTAATCAACAAATAATGTTTTTTGTAGATATTTTAATTACAGTCTAACCGTGCTATCACACTAGGATTTTTTTCAATTTGTAAATTTAATTTAATTTTCAGATGAATAGTTCATATGCATTAAAAATCATTTGAATTAATAGATTTTCGCTTATTTATTGATATATAAACTAATACTTGGCCCACTAAAACATGTTTAAATATGCTAAAATAGCATAAATTCGGTTGCTCAAATTAGTTTCAACTCAGAAAATTAACAGCTGAATATTGAATCAAAGTATAAAGATAATTCGAGGATGATCCACCGTTTTCTAATGTTTGAACGAGAAATAGAATAAATTTAAACAGTGGATTACCGTTTAAGCCAAAAATTAGACCCCCTGATGTCGGAGGTATAATTTTTGGCTTAAAGATGCATAGTAAAAAAAATGTGTAAAATTTTACTACTATAATAGTGCAAAATCGACCATTTTAGTTGTTTAATTTAAAAATGTTTAAAAAATGCACAACATTTTAGTAATTTATTGTCACATGATTGAAAATTACCACTATTATTATTAATTTTTAACAATGTTGTTTAATTTGAAAATGTGTAAAATTTTAACAATAGTGTGAAATCGAATAAATTAATTATTTAATTGCGATCTGTGTAAAATTTCTCACTGTTATAATCATAAAAATTTTTCAACAATGTTTCGTGATTTAAAACTGTTTGACAAATTCTGAAAATCACCACTACTATTATAGTATGATTATAGTTTTTCACATTATTATAGTGTGAAAAAATACACAATTTTATGGTTTTTTTGTCACATGATCAAAAATTAACACTATTATAGTTTGATCATAATTTTTAACACTATTATAGTGTGAAGCTTTGTGTATTGCAAACAAATTTGTTGAATTATTAAACAAAAGTTGTTGAAGTCTGAGACAAAAGTTGTTGATTTTTTAAACAAAAGTTGTGTAAAAATTGTTGAATTTCCAATTAAGACTTATACTTCAGTCGAGATGCTTTTCATTGGGCAAAAGTCATATATAGAACATCAAATATTTATATGCATAATAAGTATATCGTGATGATCCGAGCATCAGATGTAATCATTTCGCATTAGGGGTATACCGAGTACATGAAAAACCAATAAAAATGTCAAAAAGGCAAAAAAATCAAAATCTTCGAAATGAAAAGAAAATACATCAATTTACAGAACTCAACAATTTTTGAGTTTACACATAAAAATTCAACAATTCCAAATTCAACATCTTGAAATTCATCAATTTTAAATTAATCATTTTTAAATTAAACACTTTTTCCAAATTTAACACTATAATAGTGGTGTGAAAGATTACACTCTTCAACTGAAGTTGAAGTTCAACTGAAGTTATTCTTCATTTCAACATTCAGCTGTAAAACTTAGGCGATATAGACAGACACCCTCATTTTTGTTGTTTCTTTCTGCGAATGAGGTCCAACTATGTGAAGTAGTTCCTCAAGTTCTTAAGTAGCCATACGAAGAAAATTGTTGTGTCCAAAAAAATCACCATTTGCGGTATCATCATTCATTTTTTTCAATGAATCCGTGAACAGATCTCTCTTGGATCCATTTTTTGGCCCACAATCTCTTCCTTTTACCTTGAGACACATTTTTATTGAACATGTATCCTACATAAAGTAGGAAAATTTCTTCCTCATCACTGGACTCACTCATTTTTCTAATAATGTAACAAAATTATAAATGACAAAATAAAACAACTGGCAACTGGCAATCTGCGCGGCTTTTTTTTTATTTAGCAAATTTCTCGCAAAAAATGTGTCCTGGCTATGAAAAATTTCAAATGGTTCTCGCAATTTTAATGCTCAATTTGCTGAGTTCAATTTAAAATTAAATTGTAAAAAATCCTAGTGTAATAGCACCGTAATACAATTACATTCAGTTGCCTTTTGTATAGATTATTACCGAGTTATTGCTATTTCTTACTATGGATACTTTTCACAGGGTTTAAACATAGTAAAACAAATTGTTATTGGTAATTTTTTTTTCTAGTTAAGGAATCTAATTCCATAGACACATTTATGACTTAAGCCGACAGACGGATTAATGCAATTTATAATCAAAATAATGATGAGATTATATTTCCATCAGTTTCTGACTAATCCGTCTTTCAGCTTAAGCCGAGGAACGGCTTAGTTAATGGGAAACTGATAAAGAGGGGCATAAAACGCTAAAGGTTGAACCCAATGCCCGAGGGCCTCAAATCCGAAATAGCAACAAATTTAATTAGTTATCCAGAATTTAATAATAGATTATGTGCCCTTAATAATCCAATTCTAAGTTTAATTTTTCGAAAAAAATTGACTAATAAGAATTAGAACAGTTGTGCTATATAGCTACAAGCCTTAGACCTGAAGTCCATTTAAGATAGTAATTTAAGGATTTAGAAATTTATCTCACGGGAGAGAAATGAACTTAGAATGAAAACTTTTCTTCCGATCGGTAATCGCAAATATCTTGACAAAGAGGAAAGCTAAAAAACAAAAACACAAAATTGTTCTCCATCTAGAAAAATCTTGTGTGTTCGAAGAAGTTTTTTTTATAGCAAAGCTTTAATTGTATGCATAAATATTTCTTATATTCAGTAAAAACATCCGTTTTAGGGTAACTGTACCAAATTTCGGCCAGCTTGCAATTTCGACCAATTCTTTTATTCCTCAAATTTCTATTAAGTTTTGGTTTTTGCATACTCTAGAGATTATACAATACGAAAAAATGTCGCTTCAACGAACGAAATGATGTGAAAAATCTTTGGAAGAATTCCGGAAGGGCAAGGAACTATGAGAATCAATGTGGCTAAAATTTTCCCAAAGTTATATCTATATGTGTATTCATTTTAAATTGTGTTAAGAATGGTTTTAGACAAAACAAAGACGATAAATTATCTACAAGGTTCCTAGCAACACTTCTTGAATGAAGTAATGGAAAGCACGTTACCTTCGGACGACTCAAGCTTCGGATAATTCATTTTTTCTCTATGTTCCTTATAGATTTCTTGCAAAGCTCTTTTCTGAGGATTTGAGACATTGGAGTAGCTATTAAAATATAATATTATAATGGGCCAAATTCATTTATAACACTTTAAAAGAAATGATTTACCCGAAGCTTAAATCGAGCAAAGGTAGCGCGCTTTGCCCTATAATGGAAGTTAGGTTAATATTAAATTGCCATACAGCTGATTAGATTAGCTTGGCAATCTTGCTCTCTCTCTCTTTTTGACTGGCCTATCCTTAATTAATTGTAAAATCAAAACATACAACCAGTGAATGGACATATCCACCGTTTAGTTCTGGGGGTTGGAATCAACGCTGAGACGGCGGTGGACGCATGGTGTGTGGGAAAGGTCAAGAATGATATAAAATAAATTCAAATTTGTAAGAGCAATAAAACCCGCCGTAAGCAACAAAGGCTCTGCTTTGGAAAAATTCCCACTTTTTCGAGACAATAGTCTCCTTTTCAGGACCAGAACCTCTGAGGGTGGTGAAGACGACTGTCAAGCGAGTATCTTATAGGACTATTAGTAACGAATAAGTATGCAAGTGGTGAAAGGGAGAACTCTCTCTTCTTGGTGGACTGGCGTGCAGTGCAGAAGTGCAGACGTGTTTAGAGATAGCTCCTCGCGGACAGTCTGGGGCTCACGCCAGTTTATTTATTCACAAGCCGGTCCATTCCCCAATTAAATAATTTGTTTATTTGCTCAAATTGATTTTGATGATGATTTTGATGATTTGACCAAATTTCTGATCAAAAATCAGTTTGTAATAAAAATATTACATTTCCAACTTAAAATATTGGCGCATGCATGCAACTATGTCTAAATTTGGTAGTTACCTTATTTCTAATTAAAGTTCATCCCAAAAAACTAAACTTAATAAACTTAATTAGGGACTAAGGACAGGTCTCTGAATTTCTGAAAATATTTTTGATGACGACTACATTGGTTATGTAGATATAGGGGAACTTTACCATATATCGGACATATTCCAAATTTCGAATAATGACTGAACTTTGAAATGTAATATTTTTACTACAAATTTATTTTTTTGTTATTTTTATTTTAGAAGTGTTTTTTGTAACCTTAAAATATTGTTTATCATATTTAATTTCTCTGAAATTGTTCTTAATTCATTCAAAACCGAATAAAAATATAGATATTGCTTTGTGTTCTATATCGAACACGCAGCGTCTTAAAATCCCTGGCCTTTCCGGAATTGTCCTAAGTATTTTATACAGAGCCTTGATTGTATGCAACTTTTTTTTTCAATTTTTTTCTAAAAAAAATTGCTTGCTTTTTTTGTAAACATTTTAGTTCGCCATTTGTAAATTTTAATGAAACTTGCAAATTATTCAAACTTTTACTCATATCAAGTATATCTACAAAGTGTATTGGGAGAAATTAATGATCATCATGATTTTGTGAAGTTAAACTATTCTGAAGTTAATTACAAAAGTTGTTACAATATAATTCTAAATTGTCTTGGGGTGTGAAAAGAAAAGTAAGGAAAAATTTAATTGTGAAATATTTTTCTTTAAGGGATTCCGGACTCTTGTTGAGCGAGAATGGTTGAGTTTTGGACACAAATTTGCCGATCGATGTGGCCATGGTCCGAATTCTGAGGACTTAAATGAGCGATGTCCTGTTTTTCTGCAATGGCTGGATTGTGTTCATCAAATTCATCGACAGTTTCCGTGTAGCTTTGAATTCAGTATGGGATATTTAGTGAGTATGATGCGTGACATCTTTTATACTTTTTTCCTCGTCTTTCTCACCACGTAGAAGAATGATAATTTTGTTTGGAAGTTTCTTCCATGCTATTGAACTTGAATAATGGAAGCAATTGATTTTGTGTCTTATTTTGTTGTCATTTGAAAGTCAATTGTGTAAAAGTTGTTTTTGCTCACAGAGAAGAGAAAGAGACAGAGAGACAGAGAGAGAGAGGAATAGAAAAGTGAAAAAAATATTTTTGTTATTCATGACAAGTATTTGAAGAAGTACAGAGGCAATTTGCAAAAAAATTAAATTGGAGGGAAATTGAGGTGAAATCATGTGTTGCCTTTTTTTATCATTGCAGATAAAATTGGCACAACATTCTCATTCATGTCTCTTTGGGACATTTTTGTGCAACACGGTGAAGGAGCGTCTCGATACTTCAGTGTTTGAACATACATTTTCTGTTTGGCCTTTCCTATCGGGGCCAATCTACAAAAATCCCCTTTATATACCAAATAGGGATAAGGTTCTCTGGCCTGCCCACAATGTGAGAGATTTGGCGGTGTGGAGTGAGGTTTATTTGGGTAGTTTGGGCAATCAGAATTGTGCTGATTTGCCACCATGTACAAGTGAAGATGATGCTGATGCCAAGAATGATGAATCAATGAGTCCAATGACAAAGACAAGATCATATGGGGATCTCATTGAGGCTGGAGGTACTCAAGGTGGCATGACAAGAAGATCAAGTGATCCAAATATGCCCGTTGAATCACAGTAAGTTATATTATTTGTTCATTCACATCTCCCTCACTCTTGAAAATATGATAAATATTTAATTTTGAAACTTTGTCAGGCAAAGAAGATGCTATTTTCTACAATTTTCTTTTTCTTTTCTTCCCTTCCTTTTGCTCCAGCATGATAAATTCCATTGATTTCTCAGCTGAAAATTCCATTGACTCAACGTCAGAACGTAGTATATCACCAACACTTATTACACAACATCTCTCATCTATAATTCACGATACAACACAAAAATTAGAGTCAATGACACAGGAGTTGAATTTATCCGATGAGGAATTGGAACTGAAGAGGCAACAGAGGGATTTGATGGGGAACAAATCTCCAGAGAATTTGGATGAAATTCACGAATTGCTCGCTCATGTTAGTCCTGAGAGTGTGACATTGGAGGAATTGGTGGAGAGAGACAAGAATGGCTATGAAAGTGGCAATTTCTGCGATACAGCTCATGAGGCGACAACTTTTGAGGAGAATGCCCAAGATAATGTTGATGGCGGCAGTGGTGTTAATGACTACAATTCAATGATGCTTCAAAGCGTCGATTTAAGAGGTACGCAATATATATTTCTCATTCCAGAAATACCTTTAATTGGTCACACTAGAACAATTTATGTGAGATTACGAAGAAAATGCACACAGGTAAAGGTTACTTTGACTATAGGATTTGTGATTGTCTGGAAAATATCTCGAAATCTTTGGTAGATTGAATTGCATTAACTCTTTCGCGTTCCACTTTTATTCAGCAGATGAACTCATGTAAAATTGAGTTTTTCCTAATGCTTTATGATCAAATATAATAGTTCTTCAGAGAGGAAAAAAATTTTCCATTGCGTGAAAACTCGGAAAAACCCCGGGTCATATATGACCCTGTTGTCCTCAAGGGAAGTGTACATACCATTTTCAAAATCTATATCACGGGTTTTTTAAGAGTTTTTTTTGCTTGAAGTTACTAATTTGGCCAAAACCATGGCAAACTGGATTGTCTTGATGAACATTGTACTCCTGGTGTTCAAGGAATCTTCCTGATAATCCCTTGAACAGTCTCTGTCACATTATTTTGAGTGGTATTTGGCAAAAATAAACTTATCCCATATTTATTCACACACAATACAATTGCACAATATAAGACGCTTGCAGAATACTCTAAAATATTGCAAAATATGTTATAATTCATCATATATAAGATGAAATGTCCAGGAGCAAGATGTCCCACCTGCATTTCACAAAGAAAAACAATGTCCCAACTACATTTCGCTATAGGTTTGGGACGAAAACACTGTTACCCTTGGGGACAATAGGGTCATATATGACCCGGAAAATTCTACACGCTTTTCTGGAAAATTGAGAGTAGTTTATTATATCAAAATATGCAATATACAATCTTTGGATATTCTATTTTGTGTTTCTAAAGAACTTTTTGCTGAAAAAAATAAATTAATATAAAAAATTTTGAAAAAGAAAAGTCATTTCACAAAGTTCGAAATTCATGATTTTTTATCTTAAATATTTTCTTTTCCTGAATATCTGGAGTCTTGAGAAAATTAGCCAAGAATCTTACATCTTTCTATTATGATGTCGTGCTCAAACCGATAGATTTCAATTAATGTATAAATAGTTAAAAAAAATTGTTTTTTCCCCGGGTCATATATGAGCCTAATGACGCGAAAGAGTTAAAGGGTTAAGAAGATTGTAATTTTGTCTATAAAGGTTTTCTTTTCAAATTTTTAACGTATAATTTCGAGAGAAAATCTAATTTCTTTTTATTTATTTCATTTGTTATAATAATTTCGTTTTTAGGATATTCAATTAAAAGTGTACAAAAGAAAAACTTTCGTTCGGGTAACGTCTGTCGTCATCTTACTCCGGTGACTAACCTCCAAAGCAAAATGGTGAAAAAGCTCTAACGGTCTCTATACACTAGAGAAATTTATGTCCATATTGAAGCAAATTTCGTACTTTTGTGTAGGAAATACTCTTCAATATGGACAGAAATTTCCATGACGTCAGAAATTGACAAAAAGTTCTTCATAATATCTCTAATATTGACAGAAATTTCTCTTATGGGTTCTACACACTAGAGACATTTATATCCGTATTTGACAGCTTTTCCTACACAAGTTTAGATCAGTAAAAATTGGGATTTTCTATTTTGCATTAAAAGCTAATAATTGCATAAGTTCGTGCTAGATTTTCATAGATAAGCATTAAGTTTTTAAGTTGTGGCTCTCAACTTGTAGCTATTCTGGGAGCCGCATCAAGTAACTTCTCGCCAATGAACACAGGAAATTCTGGGCCAACCAACCCGGTCTTTGACGTGCTAAGTCAATCTTAGAACCATAGATGGAAAAAATAAATAGGGGAGACCGGGGAGGTTTGGTACAGGGGTAGTCTGAGACAAGGCGATTTTTTCATTAACATTTGAAATAAATGGGATTTAACCACTACTCAATCGTAAACAATATTAAGATGTATCCTGACTAAAAAAAATGGATATCCTCAGTTTTATTGTTTTAATTCTATGAACACTTTTGAACACAGTTTCAGAGATTATATGCTCTGGTTTTTTACATAAAGGTTTTAAATACCAAAACTGCCCGCGGGGATGTTTGGGACACCTGAACGGGGATGAATGGGACGTTGATTTTCGACAAGATTGTAGGTGGCGTGCAATTTTTTATTCTCAAAATGAAGAGTAGTGCCCAGTTTCTACTGAAAATCTCCTTTTTGGGCAAACCTTACCAGTGGAGCAGATGTCTCCAACTACAGAGACAATTAAACCATCAATGTCTTGGGAATTAATAATTTACTCTCCAGAGCATATTCGACCTTTGCTCATTCGCGTTAAAAACTATTTCCTCGAAAATTTCTCGAGCAATATCCTCTACAATTCTCACAAATTCTCCAGAAAGGGCAAGACGAGAGCCTATTTAGAGAAATAAGGAAAAACTGTGTACTATGCAGTTGTCATAAAATCAAACAGGAATCCATCAATGAGTTCAAAATTAAAGTTGCAAGAAAATCTACTCGCATGAGGAATTTGATGATCATGATTGCAATACTTACAATTAAAAAAGCAAAGAAAGGTAGATGAAAAATAAGAAGAAAATACATTAAATAATTGATTAACAATAAATGACTCTACCGTACAAATTAAATTGATATTAATTTATAAGTAGGAAAAAAAAGATTAAATATTTTTATTTCTATAAAAAATATTTTTTATCTAGTACTTAAAATTAATTAACATGCTCCAACAATGCAAATTATGCAAGAAAAAATGCGTCCCATACTGCCCCAAATCGGGGAGGTTTGGGACAAAGCGTCAAGTTAAATGTTTTATCTTCTCCAAGAAAATTCATTTTGTCAATTTAGCTTCGCAATTGGTTTGTTGAGCTAGATTATATCATAATAAGGTCCAGTTTCATTTAAAAATAGGAGAAAAAAGCTCAATTTCAAAGCTGCCCCAATTCAAAGTTGCTCCACTTTCCCCTAATGATTAAAACAGAAAGTACAATCACAACGAGAGCATATGGATTGAAAGTACGACTTAAACATTTATTTGAGCCCAGGTTTCCAAATTATTTTTCCAAAAAAAAATTGGTTTGGGTCTTCGACCTTTATAATCTTTTATAAAATTTCAATAAAACTATAAATAATATTTACAACGATCCTCAGATAGCTGATTGTAAGTAAATACAGTTTTTTTATTCATCTATTAGCAAATTGACAATTCGATAAATTATGCGATGCACTTTCATTGCTTTTAAAAATTTGTTGAGGATTTTCATTCGACACTATAAGCAATTTACACTACAATAATACTACTTAATAAAGAATAGAATTTTTTATTAAAAAAAAAGATATTAAAATAAAAAAAAAACGGAGCCAGGGATCGAACCCGCGGCACTCCCGTTGAATGTCCTGCTCTGTACCGCTGAACCACCGCTGCATGCAGTCTCATTCGAATTTTCTTTATTATGTGCTGCATATTTTCAACTTTTAGGGAATTTAAAAAAAAAATTAACCAAATTTCGCACTTTTTTAATAAACCACGTTTAATATGATGCCTTTCTGCGTAGTTGAACAAAGCCCCAGATTTATATGAATTTGATGACTCGAGTACTTCCTTGTCAGAAATAGTCTGAAACCCGAAAATATATTGTTATTTATTTATTCCAATGTACCGGGCTTTTATTGCCATTTTGTACATTGTTCAGTTTACAAATGTATTATATTCGGTTAACAATGTTTCGTGAAAAATATCCATTCAGACGCTTCAATCATTTGGACCGGGCGCGACTCCAACTCACAACTGTGGCAGACGAGCCGGGGGTCACGCCGCCCAAGAGCCTAACGCTCTTGGACGGACCTCAAAGCGAAAATATGTTGAAAAAAGTGGCCTCCGGAAAGGGGGTGGTAGAAGTTTTAAGAGGTGAAAAAATCTAAGGATTAGTTACATATATATAGAATACATATATTATTCTCTCTGTAGAGTTCGAGCAGTAAAAACTAAAGGTTCACAACTGAAAAGATTGCTATAAAGTTCAAAATCGATAATTCGAACAAGACTCGTTATTTAAAAACGTTTCTAAATTCGTTACACGGATTCAACATGTGCCTTAATTAACTGAACCACATGCATGTGTCTATTTCTATCCTCACACGATAAAGAGCCTTATTGGATTAACTGAGGTGATGTGAAATCGATCTTATACAACAATAAGAGCAAGAGGTCCTGGAAAAAGCAACTAAGATGCGAAACCTGTTGCAAAAATTGTGCTGTGTATCTTATAAAGACATTGTTGTATGTTTAAGAGTATTCAAGAGGAATTAGACATTTTGATTTACTCCTATGCTTACTACGATGCAAATATTCGAGAAAATATGTGTTTGATTTTTAACGAATCGATAAGGCATATTTTTCCATCACAACAGCTAGATTGCGTGTCACTTAAGAGACTCTGCCACTATCAGCAGGACTCAGCATATTTTCCAAATAATGAGCCTTTCAATCACCATTTCGTCCGATCCTTGAAGAATAATTTTAGTGGAAAAATATGAACTCCATGAAAAAGCTGTCAAAAAATCATCTCACAAACATTTTTCAAGAAAAATATTTCTAAAAGAAAATTGAGGCTATAAAGACAAGACTTGGCACGAACTTATGCAACGAAACAATATTACAAACGCTCTTCAAAATTTTTGGAATTTAAATAAAATCGAAGGATAAAATTAGGTTTCTAAATTTAAATTAAATTTATAATATAAATATAATATATACAATTTTTGAGTTATTAGACTTTGAAACGCGTTTTAACACCAGCGCCATCACCGGTAGTTTAGTAAACTTACTATGTTATAGGAAGTTATAGCTTTTTTTATTCATTTCTATTTTTAAAGAATTCAATTAATATTAATGTTAATACCCGAAGAGAAAATATTAAGAATATTTTAATAGTTCGTGTGCGTAATTACAAAAGCTGTGAATTCCTAATGTACAAAAATTAATGAGTGTCTTATGCTTCTTATCATGCTACTGTAGACACTTCCATTGAGAATTGCTCATCGGTTCAGGTGGATAATCAGAATCCTTGGCATGGCTCCGTGGAGACCAGTACAGACACTCTTGTTCCAGTTGTTGAACAACAACCTCTGCCTCATCGGCAATTCATCATTAATGGTGCCGTGAGTCACGGAAATGCTAGTGAAATGGATAATGCAAATGGTACAGCGTTACGAAGTGGCCAAGTCTATACAACTGAAGTCACGATGATGCCACAACAAATTGGTCGAACGAAAAATTTGCCAGAAGTACACAATAGGCAGAGATTAGTGACGCTACAGCAGCAGTATCCAATGATTGACATTGATGAGAGCATTCATATTCATCCGGAGTATCAAAGGCTAGATTTGACCAATGTACGTGGAGGAGATTCGAACAACTATGGCAATGCCATTTATACATCAACAAATAGACGAAGAAGAAATTCATCTAATTCAAAGAGTGATATCAGTCCCAAGTATACAAATGGAAAGTGAGTTTGAAATTCTTCATCAATGACTCACAATACTATCTCTTTCTGTTTCTGTCAGTCAACATTTATTGTATTACTTTTTGTGTTTTTTTTTGCTTTTTTCCCTTTGCAGCATGTCCCCAAGTGCCACAACTTCGAGATTTTCAACACCGGGAGCACGTTCACTGCCCATGACACCGTCAGGAGTGACTGAACGGCCAAATGTGGCTATTTCGTGTCCCGATGGCCTGGCACATGCTCTGAGTGAACAAAACCTGCGTCTTCAACAAATTGTTTATGAACACAAGGTGAGTCAGAAGGACGGACAATGACACTGTAATTTGCATAAAAATCTCATTCAAAATATTTTATTGAAATTCTTTTTTCGGAGAAACGAGGAAAAGTATTATTTATTAGGTTTTTTCCTCATTTTTAATTTACAAAAAATATTAATTATCATTTTGAAAAAAAATCGGAAATTCATTATAAATGAGAAGAATTGTCATTAAAAAGTCTATATGCAGATTTATATGAACCCTGTAATTGCTCGAATTTTACCGATTTCTTATATCCTCCCCCTCATCGAAAATTTTCCCCATCCTCTTCTCAGGGAGCCAAATTGTTAACATATTTTTTTCGAATCCAAGGATTTCTAACTGAGAAATAGTGTTACGCTGTTTAATCGTCTATATCCATCTGAATCGTCTGGCTGTCGTATCCTAGCTAAATTCAAAAGCAAAAATATAAAAAAAGTTAAAATCCTGAAAAGACAAAATTTCGTAAAGCCAAAATTTCGAAAAACCAAAATACCGAAAGCCAAAATCCCGAATACTCAAAGTGTCATAGTGACTGTGACAATCGCACCTGCACTTGTTGGAGGTAAAGAAAAATTTTCTGTTTTGGGAAATTATTACTCACATTATTCTCTGTATAATTGCGTTCCTTTCAGGATTTTGACCATTCCGGATTTCGACTTAAGGGATTTCGGATTACACGATTTTGACTTTTCGGAATTTTGGCTTTCGGGATTTTGCCTTTTCGGAATTTTGATTTCCGGGATTTTGGCTTTTCGGAATTTTGACTTTCTGGATTTCGACCAATTCAAGATTTCGATCCATATTCGGGATTTTGGTTTTCGGGTGTTCGACCCATTAGCGATTTTATCTCTTAAGGCCTCTACATACTTGGAGCAATTTTTTTTAAAAAAATACCTTTTTAAAGAAAATTTTCCCTATCCTTGTAGGCGGAAACGTCAGAATTTTTTAAAACAGGCAATTGTTGACGAAAATTGCATCTAGTGTGTAGACACCATTAGGGATTTTAGGTTTCAGGTTTTTGGCCGATACCACGGGCTGTCCAAAGCAAACGAATGAGGGATCTCCCCATAAGGGCCTAAATAGACTCAGGCTTATCCTCGATAATATTTGGCATTTAAAATTTGGCAGTAATGGATCAGCTTAACTCTTTCCGGACCGCAGCATATCCTGCAAGCCAATTTCACAATTTTTTAATCAAAAATATCTAAGCTCAGGAATTAATTGAGGTCCTACAAAAAATATCTCACATTTGGACATCCTTATAGTATGTAATCATCCACAAGAATTGTATTTTTATCAGTTCTGAATAATTAAAAAAACATTGTTTTTCATATAATATTCATATGCTTCTTTGGGTACTAGAGTCCCAAAAGAGACGAAAGAGTTAAAGAAAATTTATGCAAAGGCCTTCTAATCGATGATCCTAAGCCCTCAGTGTATGGCAGTTTGGAATAAATATTTACTGTCGAATTTTTTTTTTTGGGGCCTCAGTGGATCAGTGGATAGAGCAGTAGCTCTGTGACTGTGAGGTCGAGGGTTCGAGACTAGGCAGCTGCAGATTTTTCAGCTGCTGTAATAGTCTCGAATTCGTCCAGTGAATGAATGGAAACGTAATGCCAATGCATTGACGATGAACCGCCTAAAGAGAGAGGTTGGTATAGGAAATAAGTTTCGACATGCACAGTTCAGTCGAATACAAATACTCATTCACTGCCCAGATCCACAAACCAAGGTTGGTTTACCGTGATATAAAGCGGTACTGTGTGTATCAGAACGCGCACAGAGCACTGTGATATGGAGCAGGTTTACTCGCCTTGGGGGTTAAGATGGAACAGGAGAATGGGGAGTGCATAATGGGCCCAAATAAGTGGCCTGGGTGCAGCGGTTCCGCAAGGAATATAACCGACCCATAGACAAATCTTAAATCTTAATCTTACTGTCGAATTTTACAGGTTAAATATTCTCGAGGATAAGCCTGAGTCTATGTGGGCCCTAAGTTAATTCGATTTAAGTCGATTTAAGGCCGTTAAACATGACTCCAGTTTTTCTAAATCTGTGTACGATTTCTTGAAGACGCGTCATTCGATTTTTCTCATTTCTTGGATGTTATTTTAGATTTAGATTAAAATCAAAATTTGATTTATCTGTGAGTCAGTTTATTCCTTTTACCCGAACTGTACTGCGCCTTCTGGATCACTTGCTTGGGCCCATGATGCACCTCCATTTTTCCCTTCTATTTTAAATCCTAAGGTGGTAAAATTGCTCCAGATCAGGGTATCACTGTGACAATCAATATTTATTTTTCTTAACTGAAGTTTTCATGCCGAAACTCGTTTTTGCAATAAACTTTTTATTTAGTCTTCGGACGAATTCGAGACTGATACGACAGCTAACAAATCTGTAGCTGCCCAGACTTTAACCTGAGTCATAGAGACACTATTTTATTCACTGATCCACAGAAGCGGATACGTTTTGCAAAAATTTTATAAAATAGCTTTGAATCATTCTTAATTTAATTTTTAATCGATATTTTTTTTAGTTTAATTTTTAATCGATTTGGAGAAATTTAGATCTATTAGAAAGGCCTCTGAATCCTTGACAAATCTATATTGTTTTTTAATTGGTTCAATCAACCGATGATGAACCAGTTGTAAACCGACTAAACCGATAAGTAAATTTTTTTACGCCTTAGGCGCATTAGGCGATCTAAATCGATTCACATCGGTTGCGAACAGGCGAATGACCGGTAAATGATCCCTATATTATAAATTGTACCTGTAGAGAACTTTATTAATTTAAGTAAATAATACAGAATCAATTTTATTTATTTATTAAAAAACCAATGAGCAAATGCTCTTGAAAGCACCTCAATAATACACGTTCAAAAATACAGATTTCTCAGAAAACAAAGTTGACTTTTTATATTTTTTTACATGTATTTTTTGCTTTCAAGAGCACCTGCTCATTGGTTTTTTTTTGGTTTTTTTTAATAAATAAATAAAAATGATTCCGTATTATTTACTTAAATTTATAAAGTTCTTTATCGGTACAATTTATATAGGGATCATTTACCGGTCATTCGCCTGCTCACAACCGATTTTAATCGATTTAGGTCGCATAATGCGCGTAAAGCGTACAAAAATTACTTATCGGTTTAGTCGGTTTACAACTGGTTCATCATCAAAGTTTACGTTCACCGCCGTCTTAGCTTTGGTGACTAACTTCCAGAGCCAAACAATTTTAGGATGTAACATCTTAGCTATGAATTCTAGCATTCCACAAAACTGACTATACCATTACTTTTTTTTAAAGAGGTAGGGTAAGTGTGCCAAATTTCGGCATAGTTGCATGCAAGCGCCAAAGTCTCAAGTTTGAAATGTAATATCTTTAATAGAAATTGATTTTTTATTCCTTTTACTTAAGAAGTGTTGCTTAGAACCTTGTAGACAGTTTATCGTCTTTATTTACTTTAAAATCATTCTTAATACATTTTAAAATGAATAAAAATGTAGACATAGCTTTGGTGCCCTATTTCGGCCACCTTCATTCTCATAGTTTCTTGCCTTTCGGGAATTCTTCCAATATCTTTTTCACGTCATCTCGTTTGTCGAAGCTACATTTTTTGTTATTATTTTGCATTGTATAATCTCTAGTGTATGTAAAAACTAAAAATTCATGAAAATCCGAAGAACAAAAAAGGTGGCCGGAATTTCAAGCTGGCCGGAATTTGGCACACTTACCCTATCTTAAAATGTATCACTACTTTTTATCAGCTATTTTTTTGACTAGAACATTTATCAATCTGAAAAAAATTAAAACTAGAAAGTATTGTTTTTAGACACAAATTACTAATTTAATCTATACTTAAAAAAATTTATATATATTTTCAGTTGCGCGAAGAAGCTTTGCAAAAGGAACTCTACATAACGCGACTGGCCCTTCTTAAGCAAACATGCCAACACTGCAATAATGCCCAATTTGTCTCTGAAGAACAGGTAAATTTTGCCAATATTTTGATGAAAATATCAAACTCACTCAAAAGTTGATTTAATCGAAATTCTAATGAATTGGTCTTACTTAATGGAAAGTTGTAAATTTTATTTTGAAAAAGAATATTTCACTGAATGATTTTATTATTAATGATGATAATGATGAACATAGCAATTTCTCTTGTTAATATCTCTCTTTCTTTCATTTTTCTATGTGTATTATCCACTTGTTTTGTAAAAAAAAAACCACTGCACAAAAAAAAACATTAAAACCGTCCACGATTTTTAGAATACTTTGAAGGATCTTGTGATGAATGAAGATATAAATGTAGTAACGCTTTTCAACAGCAGTCCGGAACAGCTTTTCAGAAGGTGTTCAGTGAGTCCTTATAGTTCTGAGGGAATAATTTCTAATTGTGAATCGGTGGTTAGTTTTGATTTTCTTTGAAATCCTGTTTTTTTTTTAATAAAATGCCAAATAACCCCAAATACTTAACATAACAAAGTATCGTCGGATGTTTCTTTTAATTTCTTGCTCTTTTGTCATTCAATTATATAAAAAATTGTATGTGATCAATGTGAAAATTTCATTATATATTATCCATTGCATTACAAATAATTTTGTAGAATATCTCGTGACTATCTAATGAATCACAGACCGAATGGGAAAACGAGAAAACAAATCACTGGCGCCAAAAAAAATTATGTGAATGCTTTGTGATCATCGCATGAGGCAGATAATTAAGAAAGCAAGGAATATTGAATGCTAAATTGCTTGAATATATCTAAAAAAAAAAGTTGAAGTGTAATTAAGATCATGCAAATAACTCACAAGATGTTTATGTACTTCAGATAATGATTTCTAACCCGCAAAGGCATGTAGAGTTTTGGTGCTAATCAAAAGTTTACAATCATTTCTGTTGCATTGAATTTCTGGGAAGATGTTTGAATGAAAGTCTTTGAATGATTGGATGTACAAATTATTAATCACTTTTTGGGACACCGACGATTTATGGTAACCTTTTCGGATTTCATATTTTGCAGGAAGATAGTAATAGATCTACTAAATTAGTTACTCCTAGAAAATTATTTTAGGTAACATTCCGCTTTGTATAAGCCAAACCTAACTAGAGTGGAGTTTTTTTTTATTTTCAATGTTTGATAGAGAAAAATTAGACACACCCCAAGTAAAAGTGTGTATATCCTTCTTTTTTAACAATAGGCCACGCCTGTAATAAAGGCTTATTCAAGAAGGAAAAACTAAAATCTTGCCACACTTGCTCCAAATTGTCTTAATTTTTCTTACATCGTAAGATTATTGAAAGTTTTGAACAAAAAGCATTTCCTAAAGCTTTTCAAAATCTGAGAGAAAAACTCACATAATAATAATAATAACACAGAATAACAATAAAAGGACATCTCGAAAGCGATATGTAATATTATTTTAGTAGCAGAATTTTTTGATTTTCAGTCCCCATTTTTGGTGAACTAAAGGGAATTCTAATTCACGATATTTTTTTCATAGAGTTAGTGCTCTATTAAGGCCTCTACACATTGGGAGTAATTTTAATCAAAAATTACTTTTTTGAAGGAAATTATCTGCACTGCTATTGGTAATATCAAAATTCTATCAAAAATCCGTTTTTGATGAAAATTGCTCCCAATGTGTAGGGGCCTTTAAGGGATTATGTGGGTCAAAATAGACAAGAATTTGCATATTTTTCTCTAATTATTTTTTCAACATATTTTTTAATCTTTTTTTTTATCTTAATTTAAGACCTGAAGCATAAAAAATGCATCATTCAAACTATATTTTCTAAAATTTTCATTTAAAAATCTTAAAAATTCATTTTTAAGATTTGAAATATTCTTTTTGTTTAGAAGTGTGACTCACGTAACCCCTTAACAAATTTCGTGCTCGAGGGTAAAAAGTTACGTTAATGAATATTAGAACAGAGAACAAACCCTGGAAAATACGGGAATCTGGGGTAAAATCTGGCAAGCCGAAAATTTCGAAATTGAAGAATAGATGGAAAAGACACAATTTTTTTTACCGTACATTGACTTTATGAACCTTCTTGCCGATGACTTAGGAATATGGAAGAATTTATATTGAAATATTGAGATCTATATTAAATTTCTTATTCATACAGGAGATATATTGTGTCTCAAGCTTCAGTTTCCTTAATTAACTCTTTCCGGACTGCAGCATATGCTGCAAGCCAATTTCACAATTTTTAATCAAAAATATCTAAGCTCAGGAATTAATTGAGGTCCTACAAAAAATATCTCACATTTGGACATCCTTATAGTTTGTAATCATCCACAAAAATAGGATTTTTATCAGTTCTGAATACTTAAAAAACATTGTTTTTCACAGAACATTCATATGCTGCTTTGGGTACTCTCGTCCCAAAAGAGACGAAAGAGTTAAACAGAATTCATGAATATTTCTGTTAGTTCGTGGAGTTCTTGTTGAAAGAAATTTTAAAGTAACTTTTGTAGGAACATGAGTATTAGTACGGGTATGAGTACGAGACTTGAAGCGATGAGAAGGTACAACTAGCTCTCTTATTTCTGGACCTGGACCGCCGTGTTGTGTAGCCGCTTTGAAGCAACAAGAGTCGCTTAATTTAATCAGATTTAATCAAAATCAAACGGATTGACTCTCTTGCCATTAATGTTTATTAGAAATTGTGACAACATTTAGGTTTTTTTTTGAAAATCAGTTATAACATTTGTAAAGTCACAGATAATTGGTTCACATTGGTTCAGATTGGTTCAGATAATCAAGTTTTTTAGGCTACAAATTTTTTAAAAATCCCCTTAAATTCCGAAAATTATTACAACCTTTTAATATATTTTAAGGAAAATCAAAAAAAATCTAATAGGGGAAAATACGCGTGGTAAACGCACGCGGTGAGCCTACAAAGTATATGAATTTTCTCTTAGTTTATAAAGAACTGTAGAGGAATTCTGTAAATAGGTCAGTAATAGACTAGGAGTCTTTAGTTTAGGTCCCGAGGTCCCAAAATTCTGAATTACAAGTAATTTTACTGGTTTTTCAAAATCTAATAAATCATCTAATAGATCTAATCCTAAGTTAAATCTTTTTGAAAAATCTTACCTGATAATAAGTTATGCCATATTTTCAAGCCTTAAGCGGTCTTTAGACTAGAGGTTTAGCCTAGTTCCTGAAGGTCTCAAAATCCTAAATAGCAATCAATTTTATTGCTTTTTCAGAATCTAATAGGTTACTGCGTCCCAAATAATCCAATTCTAAATTTTTTTTTTATATCTTGATTGGTAAGAATTTAGAGTAATTAAGTTATAATGACTAAGTCTTAGGTCTGAAGCCCATATTAGGTTTGAAAACCATATAAACACTCTGGCAATGCCATTTATATTACATTTTTTTGCTGTTTGAGCCTACCAGGAAATGTCAGAAGTCATCAAACTTTATAAAACAAATGAGTCACTTTTAGACCAAGACAAAGTGTGATTGCAATATATTACTAAGAAACTTTCCTTAAAAAGTCAATGAATTCTCTTAGTACTGTTTCGTCATTCTCATCTTATAAGGTTCACTTATCCAAAATTCTGATGCTTATTAATTCAAAAATTCGAGGTATTTATATTAAGCAAACTCCAAAACTCAAAAAAAATTGAAGGGATTCTTATCATAAATTATCGACTTTGAATATTTCGTGCCTGTCAAAGAAGATGGAGTCATTTGAGAAGCGTGGCCTATTTCATAGAACCTTTTGATCTCAATTAGACTTGATATATGGTAAAGAAAAGGCAGTTTACTTGAGAGGGACATTCCCAAGTGTACTGGTGAGCCTCATATTGTTTCACATTTTATATCTATTTGTGACGGGCTATATGAAGACTTTTTCGCGGATCAAACACCTTCCCGAGACCCTGAATTCGTAAGATTACTAACAATAAAACTCAGTCCTGAAGTTTATAGTAATTTTCGAGGACAGAGTATTACATCATATCAAGAATTCAAATCTGCCCTTTTATCTGCGGTATCCCCTGAGATATCTCTTACTGATGCATTGACTGCAATGCAGAGATTATCAATACATCAGAAAGAATCATTGAAGGCATTTGGGAAGAGGGTGGAGGATGCCCTCCAAATCTTAAATAATTCTTATTCCTCCCAATTAGGCGGATCTGTTCCCCAATCCCTAAAAGAGACAAATACGCAAATGGCCATAAATGCATTTGCGAATTCTATAAGGGATAATGACACGCGTATCCTACTATTGGCTCGAAACTTCCCAAATTTATCGTCAGCAATCCTGTTTGCAATGAGTCGCCTTAAGACTAGTAATCCGTCAGATAGTAATTCGAAGGACGATAAAAACCAATCGAGTTTCTCAAATCCGAGATCCTTTGGACAGGCATCTAATAACTCTAATTCCAACAGTAACAATAATAATGGAAGACAAAATAGGTCAAATAGATTCAACTGGTCGCGTAATAATTCAAACAGTAATCAAAACGAGGGGCAAAATACCTCGAATTCTCAAAATTCAAGCAATCAGAACTCATTCCAAAATCGATCGGTTTCAAACAGCCAAAATTCGTCTCAAAATTCGTTTCAGAATCGTTCCCGGCAGAGTTTTAACAATTCTAGATCAAACATGAACGATTCTAGACAAGAAAATCGAAATAATGAGACAACTGTTTTCATCCCTCGAGGAGGAAATTTTAACTCCACGGCTTATCCAACCGATCAGGAGTATTACCAAAATGATTCGGAAAACGAGATTCGGTCGGCGGGTCGCTTGCAGGATCTACCGTCGGCCGAGAGTCAGTAATAATTGTCCAAAACTATTTTATTTCAAAACCTCCTAACCCCCACGTAATACAAATTTACAGTTCGGTAAATCCAAATGTCAAATTATCTTTACTGGTTGACAATGGAGCTTCAATGTCCTTTCTGAAAGTTAAATCACTTCATCGTGATACCCCTGTAAGAATTTCTGAAAGGCACGTGATCGGAGGTATAACACACGGCAAATGCCTAACGTTAGGCACCGTAACAACAAAAATAGGATTTTCATCTCCTAAAGAGATAAACATTACTGCTAAATTTCACATTTTGCCAGAAAACCATTTCCCTTTCGACGGGATAATCGGACGTGATTTGCTACACTTGTGGGATGCAATAATCTACATAAAAGACCAACGTGTCTTTTTCAAAACCCTTAACCTATCTATCCCGTTTGTCGACTTCTTCGCCCTCGATATTAATGATGAAATGATCGATGCACCGGTGCCTCCTCAGGCACAACCTTCTATCAGTGAAGATAGTCCAACGGATGATGAATCTCCTTCTGGTGACGTCCCAGAAATTTTACAAAATAGCCCACAAATAAATCAGATCACGTCGAAAGTCCAACATTTTTCTGATTCAGCAGAATGCATTGGTTCCAAAAGAAATGATGAAATTTGCCAAAATAAAAATTCTGAAGAAATTGAAAATCCGCCGATTGCGCAAATCTTGTCACAAAAAATCAGCTTACGCCCTAATTGTGAAACGCTCATAAAATTGCCAACACCTTGGAGTGAAACTCTGCTATGTAAGCAAACTTTTTTGGATGATGATAGGAAAATTTATATACCGGAATGCATAATTTCACCTCAGCAAAATACAATTGATTTGCCAATTGTAAACAAAAATGACCTACAAATTGAATTACCTGCGTTTGCATTTCCTGAAATTGAACCTCTTCGACACTATGATGTTTACAATTTAAACGTTTCATATGAAGACAATTTCTTAAATGATAAAGATAGAGGAATATCTATATTTAATCAAATCGGTATTAATGAAAAATTAACTTCGGAACAATCTCGCGCTTTAGAAAAGAAAGGTCAAGATGAAAAGATTCTAAATTTTAAAAGAATGCATCCTCCATAGGCCACTCTGTTCGATCGAGAACAATACAAATATAACTTTGCCGACCTTGCACTCCACAACCATACCTTTGAACCCTTTGAACCTTCCCCAATTGCCTGCTTCGATTCATGATGTAAGCGATACAGATGAAAATCGCGAACCAATTTTAACCAATTCATCTAATTATCGAAGAAGCATTACAACCCATTAAAAAGGACAATTTTAAGATCTTGCTTATTACTTAACAAAAAGGTGTTTGATTGATCATAATGTAGATCATAAAAACGGAAAAAAACAAAAAAATGTGAAACAAACTAATGGGGTCAATCTTAAATACATTATTATACCTAATCAGAGCTAATTAATAGTAAAAAAAAACATTGTAAAAAAAAATTATAAAAATAAAACTTAAATGAAAAAAAATATGAATTAAATATTTTATTATTTTATTAAAAAAAAATAATTAAAAAAATTATTTTGTATGTAAAAAAAAATCAACAAAAAAATACAAAGTCTCACGACAAAAACAAAATTATAATAATCATAATAATAATATTTAAATCCATATTATCCTTATTATTTTCGGGTGTGTCACACACCTTCATAAGGGGGAAGGCATGTAGTGATACACCCTGTATCACCCAAATAATATTTTATAAATTAAGCAATTTGTAATTTCTTAGAGTAAGCACAATTTGTAAAGTAGAATTATGTCGAATATTGTAGTTCAGTTCCAATAAAGCACTCAGCTAAACAAGTCGTGTCTCTTCAATATAATAGAATCCTGCAATAAAATTTTTAAATTTGATAAAATCACATTTAGATTGTAAACTACTGAACCGAAAGCGACTTTTATCTGGAAATTATTAAATGTTAGTACTACCTTCTTATGAAATAAAAGTTTTTTTTTTAAAGGTTACTGTAAATAAGTTATGTCCTTTCTTCATTTAGAATGCTCTAAATTAATTTTTTTGACGAAATATTAACAAAGAAATTCTTCTTCTACTATGACAAAAAAAAGAACAGAGAATAAAAAAAAAGAAATTGGCAATAACACTGTCTATTTTCTATCTTTCATTTCCTTCTTTGCAGAGGCACATTGAATAAGAATTACGAACGAAAGCTTTGATGTTCTCTTTCAGAACTCAATTGTCGATGCTGTTGAGAATGCGTCTGTGTGTTCATGGGAGGCGGTCGAGGAGCGCAGTGGTGCTTCTTCGGCCAGCATGCCAAGTCAGTCAGCATCCAGTGTTCTCTGGGTGCCTGATCATGCTGTAACCAAATGTACTGGTTGTGATATGGGATTCTGGCTAGGACGACGGAAGCATCATTGCCGGTGAGTGATTCTTCTTTTCATTATTTTGTTTCTTGCCTTCAGAAAAATTCTTAATCGTCCAAAAATTTAAAATGTTTTAACTTATTACTTTTATTTTCTGATAAAGGTCGTGTGGACAAATTTTCTGTGCTGAATGTTCAGAATTCTGGGCGCCTTTGCCCGATGAACGACTCTATTCACCTGTTCGACTCTGTGGCCCATGCTATCAAGCAGTAACCACAAAAATACAGGTGAGTGTGAAAATTTCATTTATCAAAGACCATTGCCCACGAAATGCCAGGATAACTCTTGAGAAACCTAAAGTGCATGAAAATGGAGTATTTAATGAGACAGACTGTAAATCTCTTGGCATTTGGTGTCGAGACAACGTGACCACACTTTAAAATGATTTAGTTTGTGAAAGAGTCCGGAAATTTATGCTTTGCACTTTGTCACACATTATTAAAGGCAAAGTAGGACACTAAGAATAATGAAGTCCATGTCACATACATAGTACGTAATATGCACCATAATATCCTGACCTCAATATTTTCTTGTCTTTATACTAAGAACGTATTATCCATTTTGAAGGTAAAAGGGGCAAAAGCAATATGTTTTATAAACATTTTTCTTGAACGTTTTTTTTAAGTGGCCTATACAATTCATTTTCTTTCTCATAATTCTAATCACTATTTTTTATAAAAGCCATTATTATACATCATTAGTTTAATTTAACAATTCAACAAGTTATAAATTATGTTTAAGAGCTACAAAAATTATCAAAAGACTGTGATAAGTCTTGATCAGTTTATTGTAAATAAGATTCTTCAGAGTGGCCTAGCCAGCGATTTTGGAGTTTGGGGCGGATGTATTAGTTACCACACCTCTACATTTCAACAAAAGTATGTTCATTTGCTAATTTGAAAAAAAAAAAACTTCAAGAAAATCAATGAAATTGCATTCTTGTCTGAAATTGGTCAATTTAGTTAGAGTGTCCAAATGACAAACTAGTGAGATTAATTTTTAGAGATTAGTTAGATCAGTTAGAACTATATAGTTAGATTTTTTTTTAATTTTGAGATCCGATTCATCAACAATGATAATCAAATAATCATTGTTCCTGTTCAAATCGACAATAGGTTAAGAGAAACCGGACTGAGGATTGAAATGAAAGTCACTCGTTCGGACTGAAACCAATAACAAAAGGGACAGATAATCCTAACCGGCTTATGTAAGTGAGATTCTTAATGTGATCTAACTCGAAATGTACGCAAATTCGATTTAGAGCTGAAGTATCGCTGAAGTATAGCTGAAGTAGTTGATCTTATCGATTAATCAGAAGACGAGATAATCAAAGTTGTTTGTTTCTGAACTCGTTTTTTCGCCCAGAGCGCCCCAAGTGTTCATTTGATGAACTTCAAATATATGAAAGAATTGTTGTATTTTGTGAGACTTTCCATTTAAAACCCTATTTTAAGTGTCTTGGTGGAGTAGAGGCAGTCTAATTGGCATCTGAGTGATTTCAAAGCGTTATTATAGGAAAAATCAATTTTTTTCACACTTAAACGGCAAAATCGGACAGATCGCATTATCTGATCGAAAAATTATGTATGGATGAAATGTAGAGACAAATGTCCTCTACAATTATGTAAAAGTAATCATCAAAATCAGTTCAGCGACAGTAGAGATAATTGAGGTTATGTGATATTGAAATTTGTTTTTTGACTGTGACACCCCTGGTGTTGGTCCCACGAAGTTCAAGTGTTCTAGAAAGTTGTAGCATTTGCTGAGATCTTTCGTTTGAGCCCTCACCCATCACAATCGGTAAAATAGAATCGGGAATATTTTGAATGTATGATTTTTTGATCTTTTGAACTTTGACCCCTCATATCTCCAGTTCTATTACAACCACAGCACACTTACGCCCCATTTTGGAATTGTCCTAGATTGGACTACAATACTCTAAAATTTGATTAACTTGCACAATGGCGTTTTTGAGAAAAATGAATTTGAATTTTGATGAATTTTGACGCTATGGCAGGGCCATCTGTAGAGACTTTGTGAACTTCCATCTCGAAAGTGCTCATCGAGACGAAACCAAAAACCCAAAATTTAGCTCAAAATGTTAATTAGAACCGGAGATAGAGGCCGGTCAATATTCTAACTTTGACCCATTATAGCTCGGGTCAGGGGTTATGGATCGACTTAAGTATTTTTTGTTTAATAAGCATAATCAGCGGCTATAACATACTAAAATTTCAGCCCGATGCACAATGGAATTTTTGAGTTATTTAACTTAGAAAATTGAAAAATCTTCTTTTTAAAAATAGCGCCCCTAGTGGTGGTTTTTATGAACTTGCGATGTTAGAAGAGGAAGTGGTATTTCACGAGAGCTTTCCGAAACGCCCTCAGTTTTTAAATTCTCACAATTAGAACCGGAGTTATGGCCATTTTAAGAAATTTTTTTTGGACCCTTATAGCTCGGGTCAGGGAGGTCGGGAGTCCTTAAGAATCCTTAAGTTTGGTATTGATCGAAAGCTCTAAGGCCCAGATGTACAGTAGACTCTCTCTCAATCGGGAATATGGGGCAAAATGTCATCCGGTTTAGCGATAGAATTGAGTGTTAAAGCCTTTGTAAATTCCACAAAAAGCGCTCAATTATAAAGAATCACGAAAAAATAGGAAGAACTTTGTCAACAAAATTTTTCGCCCGATTGAAAAAGAGCCGATTGAGTGAGAGTCTACTGTAATATACTAAAACTTGAGCCCGATCGATGCCATAGGGGCGGAGCCATTGAGAAAACAAAAAAGGGGGGTATTCAAAATGGCGGAAGGAGGGGTGGGGTGGGGGGTCAATGCACCAAGTTGCAATTTTCACACGATATATAACCTTTGCCGAAAACCGCAAGTCGGTATCTCTTTTAGTTTAGGAGCTATTAAGCTCCAAAGAGCTGCCGGACGGACGGACGGAAACGGTTTTATATATTCGTGATCAGGAAGTGGCCAAACACATTCTGGCAAAGTTTGGGGCCGATCGGACGACATGAAATTTTGCTAGAATTATAGTAGGTGAGATTGTTAAGAATCTCTCGGTTTAAGTCATTAAGTGTGTGTAAGGGAATTACTATTCCTAAGAAAAACTATAACACCTCACTGCCTAATTCTACTGCTGGATAATTCTGCCCCGGTCTACTTTATCAAGCTCCAGAACTAAACTTACCAATTTATTAGTTGTTAGATTTTACTATCTTGGCATTTCTAGTAAGTTTACGCTGGCTCATTTGAGATTGATATCAAATGTGGTATTATTTATTTATTTATTTTTTTTGTAATTTTGTAGCAACAGCATCATCAGCAACAACAAAATCGTGTTCAGAACAGCCCAGGTGGCGTCCAGCAGAGTGCAGTGTTCAATCTGTCCATAGTCAATCACAATTATCAGCCACCGGTGAGTGGGTGCTCCAAAGTGAAAAACGGTGTTGATACCATCTGCAACAGCACTGTAGTGAACAGTAATAGTAAATTTAGTAGTGTGTGTAGCCAGGGGACAATTGTAAGTCCCACGATTAGCACCGTGTCCGGTAGTTGTACCTCATCACCGCCGACATCCCTCGAAGACTGCAAACATGCCGCTAATGGATCGGCCAACTGTGAACGTGATCGACCACTCAAGGCGCCAACAGCCACAAATTGAAGTGTTTTAATCTTTTTTTTTTCTGGTTTTCACGACGAATGTGAGTCTTTCACTTCCAATACTTTTTTTTTGTCTTTTTATTTCTCTGCAAATAGCATCGTTTTATTCGTTTTTTTTTCGTTTAAATTCATTCTTGAAGAATTTGTAAATATTTTTCTCGTCATTAATATTATTATTATTATTATTATTATTTTTTAATGAAGTGGACGTGAAATGAAAGATGAGTGAGTGATTCTTTTAGAGGACAAATTCTGATTAGTGTTACAAAAACAAAAGAGAAAAAAATGGAGAGTCCAGTGTGTTGTATAATTAACTAATTTGAGTATCTCTACATATTAGAAAAGGAAGAATAATGTGTAGAAAATTTAAAAGATGTTTTTCACATTTTATTGTAATAAGAATGATTTATTGTGAAGCAAAAGATGATATATTGCTAGTTTGATAGATTTTCAATGGAAGAGAAAATTTATATTTATAAAAAAGAAGTAATTATGAATTTGTTCTAAATGATTGTTACTATTTTCCTCAAAGATGCGGCATCCAAGAGAGTGCAACTGAAGAAAAAAAAAAACTAATGAACTATCATGATTGTAATAAGATTAAAATACCAAAATTTATCCCCTATATAGATAAAGACATAATAATCAAACAATAACAGATGAAGAAAAAATACATACAAAATTAATAAGATACTTAATTTATCGACGGTTCCTGGTTGGACATTGACAAAGAGTCGGAAATGTACTGGATATCAAAAATCGCGCGTCGTAGAGATAGAACATTCAATTTTTTTTTCTGCTTAAGTTTTCATTGAAGAACAAAAAATTCCCATTTGTTGTGTTAACATTTTATTTGGCATAAAATAAAAAAAATTAAATTTGAAGGAAGAGAAAGAAAAACTAGGCGCAATGGAATATTTGGAAAAGACTGGTTGAAGACTTTTTTTTAGAGAAAAAAAATCGAGAGAAAATAGATTTTAGGCAAAGAAAAAATTCGAAATTTTTTTATGTTTCCAAATTTTTTTGTTAAAACGGATTTATTTTTTTTTAAATTTTATTTCCAAAATTTTATGAATTTAGAAGAAAAAGAATATACAAGGAGATTGGACTAAGAATAATTTTAAAAAAAAAGAGAGAATATTGCGAAGTGTTTGGTACGAAATAATAAAATTAAGCCTGCGACAGAAAAATGTTTGGATACGTTTTTTGCGGAAGGGCTGTGAGACACAAACAAAAATTAAATGATAAAAGGAAAACAACAAAAAAAAGCACATGAAACAATTTGCGAAAGACATTTTATGGAATGCAAATGTGTTACGAAGTACATTTTAAAACAGAGGAAAATATATTCAATTTAAAGTATCATATCGTAAATTTTTGGCGTTTATTTTTCTTGACGTGGTATCGTCAGAGGATTGGAGTTGGGGGTTAAGAGCCTATTTGCCACGATAACATCCATTATTACAGGACTTTTACAGAGTACGTGCTCAAAAAATATAAAATTAGGGTGGAGTCATTACTTATGGACGTTATTACACTAGGGCGTTTCAACTAGGAAAAAATTTTTTTGGCACTATTCTCAGGGTGCTGTATTTGATGAGACAAGAAAGTTTTTCTTCTACGACCATATGATCAGACGCTGTTTAGAGGTGGCTCTGAACGACCCTCACTGTAGTGTAAAATCCGGTAAAATCAGAAATTTGTTCTACAGAGAGGGTCGTTCAGCCACCTCTAAACAGCGTCTGATCATATGGTCGTAGAAGAAAAACTTTCTTGTCTCATCAAATACAACACCGTGAGAATAGTGCCAAAAAAATTTTTTCCTAGTTGAAACGCCCTATTATACACTTTTGGACAGCTTGCAAAAATCTTAAGTTATTACCTAAAACAGATTTCGAAAAATCTCAAAATTGTTAATTGCATTGTAAATAACATTTTGGTTTTTCGAAATCTGAGGGCAAAGTATTGAAATCACACTTGCACCCCTCAGCTCTTTAGTGGCCGAAAGTAATCCACTCGCGCACGATACGTGCCTTCTATTATGGCGTCTACACACTAGATAAATGTATGTCCATATTAAAGAAAATTCGGTACGCTTGTGTAGTAAAAACTCTTCAATGGACATAAATTTCTCTAGTGTGAAAGGAAGGAAGGAAGGAAGGAAGGAATTCTTTGAAGGAATTCGTCTGCACTGTTGTAGGTGGAAACGTCAAAATTCTGTCAAAAACGTAATTTGCAAATTGTAGACACCTGTAGAGCTAAGAACGGCTATGATCTCTGTTCGTCAGAGGTGAAGCCTCTATCTGTAGCTTGATGGGACAGAAGCCACGAGGGTCTTAATGAAAAGACGTTGTCGAGCTAACAAAAAGTGATACGCAGAGTGCTAGGGGTCCAGACATGAGAGCATCCAATTCCAAGCGTGCAGGACATCAATTCTTTTAGAGTTATGAATGTTAAGGATGGGCGACCGATCTGTAGAACGGCAAGCGGTGCAGTGCCCACAAAATTCGTAACGCTGAAACGGACCTCACGCGGGCAGAGGCTCCCTTTTCAATGTCAAAGGGACCAAGCACTTAGGTAGGACGCATTACGGCCTCGGGGTAACCCCAAGGGGAAGAAAGACTGGGAGCAATTGAGAGCGTCAGGGCCTTGACAGACCTGAGGATTAGACGACAGACGGCTTAGCGTAATTATACTCGACATAATGGTTAAACTTCATTTCCATCATTTTTCACTAAGTCGTCTCTCGGCTTAAGTCGTAAGTGTGTCTAGGGCATCAGACACTAGGCTACACTACAAAATCCTTCAAGACTAGTTATCTGATGGATCGAGAGCCTAGAAGCTACTTAGACTCTTACGCAGTCCCAGTTCAATCCAGGGCGCGTTTTATTAATTACGCCACACTAACTTTGCTTCATTATGGTTGATGTGATAATCACAGCTCCAGCACTTCTTACAGAGGAGGGAAAGGGAGAGGAAAAACTGGGAGCAATTGAGATTAATCACTTTTAATAATTGTGTACGCTATAATATTTAAATCTTCGTCCTTATGATCATATTTATATCTCCTTATTATACTCAAGTTCTAGGAACCACTTTGCCTCTTTTCCTACAGTCGAGTGCTGTTGACTTTCTTTGCTGTCTCCTTAAAAATCAACAGCCCGGCTATCTGACGAAGTTCATAGTGCCGCCGGGTCCTTCTGTTAGGTCTTCGAGTCTCGCCGTGCCGAGATCGGCGAGCTGTATTCGTCACAACTCCCTCTTTGTTGAGAGAGTATTCTCTGGAATGAACTTCTTCCCAGAAGAAGAGAAACGGCGGCTTATCCAAATCTTTTTGGCGCTGTAGTCATGCTTCAATTTAATTCTTTTTTTCTTTTCTGGTCAGGAAGATTTTTTTCTTTTATCTCTATCCGGACCGCAGCATATGCTGTAAGCCATTTTCACCATTTTTTAATTAAAAATGTCTAAGCTCAGGAATTAATTGAGGTCCTACAAAAAAATCTTACAATCTTATCTTTGTAATCATCCACAACCACAAGAATCGGATTTTTATCAGTTATGAATAATTAAAAAAAACATAGTTTTTCACAAAATATTCATATGCTGCTTTGGGTACTCAGAGTCCCATAAGAGACGAAAGAGTTAACGATGCAAATGGCTTATACAACCTGAGAAGGAGTTTTCCACCGTTTCACTCTAGAATAGGTAGATCACCAAAACTTATGGCCTCTACACATTAGAGAAATTTATGTCAATATTGAAGCAAATTCCCTTCGCTTGTGTAGGAAAAACTCTTCAATATGGATATAAATATCTCTAGTATGTAGAGGCCATTAGACGCTGGTGGGCGCAAAATATTGCTTCCTGACCACATTTAATATTTATATGTATCTCTGTAATTATTTTTTTCTGCATTAGGCTTCCAAGAGTGCAAGTTCAAAAGTAATGATTAAATTGAACTCCTCGCTTGCCTTCCTTTATCACCTCCAAACCCTCTAATAAAATTCATCTCATTGTCATTCGCTGACATATCGGTCGCTCGCATGAATTTTAGCCTTTAAGCGTAAATGGACGTAAATATTTTATTTTCTTGTGACACAACACCGGAAAAATCGTCATTTTGAATTCTTGAAGATTAAACATCAATTACTTTGGTAGGCTCATTTTAGAATAGATTTGGTTAAATTTGGAAAAGCATTGAAATGCTGAACCCGGCTGCATCGGTCATGAATCGGGTAAGTACCGATAATTTACTATTTTTGTTTTTGAAATTATTTTTTACTTGGACCTTACTGTGTTATCACACTTGCACATTAAAATTTTAATATGATTCACATGAATTGTCGCTGGTGAGAGTCAAAATGTGTAATTTGTGTGTTTGAATCGTTTTATATTCAAAATTTGATCTATTTGTTGATAAAAAAGTAGACTTGGCCCGCAAAATTTGATATAAATTGATTTATAGCATTAATGCGAAAAATTAATGCGGTTTTCTCTTTAATTTTTTAATGTGAAAAATATTTATGATTTAGGTAAATATAAACTTATTTTTGCAGGCCAAGTCCACTTCTTTATCAATAAATAGAAAAAGCCCAAATATTAAGTGACTCAAAGACACAAATAACATATTTTGACGCTCACAAGCGACAATTAATGTGAATCACATTAAAATTTTAATGTGCAAGTGTGATAACGCCGTTAGGTTCGGTTCCCGAGCAAGAGGTCAAACGGTGAGAGATATCGGCTTCTGGTCTTGGATGACCCCCCTCCGATAAGTGGACATTATCTACCATTCCTAGTGTTAGCTTGTGAGTTACCCCTTCCAGGAAGGTATCGTAGACAGGATTAGTATTGAGAGTTAGTTAATGTTGAATCGTCCTAGGAAATTGATCATTAAGGCCTCGACACACTAGAAGCAATTTCTTTAAAAAATGCCTTTTTAAAGAAAATTTCCCTTATCCTCTTGTAGGGAGAAACTTCAGAATTTTTTAAAAAGGCAATTTTTGACGAAAATTGCTTCGAGTGTGTAGACACCATTAGGGAGGAACGCTGAGATTTTTTGAAAAACCTCTGGCGGCCGAGGCGCTCATTCACGCGATTGCTTAACTCTTTCGCGTCCATAGGGTCATATATGACCCGGGGAAAAAAGTTTCTTTTTGGCTATTTACATTAATTGAAATCTAACTGGAGTCTTGAGAAAATGAGCCAAGAATCTTACATCCTTCTATTATGATGTCGTGCACGAACAGATAGATTTCAATTAATGTAAATACCCAAAAAAAACTTTTTTCCCCGAGTCATGACATTACCCTATGGACGCGAAAGAGTTAAACGCTTAAAGCCTCCGCCCTTACAGATCCTTTGACGGATCTAACACTAAAGCGGTCTTCAGACTACAGATTTAGCCCAGTTCCTGAAACTCTCAAAATCCTAAATAGCAACCAATTTTATTCCTTTTTCACACTGAGAAAAAAAAAGAGGGTGCGATTATCTTTTTTTCCTCATTAAATTTAACACTTTTTAGGGTTTTTAGGTGTAAAAATATATCAACATTTTTTAATGTTAATTTTACACCTTTTTAAGGGTAAAATTAACATCAAAAGGGTAACTTTAACCCCTAATACACCTAAAAGTATAATATATACACCGATTTCGGATCAATACTGCAGGGTAAAATTAAAATTTCCGGAATGTTATTTTAACTTTTTCGGATTTCTCTCAGTGCAGAATCCAATAGGAATAGACGGAATAGATAATCATCTGTTTTTAATAATCCGATTCAAAGTTACTTTTTCCAGAAAATCTTAATTGGTAAGAATTTAGAATATGGCTTAGTCTACCAGGGTCTGAAGTCCGCATAACAATTAAAGAAATTATCAGATTTTTCATTACAGACAGAAAGAAAAGCGGGGATAAAAGAAATTAACGGTTTTAGTTTCAAACAGATTATTTGCGTTTGTCCATAGATGGCACTATACAAGCAAAGAACATAGAAAAGGGCAGGTGTTAAAAATTTAACTGTCGCTTTGTTGTGCTCTTAATATTTTCCCAAATTTCTTGAATTAAATCACGAAAAAAGTGTATTTTCTAAAGTAAGTCGTCTAAAGAAGTGTTTAGTGAAATTATTTAAAGTTAAATAATCACAAAAATCTGCGAAAGAACAAATAAAAAGAATTGTGAAATAAACAATGGCATGCATTCTGAGTCCAAACAACAAACGTCGTCGGGAGTCTGATAATTTTGGATCTCTATCTTCTCATCACGTCTTCCCGGATATGGAGACAAAATCTATTGCTGATCTACTTACTCAGAGAGTCATGGAAAATCCCTATGAAGTAGTGAGGAAGCCTCCCAAGAAGAAGAAAAAAGATGAGCCACTTGCTTGTTTTGACAATGAAGCTCTCAATCTCAATACTCCTGAAAAGCAATTTAATCCCTTCGAGGTCAAGCGATCGGAGTGCGAAATGCCTGTCCAGGCAGTTTCCTACGTGAATCTGGGATTGAATTTGAAAGCTCCTGAGAGCGCAAGTGTGAAGAATCCATTTGAAATTGTTCGCTCTGGTGATGAAGAGTCTCCCCGGGATCCCCAAGAGGGCATAGAAAATCCAGCAATGGACTTACCCTGTCCTCTGGCCATTGCAGTCCCATTCACACCATCTGTGAACCGTCGAATTGCTTTCCATGACGCTAAAACACCTCCAAACTCAATGACTCCCTCAGAGATGCTGTCCAAGACTCTCAGATTCACTCCAGAAACTACCAATGCAACTCCTAGACGTTCTCTACGGAAGAACCTCTCAACAATCAGTGAAGAAGCCCTAAATATTGACGATGAGCTGGATTGTTATCAGCTGGAGTTGGAGAATAGCATAAATGAAGCAAAATCTGTGAACAGGAAATACTTTTCGGATCTCCGGAAGGGCGTTGTTAAGAAAGAAGCTGTAAAGGTGCATCATTTATCCACTGAGCCTGACGTTGTCTATGAGGGAGATGAAAATTCAGAGGAAAATCCTTCGACTGAGGATGATTTCGCCTTCCGAAATCCTCAACCCTTCCAGCGAGCCTATCGACGTCCTGGGCAACTGGTGTCCACAAAAGGCAGCACTAAAGAATCCACAGATACCAAAAGTTCAATCAGACGCAGCATCCGAAAACTTGCCAGTATTGCAAAGATACCAAAGAAATCCACAGATGAGAATCAGGAAAATCCCAGTGAAGAAAACCCTGTGAAGTCCGAAAGGGTCACCGGCAACAAGCTGATGGCCTCCATTCGGCAAAGTCTCAGACGGAAGCGCAAAATTCCGCAGGAGCAACAAATTATCCAGCAAGAAATACTAAATTCCACGATAATTGAAAACGACAACCGGAGAGTTTTCAGGGAAATTCAAGAGCCCGCAAATCCTTTCGGCAGACGGAACAGCTTGAGACGCTCAACCAGGCAAGTCCTAAAAAATGTTTTCAAGAAGAATGTGGAAGGATACGAGCTGGGCATTGCCACTAATTGATAAACAGGATTATTTTTATGTGAATTTAAGGAAATAATATTGTTGAAAAAAAAGTAGTTGAAAATTAGTTTTAGGATTGAGGAAAATTTCCGGGAGCACCTTAACTTTTTTTTAAGGCTGATTTATTAATTCGCGAAAAACTCTTAAGTAAACATTTTAATTCTCCTACAACATTATCTTGCCATTTTGCAAATGTTTAATCTATTTTTGCATTATTCTATTGAAAGGAAATTAGAAAATTATTCACTGATTTCTGGATAATTTTTTATACAAAAATTTTTGCTGAAGAAAATGTGTAAAATAGTCGCAAATATTATTAATGCAAAAGAAAAAACAAATACTTGATGTACAGGGTAGGGTAGACCGGGGCAGATTAGACAGGGGTAGAATTAGACAGTTCGTGGGGTGTTATATGTTTTTAGAAAGAATATTGAGCAAACGATCAGAATAATTAACTCCCTCCCGATTCATTGAAATATTTATTAGTATTTTTCAAATATGATTTTCACAAATTATAGGCGAAAAAACTTCATTTCAACTGCCCCGTTTTCCCCTATATCATTCTCAGATCGGATGTTTAGGAATGTTCAGGAGGAAAAAATAATAGATAATACTTTTTAAAAATTTTCTTTTTGAAAATGAGTTGCCTGTAATCCCTAGATTTTATTTATGTATTAAAAATAATAATTCATTTTATGTCACTTATTTCATATAAAATTATTTTCTAAAAGTTGATTATTTTTTATGAGTCAAAATTTTGTTGTCTCATTTGAAAAAGTAATTTAAACATGCAGCTAACTTAATGTAATCCGATTTATATTTCTAAGTTATGTAATTAAGGAGGCAAAAAAACCGCTGATGATGAACAAATATTGAGTGTTCTAAAAAAGTAATTGAGCATTGAATTAAGTTGTCTTCAAGCAATTAAAAAATAGCTAAATATCAAAAATAATAGGGGAGACTGGGGCAAAAAGTCACAAATCGAAAATATTAAAATTCAATATCTTCCAAGATAAATAAGATAGCGCCTTAAATTTTTTTCCAGATAGCCTCCATAGGTCTTCTTAAATGTCGTAAGTTTGTTAGAATTTGAACAAGGAATTTAGAAAATAAAAAATATCGAAATTTTTAGCCCTATTTTTGAAACATTTTCCGTGCAGAAGATATCAATTATTAGCTACTTATATTAAATTTGATGCACTGGTGAATATTTCCTAAATTATCTGGATATTCTTTGAATACGAATCCGCTATCTATTTTAGAATTTTAGAAAGATTCTTTTCTTCAGAAATCCTTTTATTAAGAACGACTACTTGGGGTAAAAAGTAAAAAGCTATGAAGCAAAAACAAAAACCGAAACAATTTCTGATGTTCTACGGTGAAAAGAAACGTCAATGCTACACTGCTGGCAATAATCATAGCTCCACTTTTTCATACTGTAAAAACTTTGAAAAAAATTTTTTTTAGAAAAAAATAAAAAAATCATTTGAAGGTATTTTCATACCGATATGAAAAATTGCCAATCGAATTTCATACCGTTAGAACTGTGAGTATTGTAATAGAATATTTATCAAAATGGCGATTTTCGGGTGGCAATAATTATAGCTCCACTCAATAAATTTGGCTCCAGGATATTTATTTTTAATCAGTGAAGGTAGGGTAGAGTCAGTACTTTTTCGCCAGTAAGCACTTTTTCGCCACCTACAAATAAAATCACTTTTTCAGGGAATTATGAGCTCATGGAACTACGAAATGACTATTACTTCATAACCTCTAGTCCAACGGATCAGAAAACCATAACTGGTGCTCCATCGACTAGATTATTTGCAAGTTAATTGAAGAAATTGTCGACAAGGTGAACAGTCACCAAAAAAATATGGAGTTCTTAATAAACTTGTCAACGCTCAGACAAATTGTCTTGCAATATTTTATGTTTTTGCAGTACAGTATTTGATATTTTTTCACTGAAAGTCACTTTGTTATTAACTAAGCTTCGCTCTAATATCATTATTTAATAATGTTTTCCAAAAAAAAAAATACGGATGTGGTGAAATAGGGCTTACTTTTTTCGGTTGTGTAAGTACTTTTCGCCACTCATTTTTCCAAGCATTTTACAAGTGGCGCACCTCGCGGAATTTAGTTGAAACAGACGTAATTGTCAATTGATTTTTGTCGCAAACAAAAAATGTGCAAAAAATCATTCGAAATACTCTAATAATTGTCTAATATCGGTGTTAAATAAGAAAAGTACTGTGCAATGTACTTTTGCGGGTTTTCGAAAGCTGCTGTTTCTTAAAAATCAATTAAAAACAAGTGGCGAAAAAGTGCTTACACAGTGGCGAAAAAGTGTTTACAAAGTGGCGAAAAGTACTGAAACATGCATTGTTTCAAAAAATGTATTTTTTCAACTAGATGCCCAAAAATTCCCGGAAAGTCTCCTGGTTCATTAGAGAGACAATGCTTCAAAGCTCTTGTACAGAAATTTTTTTTTATTTCGACAAAAATTGTAAGAATTATAAGGGTGTCAACCCTTAAGGTGGCGAAAAGTACTTACTCTACCCTAAATATCTTTTAGTAATTAAATTAATAACTAGATTAACCTAATTAGAATCATTTTTATAAAGTTTTTCATGAATTTTGCTGAAATTTTGTAAGGAAAATGTGCAATGAACAAAAATAAGGGATTAGTTAAGGTCTTGAAAGGGATGGAAATTGACAACCAAAAAATTTCCATAAAAATGACAAGATCCTATCACCTTTCATCCGAATTTGTCCATATAGCCGACATATATGCATTTTAAACCACTCCCAGGGCTAAAAATCTTCTTTTGTTAGAGGCAAAAGTGTGCAAATTTCCATGTTACAGTCGAAAAAAACAAGTGTTCTACCGAAATTTGATGTAAAACAATGCTGACAGCTTAGTCTCATCATGTCTTGTTTATTCTGCCCCAAACCAGAATTCTAAGTAACTAAAGGTGGTCTTCAGAATACTGAAATAAAAAATTATCAAAAAGAAGCTTATTGCAGTTTGATGAATAGATAGTGTTTTTCGTCATTTAAGTGGTAAAAAATTATTTTTTTAAATAAAAAAATTGATAGGTCTTGTCTGAACTTGTTTTCTGTCTGAACTTGGGGTAAAAAGTAACAAAAAAGCGAAGCAATTTCTGATGTGTCACGGCGAAAAGAAACGTCATTATCATGTCTCGCCGCTTGTTGTTTGCTATATATATAAATAAGGTCAAACGATTTGCACTCTTTTGTGTGTTTTTTTTTCTAAAATAGTTTGAAAAGCGCTTTTCTCGTTTTCTCACTTTTCTCCCAGAGAAAACGGTGTTTTACAAAGGTGTAGATGAATAAATTTTCTATAAAAATATGTTCTCTAAGTATTTTTTCAAATTTACGGAAGCCTGTAATGAAGGGAATCAAAATATGATAATACCCAATGTCTGGTACTATTTGCCCCAGCAATTTTGAGAATAGGCACAAAATTACCTTTTAGAAATTGGCTCGATAAACGTATTTCCTTACAAAATAGAAGAAAATTACTTTCACAGAGTTGTAGAGCGGCAAATTTACTATAAAACTGTGCCAATTAGAAATTTTGGAGGTGCTCGGGTAGCTTGTAAAGAAAATAAAATATCCGTTTTGTGACTTTTTGCCCCAGTCTGCCCTACGCAAAAAACAACGATTATAAAACTGCATATTCAACAAGATTACTTTTACGAATAATATTTGCGACTGACCCGACTGACAAAATTTTATAAATTCATCTTGGAAATTTTCCTCTAATATAAATCCACCTTGAAAGCCTTCAACTGCCTAAGAAAAACTTAACAACTTCCAAATTGATTATTTAGTTTTTTTTTATTTGTTTATTTTGTGAATTTTACAATCAATATCGCACAATATTATAAAAGTAGGATTTTTCTTCTGAGTATCCATGATTTCATGATTTATTTAATTCTTTTTTTATTGTTCTATCATTTTAAAATTCATTATCAAATGGTTACTCATACGGAATATCAGAAGAAGAGAGACCAACTTACCTTGGAACAGAATTTAAGAAAATTAAAAATATTCAGCCACCAAATAGTTAAGTACCAAAAACAAATGCATTTCCACTGGAACTGTTTTCTTTTTGCACTTGATGTTTTTTTTTGTGTAAAAATATATGGCCTCTTGAATGAGGAATGGCACTATCTTGTCTCCATTATTTGATTAGTTTTGGCCTGGAAGAAATTGAGCACTTCCAGTGGCAGTGGGAAGACAATTGTAGAGTTCTTCTCCGAGCTGATGGTATTGAGTGTCTGAAGGTAGCGCAATTGCAGAGCAGCTGGACTCTCAGACATGATATCAGAGGCCTCCTTGAGAGCTCTTGAGGCCTTCATTTCTCCCTCAGCAGCAATAACCTTAGCTCGAGCTTCACGTGATGCTTCTGCTTCAGCTGCCATCGCTCTCTGCAGTTGCATTGGCAGAGACACATCCTTGATCTCCACACGTTCCACCTTTACGCCCCATGGATCCGTGGCTTCGTCCAAAGATACTTGCATGGTGTGTGAGATGGCTTCGCGTTCCGTCAGCAACTCAGAAAGATTTCTCGTGCCCAAAACATTGCGTAGTGTCGTAGCAGCTAGGAGTCGCGTGGAGTGACTGTAATTGGCCACTTGGATGACAGCTTTGAGAGGATCACTGATTCGGTAGTACACTACAGCGTCCACAGAAACGGTTACAGAATCCTTTGTAAGTACTTCCTGAGGAGGAACGTCAAAGGACACTGTTCGCAAGTCTACTTTGCAGTATTCATCGATGCAGGGCAGAACGAAGAAGACTCCCGGACCACGAGCTCCGCCAGAACGCAAGCGACCCATCCGGAAGATCACAGCTCGTTCATACTAAATAATTAAAAAAAAAATCCATTTGAGAAATGCATTTCCTATTCTTCAAATATTCAAAATTTCGATAGGGGGAAGTGGGGAACCTTTGAATTGGGGCACTTTGGAAATAAGGTATTTTCCCTATTTATAAATGAAACTATGACTTATCATAATAGTTTTGCTTTTCAAACAAATTGTGAAGCTAAACTGCATTATTACAAGGCCATTTTCCATTTAAAAATAGACGAAAAAGTCCTCTTTCAAAAGTACTCCAATTCAAAGGAGCCCCATTTCTTTCTAGCAATTTTTCTTTGCAAAATTAATTATATTTTTCTAAATAAAATTCAAAAATTTGATAGAAAGGTAATCTTGGTTGTCAATTAAGGCTTAGTGCCTTATTTGAGTCATCTTAATTAAGGTCAGGTAGGAAAGTTAATTTGAATTTTAACTCCTTATATTGCATGGCTCAGAAAAAGGAGATGCTTACAAAGCTTTCGGTTCAAACTCCAAGCTTTTCTAAGCGGCTAGTTAAATATTTTCTAGCTTAGTGGTGGTCTATATCCATACCGGTTTACTACCGATTAAATTGATTCATAAATTAAAAAAAAATATTCCGAAATATTATTTTTATTATTTATTATGATGTACCATCGTCGCGGGTGACTTTGCACTCTGCTGTCCGTAAGACTTTCATAAATTCTAGCACTTATTGATGGTATTCTCCGATCCGGTCTACCATGTCAAAGTATATAGGTATATGTTGTGTACCAAATAAGATACAATGATCCCCAAAAGGATTCTTGTAGTTACAGTAATAGTCAATGAAATGATAATATAGGTATTTTGTCAAAAAATGCCTCCGTGAAAAAGTTATCTGAAGGTGCAATTCCAAAATCGATTTCAGAGTAGTAAATTGCCCAAATCGAATCTAAATTTATCTGGCTAGAATAATCCACTTCGATTTTGTTGACTATATTTATTAAAATATTTTTTCCCTATTTTTTTCCTAAGAACGCATGATTTATGTTATAAAATTGCATATAATGGTCTTTCTAAAGCTTTATTATAGAAGTATTTGGCTAAAAATTATCCAATTTTTTGAGAATTTAAGATAAAATTACCGAGATCTACAAGATGGTATGGTCGCCATCTTGATTTAACGTTTCTGTCCGCCATTTTGAATAACTGTCAAAACAAAAATCTCGTCCAATTGAGCTGAAATTTTAGTATGTTCTAGTTAATGTCAAGGCTTTTTCAGAACATATATAAAATCCGACCTAGATCAAGCGATTGTCTGGATATAAGGGCTCCAACTTCAAAATTTTCACATTTTCATGAATACAGAACTACAGGGAGTGTCTTTTATCAAAACCATCACAAAAATGACAGCGCTATCGTTAGGCGATGAGATCTAACAAGCAAACAAAAATAAAAGTAATGTTTTTGTTTATAACAGCGTATTATTTGAGAATCTGAAAAACTGTTTTTGTAATTGTAATAAATGCACTCAATTTTTAATTATGTTAGAGTAAATAAATATATAAAATAAAAGTCTCAACCAATTTTAATAGTTACTGAGGCATTTCGCTTAGGTTTCAAATAATGAAGATTAAAAAATAAAGACCACCAAAATGACAAAATAGTATTACAAAATTTTAAATTTTCAGCCTCTATATCTAGGCAGAGGCTTCATGTAGAGTAGAACATAAATACATTCTGAAAAGGTCTTGATATCAGTTACAATATACTAAAATTTCAGCCCAATAGGACAAGTTTTAGGTTTTGACAGTTACTCAAAATGGCGGACAGAAATGTCAAATCAAGATGGCGACCACGTCATCTTGTAGACCTCATGAATATTACCCTTAGAACAGAAGATCTTCATTGTCGTTTATTATCAGAAATTGTTGATTTTTTGGTATTTATTAAAAAGTGCAAGGTCACCCGCACCTTATCCCAAATGCAAGCATTTTTTCTTGATTTTTTTTAACATAGTAAAATTTTATAAAATTAATGCTAGTGGCACAAAATCCATTCATTAACAATTGAATACAAATAATTTTACCCATTCACCCCACTCGTTTCACTTTAAATATCCCCTTATAGAGGGTAAAGTTAAAAAATAGCGAAAAAAAGTGCAGTCACCCGCAACGACGGTAGCGGGCTTTTTGCCATTTTCTACATTTTTCAGTTTACAAATTTTTATTCAGATTACAATGTGTATGAGAAATATGTCCATTCAGACGCTTCAATCATTTGCACCAGGCGGGATTCGAACTCACAACTGTGACAATCGAGCCGGGGGCCACACCACCCAAGAGCCGAACGCTCTTACGAATTGCACCACGGACCCCCTTATTCCGAAATAAAATATTGCTTAAGAAAAGCACATTTTGAATATTTTAGAATGATTAACAAGCATGCGGAGGTATAACAAAAAATAAATCCGAGTAAAGGTGTAACATTTACGGGTACATTATCGATTCATTACCGATCAAGTCCGATACAGCCGGAAATTTCAAGATTAAAAAAAAAACTAAATTTAAGCAAATCGGTCGAAAAATAGGCGCTCAAAAGTGGTTAAATTGACCTTCGAAATTTCTATATCGAAATATATTTCGAACATGTCTAAGGACGAAATCGACGAAATATTTTCACTTTGATTACCCCCAAAATATATCCGAAAATGAAGAAAATTCTAAAAGCCGTTTTCGAAATAAACCAAATGAACATGTTTTTGGATGGGGTGGGAAAAAACGAAAAAGACTGTTCTAGATAATGTTGATCTTATGGGGGGGGGTGTCGTCGAAGACCGGAAGTCAAAATCTCTTACCCTTTGGCTTCTAGCTCTGTCACAAGTTGAAAAATTGATTTATATAACTGTTTTCTCTTTGTCTTTGAGCAGTAAAAGAACTAACCTGTCCCACATTAATACATTCAGGCACACAATTAATACATTCTAGCAGCTTTTTGAACAATAAATCAATCTCCCAATTCTGAGATAAAGAGAAAACTCAAAGATTTAAATTAAGTGTTTAGTTGTGTAAAATGTAAAGACTTTCAATTCTGAATTAATGTTTAACGCCAATTATGTTTCATCTATTTCAGTTTTGTCTCGTAGGGGAAACTGGGGCACCACCAAACACGGGGTACCACCAAACACTGGGATTTTTTAACCGGATATTGGATATCTGAGGATAAGACCGTTAGAAATTTATAGGCACTATAGTGATGCTTGTCCACTAAAGAAATGGTCGAGATAGTCCAAGTAGTTTAGGAATAAAAAAAAAGTGTTTGGTGGTACCCCGTGTTTGGTGGTGCCCCACTTTCCCCTAATCTTCTGCATACACCGTTAAAAAACGTCTTCCCGACCAGCTTTAAAATTATCTAAAAGGATCTTAACATTTTTATTTCAGTTTGGTTATTGTATGGCTTTTACTGTTCGAATGTCTTATCAAGCAAAATATTTGGATAGATTTTCATTTAGGATAGATTAATAAGGACAATTGATTCAAAAGATGTTGAAAAATCCCTGAAATTTTATGTTGTTTAAAAATTGAGAACCTTTGTGAACTGGGCTACAGCCCTAGTTCGAAAAACATGTTGCATTTTATTTGAAACGCTTAAAGAAATTTTACGCTTTAATATTTTCGAAAAATATGATTCAGCCTTTAAATGCCGATGTAGATATTTAACCTATTTAATGTTAAGAGATATGTTTTACTCAGGTGCTTGAAGGTATCGCTGCTTGTCAGCACCGATATCTGAGAGTTGATCCCACATAGTACTGATTATGATTTTCTTTTCAAAGTGATTTAGCCGCATTCAGTAAATATATTCACTTTTTATCAAAAATCGTGAGTCGATACTGTTCTTTGTTTGAGCATTTTTAAGCTTGGCAGAACGTACGGCCAACCAGTTACCCAGAAGGGCAATCAGGAAAATTTTTAGTTCCCTATTATATTCGTAATCATCGGAGAGTTGCGGGTGATATTTTAGCAAAGTTTAAGTTCGATCGGAGAAAATCAAATTCGATTAGTATTATAGTAGGTGAGATTTGCTATAAGGATGTCATTTAATAGATTTTAAACTTACGAAACTTTTAATTAATTTTAACGATATAAACGTTTAGACGAATCCGGTTTGTTATGAAAAACTTATTTATCGTTTTTCCCATTTATCCAATAAAATTCTTTTTTAAATATATTTTTCTTACAAGAGTGAGCTAAACCGATTGTAATCGTTTACCTTACGCTATTTTGCAAAACAAAAATAATTGATTGGGAAAATTCGGTCACTTTGGATTGTAAACGATGACAAAGACACGGATTGACCTTCCTGCTTTTCTCTCCTTTATTTTCCTTACAACGTTTCGGAGGCTTGTTTCCTCCTTCTTCAGGTATGGAAATTATTGGGGGGAAATTGTTTGGTGGGAATCCTCTTACAATGGGCACTGGGACTTTCACATTGGACATTGACATGTACACGGTCCAACACGAACTGTTGTCATCGTTTACAAAAATAATTGTGCATAGAGTAACTGTACCAAATTTCGGACAGCTTGCAATTTCGGCCACCTATTTGTTCTTCAAATTCGCATGAATTTTTAGTTTTTGCATACTATACAGATTATACAACGCAAAAAAAAACAAAAAATGTCGCTTCGACGATGGAGATGATGTGAAAAAACTTTGGAACATTTCTGGAAGGCCAAGCAAAAATTGAACTTTATTATTATATAATTTACCTGCACAAACAGATTGAGAAAATAAATTACATTACGATATGGTTCAGTTCCATTTTAAAATAAAAAGAAAAATCCCAATTTCAAAGCTGCCCCACTTTCCCCTCACAAAAAAATTTAACTTGTATTAAAAATATTACAATTTAATTGTGCGAAAAATGATAGAGAAAGAACTTTAAATTTAATCAATCCAAATCCTAAAATAGCTTTATCAAATGATGAAAATGAAATTAAAAATTAGTTAAGTTTATCAATTCTACAAATTTGAATCAAATATTGTAACGACTTTTTTGTATTATACGATTATACGGAAAACCATCCAATGGATGACGTCCCGTTAAATAAAGAGTGAATAATATGAGGAAAACATTACATTTAAAATTTAGGCGCTTTGCAAAAACTTTGCAAAAAAAACTTTGGCGCTTGCATGGAACTATACCGAAATTTGGTACACTTACCCTATGCCTTTATTTTTCGAATAAGCAGGCTTTATTTAATATATTTTTCAGATTATTACCAATCAAAAAAACTTTATTCTATAATATTTTGAATTCTTCAAATTTCTTATAAATACTTAAAAATTACTTTTTCATTCAAAACTGATAATCCCTATATCTTTCCGTCAAAATATTGGCCCAGAAAAGTTGTTTATTTTGGTCTAATCCCTTAAGTCCAATCACCACAAAATCTGACTGATAGTAAAAAAAATTCGACCGATAATGCTTTGTTCTATTTTCACTACCTCTGTCTTCGATGTTTCAGTTCATATTAAGCAATAGTAAACAAGCAAGTAAACTTAATTCATCTTCGCATTTCACAAAACATTCACCAAAACACTAAAAGAACCATAAAGTAGGATTATTTTCTGAAAGACACAAGCATTTACCAAGTGAATGAGACTTTTCACAAGAAATAAAACATTTTGTTTTGGGTATAAATATGTGAAGCATTTCCATGACTGATGTTATACTTGGAAAATTAATTGGGAAATAATTCATTCGCACAGAGCATAAACCGCATAAACTATCATTACTCTATTTTCTTTCCACGAAAATTCTATATATCTAAATTTACTACAAGAAATATAAATTTTGTACATGCATGACCGAATGGTTGTTTAATATTCCTCAATTATATTTTCATTCTATGATTTTGCTTCATCTGCTGAATTGATGAATTTTCACGGAATTTGATCGAGAAACATAAACAAGATTATTGGAATAATACAGATTGAAAAATTATCGAAATATTTTTTTTGTTGCTTTTGAGTAAATAAATTAATAATTACCTCAGCCACAACTTTGAAGACGAAGAAGAGGGAGAAGGGTAACGTAATGACCATGAGGCATATTGAGAGAATTGTTGCAAGAACTTCCACACATCCTGCATTGTCTCCTTCGGCTGAAACAGAGAAAAAATAAATAAATTGAGATTGTAAAAATAAAGAAATTAAAAAAAATCTATAAAAATATGAAATTGCAAGTAAATAAGGATATTGTTGGGTGACAATCAACTGTGACTATTACAAAAATCCACGTAGCATTCAACACCGCCAGAGTCTGTTCTCTTGCACCCAATTTCCATTAGGTGTTTCCTCTTTGATTCCGCCAGCTTTCACAGGGAATTCATCACCATTTGGCCACACACTTCACCACACCACGAGACATCAACTGACTGCGGGTGTCTTCAGTCAGATGAGAGAGGATGCTGAAGAATGAAATGTAGTGCAGATTTTTGGGTAGATGCTTCCTCGCATTTTGAGAACAGCGCATTCAACGTATATATCTCATAAATTTATCCGTTTGATGTTTACCACAGTTTGGAATACACACATTTAGAGGATGAACCACAGACAATCACTGACCCACAGCAGAAAGAGAGTTCGTTCTATTCCACCCCAAGCCAAAGAACAAAAAAAAACACCTTTTGAATAGATGAAAATTTGCCAATTTACATTTAACAGAATTGAATTGATCAGTTGGTTCATTAAAGTTAATTGATTTGTAGAAAATCAATTTTCTATGTAAACGTAACAAAATTTAATTAAATTCTTCATCGAGGAAGCGACAGAAAACAAAAGGCTCTCTGATACTGAAATTGTGAGAATCTGAGCAGGACAATTAAATTTCAGTAACGTTTTGTTTGCATTAATTAAGACTTGTAAAATCTGGAAGCAAGATAGTTTCAGATTACGGAGAGAAAAAAGAGAGTGCGATTAACATTTTTTCCTCAGAAATTTAACACTTTTTAAGTGTAAAAATATATCAACATTTTTCATGTTAATTTTACACCTTATTAAGGGTAAAATTAACATGAAAAAGGGTACCTTTAACCCCTAATACACCTAAAAAGTGTAATATTTACACCGATTTTCGATCAATACTGCAAGGTACAATTAACATTCTCGAAATGTTATTTTAGCTTTTTCGGATTTCTCTCAGTGATTCATCACTAAATATTATATTTTTCTATATCTAATTTTATGAATTTAATAAATGAAACACTCAGAAGTCTCTTAGCCTTGACAGGCCTGAGGATTAGCTTAGAGTCGGCTTAGCGTAATTTTATTAGAAATAATGGTTAAACTACATTTCCATCATTTTTCACTAAGTCGTCTCTCGGTTAAAGTCATAAGTGTGTCTAGGGCATAAAGCTAGTCTTCAGACTAGAGGTTTAGCCCAGTTTCCGAAGCTGACAAATTCCTAAAGAGCGAAAAATTGGATTACACTTTGAGAACCCTATAGGTTACTTATCTTTAATAATCCAATCATAAGTTAATTTTTTGCAAAAAATCGTGATTGACAAGAAATTAGAGCAGTTAAGCCATATGGCTAAGTTTTAGGTCTGAAGCCCGTATTAAGATCTTTGAAAGAAGATCAATTTAGTCGTTTAACCGATTGACAAGCCCTTTAAGGAGATACCTTAAGATCTTTTTAACATAGAAAAGACTAAATCCACAAAATCGAATATTTTAAAATTCTATCTTCCAAAATAAAAGAGGTCATAGTTTCAAGTTTTTAACACTTTAATTGAACTTTCATTCAAATATTGTCATTCAAACTCTTTTCGAAGCGAGTCAATTTCACGATTTTTTTTTATTAAAAATATCTGAGCTCAGAAATTACTCAAGATCATTGTAAAAACTTTCTAAATTTGCATATACTTTTAATTCGAAATAATATACATAAATCAGAGGCCAAATTCTTGAAGGTAACCGGTTACAACTGGTTATACTGTCTATTTCGTTTGTCGTTTGTCTGGTTAATCAGGAATTTAGCCATGGTTAAAATCAATAATCTCGTACAACACTTCATTTTCTATTAGTCCGAGACACTTTCACTTCTTTTTAGCCGTGAAGAAAAACTATCTTTATAAAATATATATTTTTTTATTTATTTCATTTGACTTTTGAGACACAAATCTCTTAAAAGCGTAGTGTGGTAGTATAGGAAGCAGAAGAGAAGTAACAAGCGTCTACTGTCGTCTTAGCCTTGGTGACCAACCTCCAGAGCAAAACGGTGAAAAAGCTCTTTTGCAGGTTGTATATGCCAGGAGCAACACATTAAGCGTACAGAGTACACGTTACAATAATTTCGCATTTAGATTTAGCGTTAAAAACAAGAAAAAAAGATTTCATATAAAAATATATTAACCAGTAATAACTGAAAAACTTATCTGGTAACGCTCAAAATATTCCAACTCATTACTTGCAAATTAAAAGAAAATTAAAGAAATTAAAAAAAATGCCGTTAAAGCTTTCATTTTATGATCTTTTTAAGACATGATAATTAAGATTTAAGATATTTTTGGACCGGTCCTAAACCATAACGATATATTGATTTAGTATTTTAAAGAAAAAAGTTTGTTAAGATTACCCATAGGTAGAAATTTTAAAAATTCTAATTCTTTTTTAAACTTTTCACCGTTTTACTCTAGAGTTTGGTTTTTTAATACTAAGACAGTGATGGACGCAAAACCCGGTTTTTATTTGTAAATTGTTGTGCACCTGAAGTAGTATTAGTCGATGAATAAATATAAATATATTTATAAATCATCTCGTATACCAGCAAAGTGTCTGCTGCCAAATTTTAAAGAGACAATCTTTTACACTGATTACATTTTAGTACAAATTTTAGCACGTGGGTCAAAAAGACAGGAAAACAAAATATTTTTTTTTTGCAAACATAAAACTTTTTTTTATTCAAATTCATAAGAATATAAAAGTACAATATTAAAATTATATTTTCTGAAATTGTCTTTGAAAAATCTTAAAAATGCATGCAGCCGTTGGGACCTGATTTTCGGAGACCTTTTTTTTTGAAAAAATATAGTTTTAAATAGACAAGGTTTAGCGGAGTATTTGTATTCATCTGACGTCAAAAAACTAAATATTTCCTGTTAACTGATGAGTTAAACTTATACTTGAGCGGTACATTTTTAAAATGAAATTTGGATTTTCGGCGTATTTTACACCACGTAAAATAAGTTGTTATGAATGTAAAAATGAAAACTGCCCTCTCTTGGAGTTCGAGCAGTTAAAAATCTACCGTTCATTCAAGTACGAGTTTAACTCATTCGCTTAAAAGGAAATAGTTAGTTTTTTGACGTCAGGTGAACAAACTCTGCGAAATCTGTATTTTGTAATTGAAAAGTATTTTCTTTAAATCGCCTCCAAAAATCTTTAAAATTTTTAAAATTTTGAAATAAAAATTTCAGAAAATATAGTTAAAATGTTGTACTTATTTTATATGCTTAAAAGCTCCAATTAAATGTTTTTTTTATTATGTTCAATTATTATTATGTGTATTATGTTGAAAACAAAGGTGTCAACACTGAGAGAAATCCGAAAAAGTTAAAATAACATTCCGGAAATGTTAATTTTACCCTGCAGTATTGATCCGAAATCGGTGTAAATATTATACTTTTTAGGTGTATTAGGGGTTAAAATTACCCTTTTTCATGTTCATTTTACCCTTAAAAAGGTGTAAAATTAACAATAAAAAATGTTGATATATTTTTACACATAAAAAGTGTTAAAGTTATGAGGAAAAAAAGTTAATCGCACCCCCGTTTTTTTTCTCAGTGAAGGAAGTGTGCTGTTTTTCTTAGTCTGCATGACCCACATAACTCCCTAACAACAAGTACCGGAAGAGTACCTAAAAAATTTTTACCTAGTCCAGGATTATGACGGAAAACCATTTTTTTTTATATCAAAAGATAAATATTTTTCGCATGAAGCCACAATATGCGGCTAGAAGTTGCTGAAACAATGTACAGTGTTGATACAAGTAAGGATATTTTGTACACTCAGAAAAATAATTGAGTACAACTTACTCGAATCGATGTTAAATTAACTCTTTTTCGTTGTGATTTTCGATTAACTATATTTTAGAGTTGATTTTACTTCTATTTAGGTGTATTATTCGGAAGAGTTGTTTTAACTTTTTCTTCCTAAAATTTACATGACAAAAGAGTATAAATAACTCTTTTTAAGACTGAAAATAACTCGTTTTAAGAGTTTAAAAAATCCTTTTTGAGTTAAAATTACTCTTTCAAATCCTATAATGATTATGTTTTGCAATTTTATCTTTTTTTTAGTTTATAATTTTCTTTATTAATATTTTCTTGATCTCAAGTTCCCTATTTTCCGAGCAAAATATCGCGTAAGATGCACGCACATGTCTTCATGAAACACTGTTAGGCGTTATTTCTAGTTGATGCTCCACATGAACTATGTCACACGAAAATCTTCTTAACTGAAGTATATTCTTAAAACGAAAACACTTAAGCATATACTTCAGTTGAGATAAAATTTTACTACGAAAAAGAGTAACAATTACATCGATATTCTTAGAGTTAATTCAACTCTGCCATAGAGTTGTTTTAACTTTTTAGTTTTTTTCTTATTGTATCCTTTGAATTCTTTTACAGAAATTAAGCCATGAATTCATATCAATATCTGTATGCTAAACCTTAACACCGCTAACACCTAGTAATTTTTTTAAAAGACTGTGCATTTATCTGATATCAAGTTATTTATTATTATTGTAATCATTGTAATAATCGCCTCTTAACATACTTGTTTTAAATATTGCTTAAAATACCCTTAAAAACGCATTATCTATGAAGTGCGAACTCTAGCAATAGAAGGAAGTGAAGCCTTTTTCGTCATCAAAATAATTCAACACAACATTTCTCGCGCACTCAAGAAAATTCCGCTTGTGGGATTCTATTGTTTTGTAAATATCTCCATCCTGCCTAAATGGCTAATTTTAGCACCTCTTGTGCTTGTTTATAAAATATAGTCAACATTTTTTTGTCTAAACACAATTCACTGCATTTTATTTGTGATTCTCTCATAGTCACAGCTCATGCAATTGTTTTAGATAGCAAACTTCCCCCATTGGATCTGATATTAATCGTGGGCAGGTTTTTATTGGCTTCTCAATCTCATCTAACAATGATTTAATTTCATGTAGAGCTCATCCGATGTTATACTTACGATGTAGGTGACCAGCGATAAGCCGGCGGGGAACATAGAAAATTTTTATGGGAGCATGCAAATTACTTTAAATAAAGTCCAAATAACAAACATTAAGCACAAATGAATCTTAACTCATATGAGCTAAAATAGCTTTATATCAATCACAAATTTCTTTATTTTTTCCCAACTACAGTGCCTAATAATCAATTGACTATTTGGCACTCTCTTTAAAAGCGACTCATTGAAGAGCTCATTTAAATGAGAGGGAAAATGTGTGAGAGAAAAATACACAGTATTCAGACACTTAATAGTACATTAAAATGCTACAAAATGGAAATTTCGTTATATTTTTTTTATCCTCCTCTCTTGTTCTTCTTTCTATAATCTGCTTCATTTACGACGTGCAATCAAACTTAATTGTCAGTATCCCACGAAAATATACCAAAAATTACATTGTGAAGACATTGATGAGAATTTTGGGATGACTAAACCACAAGAAAATTCAATCTGATGCTCAATCGTGGGTTCATTCTCTAAACATCCAATAAATTTTCACAGCTGTAGTAAATTTTCGCGTCGAAACAGTAAATAACCCAGTGTTAGATGCTGAAAGAATTGGGCGTTTTTTCTTTCCTGTTCTTTCACACTCACTCAATGAATTACACATTTTCCACATTAATCACACATGGAAAACTTACTCTAAAGCACACTACTCAGTATTTTCAGCTGACTGTTGAGGAAAATTCATCACACCAAATGATTAATTTAGCGGATTTTATTTACATGAATATTTTCATATCATCATTCCCATCATTAAAAATGACTGAAGTTTTTTTTTTTTTTTTTTAACAATTTCGTCATTTAATTTAAATATCATTTCATTAGCAAATAATGATTTTTATCACGTTATTTTCGATTTATGATATTAGTGAGAATTCTTCAGTGATAAATATATTGATCTAGTGATGATATAGTGATATATTGATGAATTATATTTACCAACCTTTCTCACATTACATGAAAATTTCGAAAATATTCCGACACATGGCTTATGCATAGGCTTCAGACCGGAGTTTTAGGCTAATTCCCGAATGTCTCGAAACGAAATTCCAAATAACAAGAAATCTTTATGGTTTTTAAAAATCGGGTCATTTGCCTTTAATATTGAATTTAAGTCAAAATTTTACTATAAATATTATTTGATAAAAAATCAGAGAAATTAAACCATTATGATATAATCTTAGCTCTGAAGAGCGTTTTGATAAATAGGGAGAAGTGGGGCACCTTCGAAAGGGGGACACTTTTAAAATTTAGATTTTTCTCCTGTGTTTAACTCTTTCCGGACCGCAGCATATGCTGCAAGCCAAGTTCACCATTTTTTAATCAAAAATATCTAAGCTCAGGAATTAATTGAGGTCCTACAAAAAATATCTTACATTTGGACATCCTTAGGGGGAAGTGGGGCACTTTTGAAAGTGGGGCACCTTTGAAATGGGGATTTTTCATCTATTTTTAAGTAAAACAGAGCCATGTCTTAACGTAATTTAGCTTCTCAATCTGTTTGTGCAGCTAAATTATATCACGATAAGGCTTAACTTTATTTAAAAATATGTGAAAAATCCCAATTTCAAAGGTACCCCACTTTCAAAGGTGCCCCACTTCCCCCTATAGTTTGTAATCATCCACAAGAATAGGATTTTTATCAGTTCTAAATAATTAAAAAACATTGTTTTTCACAGAACATTCATATGCTGCTTTGGGTACTCAGAGTCCCAAAAGAGACGAAAGAGTTAAGTGGAACTGAGCTATATTATAATGTAGCTTCTCAATCTGTTTGTGGATCTAAATTATATAACGATAAAGCTCAGTTTAATTTAAAAATAGGTGAAAAATCCCAATTTCAAAGGTGCCCCACTTTCAAATGTACCCAACTTCCCCATACTAAATTTATAAAAAAAAACTAGTCCTTTGAAAACAACGAGATGGATATTTTTTAATTTTTGGAACAGCATCCGTAAAATAAATATTATAAAAGTCATCAGAATATCGAGAATATCAAAAGAAACTATTAAAAAAAAAATATTAAACTCGTTCTTTAATTTTATCCTTAAGGGGTTAAGTGAGTCGCGATTATTAATAAATAACATATTTTGACTATTATAATATATATATATTATATTTTTTCAATTAATAAAAGAAAAATTAATTCAAGCTCTTAAGCATATAAAAGTACTACATTGAAATTTAACTATATTTCCTAACATTTTCATATAATTTTTTTTAAAAATTTTGCCGATATGATCTTATCTTCGAAGACCTTTTTTGAAAAAGAAAACTTACTTTCCTGTGGACAAGACTACTCAAATTAGGTTTACTTAAAATTATGATCAAAGAATTATTTAGAAAATGGAACTAGTATTTTTGGGAGCATTTTACACAAAAAATTACCATTTTCGTCATATTTTACGCTATACGTTTTGTTTTCTAAAATGATCAATTAAACTTATAAATGCTTCCTTACAGGTAATATTTGTTTTTTTGACTTCAGATGAATATATTCTGAGTAATCTTATCCAACGCAAATTTAGTTTTTTTTAACACAGGTCTTTGAAAATCAAATCTTAATTAATCCATTTTGAAAAGAAATTATTGAAAAATTTAGAAAATATACGTTAAATTTTTTTTTCTTTTTATTATACTTTTTTAGAGTTTAAATTCAATAAATATTCTATTACAAAAGAATATGAAAAATATAAATTATTTGTTTTAGTTTTCGTCGTGGTCTACGTAACCGCTTAATTTATCTATATATAGGGTGTCCCATAAATTACGCAAGATTTAAATTAAATAAAAAACACATTTTTTTCAATTAAATTTTTTTGATAAACTGAAAAATAAAGTACATAAGATAGGGTGTTTATGAATTAAATATCGCATCGAGTAATTAACCTCCATAGCTCTGCTGGCATATGAGTCCTTTCGTCGAATGTTTCCCTGACATTTTTGGACAAATGTGCCTAAATTTCAATGATGCAGTGTTAAAACTTCTTTTTTGCACAGAGGTGAATGTAGGCCTATTGACTTAGGCTTGTGATTTCAAATAAGCGAATAAAAAAGTGTAAAGGTCTAAAATTACATGATCTAAGGGACCAATTCTAATCACCAATAGAGAAAATTACAATCAGGAAATGTCTTATGCAGGAATTGCATTATTTCATAGGCTATATGACATGTCACACTATCCTGCTAAAGCCACATGTCCTCAATATTAATGAATTCATAATTAATTAATTAATTAATGAACAAATCCTCCAATTTAGGCTTCATAAACTCGGTTATCATGTCGCGATATTGAACGCCAGTAGCAGTAACGCTTGATCAGCTTTATTTTCAGATAATACACTGCTTCAATATTATTAATCATTTGAAGGGCTTGTTCTTGGATGACAAGTGTATTTAGCCTCCCCAATTGATTCAGTTCTGTGAATTTTTCAATTAGACTCTTCATAGTTGACGAAGTTAAATCAATTTTCTGACCAATTCTCGAACCAAATTATTTAATTATTTTTTAAATATTTTTTTAAGAACAAAAACGCGTTGGTCTGGTATTTAGTGATGGATTTTTTAAAAACTCTAATCTATAAACTGTCACGTAGTATTTTTATCATTCGTTGCGAACCTTTATTTCAGAAATGCCGCTAAATCTAAATCTTGCGTTATTTTTGGGACACCTTATTTATAGGACAATATTACAATCCTACAATACTATTTCCCTCACTTCCGTTTACACCATAATTTATCCCTCAATCATTAAAAAAATCATAAAAAACACAATTAATTATTTCTGCATGTAGTTTGCTGAGTATTTGTATTGTATTGTTTTTATTTTGGATTTTTGGATTTCGGGAGTGAGAATTTCTGCATCCAATAGACACCTTGATATCGGACGTGGTCCTTAATCAGTTAAGTATTTACATGCGTCACGAAGTAAATATTTTTAAATATTTCTTTTCCATCTAATAAAATCTAATCTATTTGAGCAATATATTCTGAAATTTTCATTAAAAAAATTCAAAAATTCAGCCACTGATCCTCAGAAACCTTTTCTGAAAAAACTTACTTTGTGGTAGTCACGATTACTCAGGAGGCTCAGGAGGATAGATTAATCTAAACTCAAAAAACCAAATATTTCCTGTTAGAAGATGAGTTTAACTCGTACTTCAAGAGGAGATTTTTTTTTACCTTGATCATAATTTATTTTACAAGACGAAACGTGATGTAAAAATGCCGAAAATAGTATTTCTTGTTTAAAATTCTTCTAAATATTAAACTTTATGTTTTTCCCAAAATCCTTCGTCTAAGAATAAGTTTAATTAATTTTCAAACAGAAAATATTTGGTTTTCTGATTTCTGATGATTTTACTCTGAGTAATCGTGACTACCGCAAAGTACAAGTTTCTTAAAAATGTTTTTAAGAATCAGGTACCAATGGCTGAATTAAAAAAAAATAATAATAATAAAAATTTCAGAAAATATAGCATAAATATTGCGCATTTATATGCTTAATTGCCTCTACACACTTGAAAAATTTATGTCCATTTTGAAGTAAATTCCCTACGCTTGTGTAAGAAAAACTATCAAATATTGACATATTCTTGTTTGGTGTGTAGATGCCATAAGAGCTGCAATATAAATTTGAGAAAAAAATAGAGAATACGTTGATTTTTTTCACTCTTCGTGACCCAATGTAACCCCTTAAGTGTTTCTAAGATGTTTTTCATTTAGTGGCGACAAAATTAATGTTTTACCTTAAGGGCTATAATTCATCCGCACAACACTTATAGGCTATAAAGGGTGTGCTCAAACTTTACTCAATTCGAAATTTTTGTCTTAAATCAATAATTTTATCATCATAAAATGCATTATATTTAAACATAAAATTAAAGTATAAAATGCAACTTGCAGTTGTAATAAGGTTTTCTTGTGTGTAGTGAATATCCTTTGCAAATATTTCTTCTTATCGAGGATCAAAATGAAGCAGGAAACCTAAATATTCAAGTGAGAATGATTCCTTCAGTAAAAAGAATCAGCAAGATAAGTATAAAGAAATCCTGTCTTTCGACCCCACTTCGTAAAATACATCCAGATCAATGACTATATTCACATAAAAAACCATTGTTTATTAGGCAATAATTCATTGAGTCTAAAAATTACTTCGTGAAAATGCCCAATGACCACAAAAAACTCTCTTTCCCATTTCACTGGAGCGCCAGTCTTTTAGCTCGGATTTCATTGTTGTGTCTGCGAGAGGGAGCATTAGTGATCAATTAAAAGTTCTATAACAGCACGCGTGATCCCCAGATGACGAATTTAGGTCAAATACAGCAATTTATTTCCCTCCATTTTCCACACTCCCTAACATTATATGTAGTATTTTTATGTGTGCTGCACAATTTCCGGCAATTGTACTAAACTTATTTGCGGACGGGGAATTACCAGTACGAATTCCCCTCTGAATAGATTAACTTTTAATTGGGGAGATTTAATATGAAATCACTTGAGGGGCGCCTAGAAGATATTAAGTCACGTAGAATCATTGGGAATTATTATTTACTTTCATTGCCAATTAATTAATCGTTTTTATTATTTTCTCACAACACTTTGGAAAAAAAGGTACTTCAAGTGTTATTCATCACTGTATTATGACACAAATATTTCCTATCATGCTTCCCTCCTGCACACTCTTCTGTCCCCTAGCTAGACGATACCGTGAACTACTCAAGAGTGAAAACAATGATAACCTTGTGCAAACACAAGATAAATTTAAAATTATTCTTTTTATCTCACCCACGGACTCATATCAGCAGTACAATCGTAAAAATTCGAACATGATTCCTATCTGACGGAATTATTTTGGGAACCGATAATAGAAATTTTTTTCACCATTGAAAAAGAAATAATTATGAAAAATTGTAACTTACATGTCCTCATTCCAACGCGAATTTGAGGATTTGGAGGTGATTCAGCTGCTGCAGAAGTTGATGGAATTGTTGCCATTGGTACAGTTTCTGCCGAATTAGTTCCATGGGTCGTCATTTTTCACTCAAATACGAAAAAAAAATTATATTCCAACCTTTTCTTCTTCTTCTTACGTCTCACACCTCTTGCACTTTCAATGTTGGAAAATTTTCACGCGAACACAAGTCTGAAATAATTTTCAGAAGAAGATTAATTGGCTGACAGTACGATAAATCTTCTCAAAATCCCCTCCCAATACACATTCACCCAACTTTTCAATCACCCTCGAGATAATCGATCTCTCGCCGTGCTTCTCCCTGGACTTCCTCCCACAGACTTTTAGCGGGAAATTCTCTCAGGAACATTTACACATCATGCCGAAACACTCGTGAGCCTCGCGAACAACTATTACTCAGAAATCAACAGTCTTCATGCGTCGAGACGCGCCTCTACCAAAAAACTCTTTCCCCATTAGAGACGCGCTTTGTTAATTTTGCTCAGACTGTTGGACAGAGGCATCACGTATATGAACAACGAGGCACAACAATTTTAAATCTCCTCCCGTTCAAAATGTTTACACTAAACCACAAGACATATGAGCAAAATTTACCTCATCCCATATTATATATTTTTCTATAAAGTAGAGAATTTTCTGATGTAAACAAACGGGGCATTTTGTGTGCCAGTGAAAACCAGAGATAAGCTATGGATTGCTTTACATGTTCGAGATTCCAATAAAAAATCATCAATGAGGCCTGTAAAATGTTTCTAAGAAAAACTCGAGAATCTGCACTTTATTCAACGATCCATAAAGTTTTAAATTTACCTTGCCGGTGTTTGTCAATCAATTTTATGTTCTCTATTTGAATTTTGGTAATGCTTGAGTTAGAGAAAAATTTAAAAAGAGAGAGCAGTATAATCCCTCGATTTCTTCACCCCCCCCCCGCCCCACCCCCCCAAAATCCAGCTTCCATTTACCAGGGACCACTTTTCTTAACACATTTTCGTGTTTAAGACGATTTTTGATAAATAATGTCACGCTGTTTGTCCGTCTGTTACCACACTTAGAGCACAAACGGTTAGAGATAGACACTTGGGAACTTCGTGGGGCCCTCCCATAAGTCGACAGTGGGACCATTAACATGTCCCTCAATTTCCCACATTCCTCCTCTTCCTCTCTAAAACCATGTTTTTTTAAGATTAGGGGAAAGTACTCTCCCTCCGAACGTTCATGCCTTCGAATAATACAAATTTTCTTTAATTTTTCCTACGAGATTTTACTTAATTATTACATAATTAATAATAATTGATAATAAGCTAACTAATATTTAATAGAAATATGTAAGTCTGCTAGGAAAAGTAAAAGAAAATTCACATTATTCGAAGGCAAGAACGTTCGAAGGGAGAGTACTTTCCCCTACTTGAAAGCACGTTGTGTGTTTTTTTTCATTTTCAGATATGCTTTTGAGATAGTTCAGGCGAACATTCCCAGCAAGAACAGTTAGCTGAAAAACACAGTGTTTTCAGCATATTTTTGATGCATTAATCAGCCAAAATATGTTGACCGGTCAGCATTTCTCGAACAAAAAGCACTAACCAAATACAGTGAGACCTCGATAGAGTCAACTAATTATGTCCAGGCCTGTTGACTGCATTGTATTTGTTGACTCTATTGGAGTCCGAAAAAAGTCAATTAAAATGTGAAATTTTGATATAAAGGTGTATTATTTTATGTTTGTTTAAGAAGAGATTGATAGCTCTCATTGTTATGCCATAATTATTGCTCTAAGCTTTACAAAAAGAGCAATAAAACCAATTTTTCTCATTTTCTTCATGTTCTGTAATATGGGCGCTAAATGGTTAGAGATATCGACTCGGGATCTTTAGATGACCCCCTAATAAGTCAACCTTAGGGCCTCGACAGACCTGAGGATTAGTCGAGAGACGGCTTAACGTAATTATATTCTAAATAATGATTAAACTACATTTCCATAATTTTCCACTAAATCGTCTCTCGGCTTAAGTCGTAAGTGTGTCTAGGGCATTAGGATTATTAATATGACACTCATTTTCTCCCCACCCGTCTCCTTTACCACCAAAAATCGTATTTTTGTGATTAGAAAGAAAACAAGTCATTACTGTTTTTTTTTGTTTTGTTATGTTGAAGGGGAGGGGTGCAGTTGAAATTGGGGTCGTATTAATAATCTTCAAGATGACTTATTGGGGTCGTCCAAAATCTCCAAGTCAATAACTTTAATCATTCAGCACTTAAATCTTAAATTTGTAAAAAGAAAGAAGTTTTAACCGTTTTTTGCTTACCAATTTTAATTTTCTGTTGCTTATTTTTGTTTTTGCTCAAATTTTCGTTTGACATACTAATCTTTTAAATTAGAAATTTAACTTAAAATAAATTTACTCGTTTTCTTTAGAAGGGTAATTATTATGATCGTTTATCATGTACATTTTTTTTAAACAAGTAAGTTAATTAAAAAGTTTGAATATTTCGAAAAAGTTTCTTCATTATGTTATACTAAAAATATCTTCCATCCTATACGTTTATTTTGTAATTCAAGTTCATATTTTTTTGTTTTGTGCCATCATATTATTCACTTACACATAAATGATGGCTCAAAATTCCTTATATGCGATCAATAGGCTTGATCAAAAAAACTTAAGATAAGAGAGAAAAAACAAGACAACTTTTAGTCAGTCAATAAGCTTAAAATCACGAACAGAAAATTATTTTGTTGGAAAATGATTACACGGTTAATATACGAACTTTATCATAAAATTACCATGTACTAGAATAATACTAGAATAGAATATACTAGAATATACTATACTAGAATAGAAATGACACTTCCTCACAAGTGGCGTTATAAGGTTATCAGAATTCACTATGTTAGAATACATATGTTTTCTGTTAAATTGAAATCAGTTAGTATGTGGTGTTCACTGAATTTCGTCCTTATACGAAAATCCCATCACATTATTACTAATAATGGTTTTTTTTTTTCAAGGTAAAAAGTTTCAAAAACCTCTAGAGTATTTCTCAACTGAAGGGTATCATGTTTGAGCTCGTTAGAAAAATCTTGGAATTCCTGACAAACTTGAGACAATTCCAATCGGTTATGAATCGGCAATGAACCGATTATGACCCGATGAATTTTATTACTCCTATGTCATTATGGGCGCTCTTTTGAATGATTTATATGAATCGGCTAAAACGGCTATGAATTGTTAAACATTATATAATGCAAAAGTACTTTTAAGTCACGAGTTCAAGCATTTCGCAAAGCATTGGACGCTTTGTCCACCCTTTTGGTCAATCGATTTGCATAGATGTATAAATCAATTAAGGCATTTAACCCTTTAAGGACGATTGCAACACCGGTGTCCCATAAAGAATGTTTGTACGGTTTTGCAAAATAGAACGTTGAAGGAATCTAGGATATTTTTTGCAAATCTCCAGCTATTTTCTATTATAGTAAATTTTTAAGCTCAAAAAATTACGAATTTTTAAATTCTCACAATGAAAATTAATTTTAATTATTTTTTATACTTCCAATTTTTTAAGCAAATCCGTTTTGGAAAAAAAAACTACAATACTCAAACATAATATTTTTCATTAAAGTGAAAATTATCATTCATTGGTATTCTCAGAAAAATTACTTAAATTTTTAGGCTATTTTTGTCCCTATCGCTCATAGAAGAAAAAAATACACCGAATCAGTCTCTGTTGGATTTTCTAAGGTTAGATGTAAGACCTTTTACTGATTTTGTTTATCCGTTTCATTTTTATTGCTGATTTTCGGTCCGCGAAAACTATCTCGTCGTTAAAGGGTTTAGGCTTGTATTTATCTGAGGTTTATCTGAGAGGCGGTTTATACGGTCTTCATACTTAAAGTTGAACCTCGATCACAAATGTGTATAATTTCTAAATTAGAAAAAAAACACTGAATTTTACTAAAGTATTAATTGTTTTCATTTAACCATTCTTAGTTATAATTACTCCAACAAACTTGACTATTTCGAAATTATAAACGTTGAGCCATATGTATAACTAAACCTCATATCTGAAGCTAATATTTGAATAATTAATTGAAATAATAATTAAACTACATTTCCATGAACACCTACTACGTCATCACCTGGCTTAAGCCGTAGGCACTTAAAGATTGTCCAAAACAGCTCATAATATTGTTTACAGGCTGTTATTGAATAATACAATTTAAATGTGATAAAAATTAGTTATCGGTTGGAGTAGATTCAGACTTGTCAGAGATCCAAAGCCCTATCCAATGAACCTAATTATGCAAAATGCGAAACTTCATATTTCAAATATTTTACCAAAATATTCCCTCCAAGGGTGATGGGAAAGGAACTCAATGGGTCGAGTAATACAGCATTCATCCTATGATACAAGAGACAAGGAACCCAATTTCAAATCCTCTTTACGTTACTAGGAACTGTCTTAAAAGGTGTTCGTAATTGTATCGAGTTAGCTTGACTTGCTTGCGGGAAGGTCAGATTCTCTATGAAATGTTCCGCTAGCACTAATGGGTGAGGAGGTGAAATATACCTACACATAATTTTAGATCAAGGGATTATATTGCTTTCCCTGTTGAGTTCAAGTAATAAAACGAAAACGTAAACATGGAAGAAGATAAAAAATTGATGCCTTTATTGAACCTAAATTGAAGTGATAAAAATGTTTGATTTTGATATAAAGGAAGGTGAGGCAGTTCACGAATGCATGACTTTTGAAAACAATGACATTTTAGATAAAAAATAGAAATGTGCTGTATAACTTTTCAAAATGTCAATACTAAGAAAAATTTGGTAGACTTGGTTAAATTGAATACAGACTTTTACCATAAAACTGTTTAAAAAAAAGTTTAGTTTCCTGAAACTACTCCAATCTCCCCTAGTGGAATGTAGAGCATTTTATAATGTTTTGGAAAATTTTCCACATGAATAACGCCAATAGCTTTATTAATGTGTAGGTCTAATCTAAACAGGGATTGACATAACATTGTATACATTTCTTTTCAGGGAAAAAAATCCAGTGAAATATTATTTTAATAAATGAGGTTGTATCAGTGCAGTTTTATTTAGTGCATGCAAGCCCGAATATTAAAAAAATGTCTTTTCGGGATAAATAATATGAAATATTTATTCTGATATACTTACACATCTATTAACTTGAATGTTCAATAAACTACTTTTAAAAGCTGATTAATATTCATGTGATAAATATGTTTAATTTTATGTTGTAATATGTTTTTTTAACGTACCGTTTAAGTACGAGATTAACTCATCAACTAACAGGAAATATTTAGTTTTTTGACTTCAGATGAATATAAGTACTCTGAGAAATTTTATCCACAGAGAAGTATTTTTTTTTCAAAAAAGGTCTCCGAAAATCAGGTCTAACGGCTGAAATTTTAAGATTTTTAAATGAACATATTTTAGAAAATTAGATGCTATACCGCATAAGTACTTTCGCATCATTTACCGTTTACCGGTTCTCAACCGATTTGAACTGATTCATAAATCACTCAAAAAAAATCCCCCAAACAGTTTTAAAAGTAATAGAATTAATTTTCGCAGAAAAATTAGTCATCGGTTATGAACCGGTCCAATACCGATTCAAGACCGATTGAAACCGGTTCAGTTTTGTCGGAAATTCTAAGACCTTTCCAACTACCCCAAACATGATCCCATTCGCTTGATAATTGCGCTCTCTAGTGTCTTTTTAACCTTTAACCTTGAAAAACCGGTATTAGGAATGCTTCAACGGGATTTTCGTCTAAGGACGAAATGTCCGTCTGTGTGATCTCTTAACTTATCTAAAAAAAATGAAGAAAATCGCACGACCCGTTTTCGAGCAATCACTAAAAAACATAGTTTTGGAGGGGTAGGGGGAAAATGTGGGGCATGTTAACGATTCTTGGATTGACTTATGGGGGGTCCTCCGAAGGTCCCAAGTCTTTATCTCTAACTGTTTGGTCTGAGACAGCTGGGGACGGTCGGACGGATAAACAGTGTGTCGACTTTTCTCAGAAATCGTCTGAAACGTGAAGATTTGTTGAGAAAAGTGGTCTCCGGGGGTGGAAGGTGGAAATTTGGGGGGGGGGGGGTGAAAAAATCGAGCGATTATATATACTGCTCTCTCCGTAGAGTTCGAGCTGTAATATAAGTTCAATTTAAACATAACCCCTTAAGAAAAAGTGATCAAAAGCATGTTGAGTTATTTTTTTCAACTTCAACAAGTTTTCTGCTAAAAATTTACCATAAATTCAATTCCACATTTGTTCTTTTATTTTTTCAAATTATTTGCAAAGACAAGAATACTTTCACAAAAAATTCTATAAAACATCTAAAATACTTCTAAAATGGGCTTTACGTGAGTGGAAATTCCGATAAAGAAAAAAGTTCTTTTATGGTTTTAGAATTAAAAATTTAGTTTAAATTCAATCTTTCTATGGATTTTGTAAGCTGAGAGCTACCGAGGGGAAAGTGCCCATGCTTTGCTCCATAACAACTAATTTTTTCTATGTTTCTGAATAAATGTCACTCCAAAATATATTTTAAAAACAGAACACTTCCCCTAGTTTTCAAAATACAGGTGTGATGAGCAACATTTATTGAAAAACATAGAAAAAAAATTAGTCATTATGAAGCTTGGGACCGTGCAAACCATGGACACATTTCCCTAAATCCATCAAGAATATTTTTTCTTGAAGAAAATTGTGGGAAATTGATTAAAAAATAGAACGCAAATTCTCTTTTAGAGTCTCAAAAACTTTTTGAAAATTCTTTCCAAAAAAAAAAAAACAATTATAACCCCATTTTAATTATTTTGGGGTCTGATGAAGAAACCTGTAGATAGATATTTCCTTAAATCTCTTACGACATTGTAGCTATTTATTTGAGAAGTTTTTATCAAAAAAAAATTCTCCAAAGTTCTCTCACAAGCCTATTTTGAATATTCGTTTTAATATCTTTCATCAATTTTTATATTTTACCGATTTTTAATTTAAATTAAATGATTTTGGGCTTTTTGGAAAGCTAATGATATCAAATAAAAAACATTTTCAAAACAGTAAAAGCGCCTTGGATGAAAATGTCCTTAAGGTGTGCTAAATCTTTATGTTTTTGAAATATTTTTGGTTTTATACTTTAAAATTTTTTTTTTTTAATATCGGGTACTCCTTGCCCTCCTTTGGCTACACCCTTAATTAGCAATTAATGAAAGTTCATTAATTAACGAAATTAAAGTTCTAATGAATAGAAAAAAATATACAAAACATTTAAGAGAACTCAGGGCACCCCATGGGATAGGGGCCTGCCAGCATTGCCCTCTTTGCTACCTCATATATCCGCCACTGTATTTACCGGTTCGCAATTTGTATATCAGTCAAAAATTAATTATCCGTTCAAAACTTATTCGAATCTTATTAAAGAAAACATTTTAAAGATTCCAATATCTTTTAACGACACCAAGTTTCCAATAATCAATTGAGAAATACGCTCTCTAAAGTTTTCTCGCCTTTAAAAAACCCTAATCCCAAATATTTCTCAAGTTTTTTTTTGTAATAGACGATGTGTTCGTCTAAAACAATATTTAACTCAAAAATGTAAAATTCTGGATGGCATTTTTTTCGAGAAATCCTAAAAATATAATGTTTTAGAGGAAGACAGATAAATATAGGTCCTGTTAATGGCCTTTGGGTCGGCTTATGGGGAGGCTCCTCTGACGACCATATGTTGTTATCTAAAACAGTTTGACCAGTTTGACCGGTTTGACCACTAGATTTGATGACAGTCGGATTCTTGGTCGGATTCGTCCGAATCCTGACAAATAGCGTAACGTATAGAAATCTTTTGATTTACGACGATATCTTGGAAAAATTAGTCTACAATGGGAGGAAGTATAATAATACCCAAATGTAAAAATCGACTGTAAAAATACGGGCTTCAGACCTGAGGCTTACCCATAAGGCTTAACTTCTCTAATTTCTTATTAGTCGAAATTTTTGACTTATAAATGGAGTATTAAGAGAAAGTAATCTATATGAATTAGAAGAAAAAATTAAATTGGTTGCTGTTTAGGATTTTGATACCCTCGAAAACTATGGCTAAACCTCTAGTCTGAAGACGGTCTTATACAGGCTTCAGACTTAAGGCTTAGCCATTCGGCTTAACTCCTCTAATTCCTTATTAGGCATTTTTTTTTAGAAAATTTTTGATTACACTGAGAGAAATCCGAAAAAGTTAAAATAACATTCCGGAAATGTTAATTTTACGCTGCAGTATTGATCCGAAATCGGTGTAAATATTACCCTTTTTAGGTGTATTGGGGGTTAAAGTTACCCTTCTTCATGTTAATTTTACCCTTAAAAAGGTGTAAAATTAACATTAAAAAATGTTGATATATTTTTACACCTAAAAAGTGTTAAAATTATGAGGAAAAAAAGTTAATCGCACCCTCTTTTTTTCTCAGTGTAGGATTGGATATTAAGGGCAAATGAACCATTAAATTTTGAAAAATCAGTAAAATTGCCTGTAATTTATATTTTTGAGTTTTTGAGGAACTGGGCTAAGCCTCCAGTCTGAAGCCGGCATGAAAGTTTAAGCAATAAAAGGGTATTAAGGACGAAATTTTAACCAATCCCAATTACAATAAAAAAAAGTATACAAAAATTACCGAATTATTTAGTCAAAGAAAATTGTTCTAGGAAATACTTTACAATTTCAAGAAAACTGATTTTTTTTTATCAGGGATTTGTAAATTATTTTTATCTCAGTGCAAATAATCTTAATATATTTTTGAAATGAAATAACATGACCGCGAAATACCTTGAACTAAGATTTAGGTAAACATTTTAACTTAGAAGTTAGAACTTACCTAAGAATTGGGTGATCTTGGAGACGTTAGCCGGGGTAGTGAACAGCGGGATCAGTTGAGGTCTCTAGTGACTCGGTCGAGTGTCGAGTTCACAGTGACTGCGACGGGAATGTTTTGTGGGTTTGCTCGTTGACTCAATATCTTATCTCAGTGCTCGAAAAATAATTGTTCCAGCTCAGGAGGTGCGTTGCGAAAGAGTGATGATTGTTGCAAAATTCACTTGTACCCAAAATTATCAATATGATACCCTGGGCCAATTGGGTCCGATGAGATTGTACGATAGAGCGGAAATTGCGAAAGATTAGGCTAATTCTCTGACGTGGGCTCCTTCTTGCCGGGTGTCGGCAGAAATCTTCCGTGTTTCTTCATCGTATCGAGTACACCGGCAAAATTTGTAGTCTTTTTCTTCTTAGGAGTTGCATTTGGTGTTCTTACACGCATCTGGGTTGTGGTCAATGGAGTCTCATCCATGAAATCAAATTCTTTGTTGAATTGAGTATTTCCACTGCTGCCAAGAAGAAAATTCGCAAATTAATAATCTGCTGGGCTGTTGGTTGTAGTTTTCCTTACGCTTCCTTATCCGATTGATCGGAAATCGGAGGATTATCTTCTGCAAGAGTCGGTGATGGGAGCTTCCGCCGCCCGGGACACTTCCATTCCAATTCCAACACTGCTCCCTTCTCTAATTGCACATATGCTGCTTCCAGCTCCTCCGGAGTAGGTTCCCAATCATCCGTGTCTGCACAGGGAATGCAAAAGGATTCATTTTCACTCATTTTTAATAGAAAAACAATAACTGAGATTTCTGGATATTTTGTAAACAAAAAAACTGACAGTTTTCCCGATTGCTATGACATCTAGCAGAAAAAGTCAGAATTGATTATACACCGTGAGAAAACGGAATGGAATATGAATGGAATATTGAAATAAAGATTCCGGATAGAAGAATAAATCCTGAATAAAAAGATAAAATTAGTGAATAATGATTGCATTTATTTTTCTTTTCTTCAAATTTCGTGTTTACAGACAAACTTCAGTTAAAAATATCCATTATTTTAGATACTAACACTTTTTCTTCATATTATAATTGTATAATCATTTTTTTTTATCAATTTCATATGGGTTTCTTCTTCATTTTTTTTCACTGTTAATGTAACACTATTCAATTTTTATATGAATATTTTCAAGTCAATAATCTCAATAATACTGAAACTTACTGACTCTTACGTTTTTATTTTCTTTTTACTCTCTATTCCTTCGCCAGAATTTTATTCTTGATTTTTCTTTTATGCAAGTCAAGAGATAAAATCATTCTAATTATTTTTTTGTTTTTTTTTTCTCTAGTAATTTATTTTTTCACTGGTATTTTAATATATCATCAAGAAGTGAGGGAAAAAGGATCTATCTATTATCTCCTTTAGCTTCCACTCGCAGGGGCTGTCAAAATGAAGATTCATTTGTAAATTGAGAAGAAAAGTCGATTAGAATATTATTCTTAAGGACTACACAACATGTCTTTATTACATTACATAACAATATTTTTCTCGTTAGTGGTTTTTATTAGTTCTCTAAGTCTTTCAAAATATTCTCAATTTTTTTTACTTCATTTTGACTCTACGTTCATTATTTTTTTCAACATTTAAAATGTATTCTTTTGTTCGAAATAATTGAGCTCGATTTTTTATGGTTTATTTTTTCATCTCCGTTTCCCCACAAGTTTGTAATAAAACATCATTTTTTTTAATAAATTCCGTCGTTATAAATTAAAAAAGTAATTTGTATAAAAATTGCAGTCCATTGATTTATTAAATAATTGAGATGGTAAATTTTTTATATTTTAGTTTTTTCTTTCAAATCTTATTTTCTACAATATATTGCTAAAGCATAAATCATGTTTTCTGACGGATGTTTAACGTTATAAAGAAAAATGGAATTGTCTCACTTCACCATAATTTTTCAATTATAGTTTTTTTGCAATTAAAGGCAGTGTCGTGTGTCCTGAGAAAGCTCTACCAAAGAATAATTTTAGGACACGCCCTCTTTAACAGATATGAAAAATTCAATTTAATGTTTCTACATTTGCAATTCTGATAGAGGAATTATTATGGAATACAACGCTTTTGCACCACAAAGTTGTTTTTTTTTTTGCAAATAAAAAGAAATGTAAAAATTACTTTTCAGTAATGAGCTTTGCTGTATACCTATGTTATAAATAGAATTATTACTGCTCGAACTCAAAGACAGAGTAGTTATTATCGACTTCTTTTTCAAAATGTCACCATCATGGAGTTTAAACGGTAAAAGATATCACGTTCTGGTTTTCAGTGACCCCCAATAAAAAAACCATTATCTCCAGACGTATTTTTCTTTTTCCCCCAACCTCTCCATACCCTTCAAAAGCTTCAAAATCATGTTTTTTGGTTCATTTCGAAAGCGGCTCTTACAATTTCTTTTATTTTTGGATATGTTTTGGAGGTCATCTAGGTGAATATTTCGTCCAAACATTACCTATTGCCTAAAAAATCGCCATCTTAAATTTTTAGAGATCAAAGTTTAGCCACTCTGGAGGGCCTATTTCTCAATCGATTTGATTAAATTTGGATTTTTTTGGAAAGGTCTTGAAATTTCCAATCTGACTGCAATTAATATTAACGTAGGGGGAAGTGCAGCACCTTTGAAATTGGTATTTTTCTCCTATGTTTAAGTGGAACTGAGCCATATCATAATGTAATTTAGCTTCTCATTCTGTTTGTGCACCTAAATTATATCACGTTAAGGCTCAATTTTATTTAAAAATAGGTTAAATATCCTAATTTTAAAGGTGCTCCACTTTCAAAGTGCTCCATCTCCCCCTACCCGTAAAAAACCTATTTTTGTTTAAATATCCCTTTTTTCTGCCCGTAAACTTGTTACTAATCTAGAGGTTAAACGGTAAGAGATACGAGCTTTCGGTCTTCCGTGACCCCTCCGTAAGTCAATCCAATGATCATTAATATGTTTCTTATTATTTCTCCATCCCCTTCGATTCCCTGTGTAAAACCATCTTTTTTGGTTTATTTCGTCCAGGTGGACATTTCGTCCAAATATCGCCATCTTGGATTTTTGAAGGTCAAAGTTTAACCGCTCTTTTGCATAGATGCATTGAAGACTATTGGCTAGTTTTTTACGAAAGAGAATTGACTTATCAGTCTGATATATTTCGAAATCGTGCATTAAAAGCAATCTAAAAATACTTATTTCATAATGTTCGCCGAAATAATAGAAGAATTATGAGCAAATTTGTTTAAGTCAGGGTGCCATATCTGCAAAATTTTTACAAGGAAAACTAAAAAATAGCTTCTCTTTTATTAGGCTTGATGTGCCCCTGTTTCAACCGATTTGCATAAATTTGGATTTTTTGGAAAGGTCTCGAAATCAGTAATGAATCGGTTAAGTATCCGTAAATCAATTATCTTTCTCGTATTTACATTTTTTGTTTGTGCTTGTTCTTGTAATGACCAATGCACAATAACTTCAGTTTATAAACATGTTTTTAAAATTTACCATGAGAATGAGCGAGATGACTAGATCCTAGATCTCCTGACTCTCATTGAAATGTCAAAAACATGCCAGAACATTCTAGAATGATCATTTCTTTACGAATTTTCGATTCTGAAATGCTTTTGTGATTTATGAAACAAATTAATCGCTAGTAGATCAGTAAGCACCAAAAGATCATGCGAAAAACTAATTCACGGAGATCTCTGTTTTGAGTTCGAGCCTTCTGCAAAGCCGGGACGCTTTGCCATCTTTTTCTTGTATCATTTTAAATTATTAAATGATAGGCTTTAATTTTTGTTAGTTATATCTGTTACAAGAGGCATCCTTTATTAATCTTTAGTGCAGATTACTGAAGAGGTTCAACACTACCTTCCTGCAAAATATAGAAAAAAATTACGGACAAGTAGTTCCCAAAAAAAAGTTATTTCCCTCAATTTGATTTTCTTTGGCGTGTTTTTTAATAGTTAGAAGTTTTGGTGCATAAATAATTTATTGTTGGAAAGAATATGCATTTTATTTTTATTAAATTTGTTTTTACATCGTCAGCGCAAACGGCAAAATTTTCGAGACGGTAACAGTTCTGTTTTATACAAAGTTTTTTTTTTATTTTTTGTGCTAATCTTATCAAAATAATTATTATGATACAAATTACATATTGTAGTTACAGAATACTTATCAATTATCCGTTTTTTTTCTTGGCGCACAATAAATTAATACACTGTAAATATAGAAAAAATGTTCCCATTTCAGAGTGTTATGATTTATCGGTGTACTTATTATACTTCATTTAAAATGGACCATAGAATATTTGAATTTCCTCAAAACATAAAAAAATAAAAATAAAAATATTAAAAAAAAATTCTTGTAACCAAAAAGAAAAAATGGCACCTTTTTATCTCATGTTGATTTGTTTTTGATGAATATTTCACTGTAAATTACATATTTTTGATCTGTTTTTCTTTTATAAATCTATTTATTTCTTATTTTTCTTTTTAAATAATATTTCTCCTTCCTAAAATAAATATTAACAAGTTTAAAAATGCTTACAAAAAAAGTCAAATCTCGCTGATTTTTATTTTCTCAATTTATATTCTAAATTTCTTTCTTTAAATTTATGAACTTTTTTTTCCTTCTTTTCATATTATTTGAAAGATTTGTTTTTTTTTTAAGATTATTTTTTCACCTCCTCATCTAACGCTAATTCAGACTATTTTGTATGTTTATTTAGTTCTAAATTCTCCCTTCAACTTTATTTTCATTTTATCATTTTACCGTCATTAAAATGCAATAAGAAAAACTTTCTCTTCTCAAATATATAAATACAAGTTAAAATGTTTCAATTAACATTCATTCTACCATTTTTTTTTCATCACACAACGAATTTACTCAATTCAACTATTATTTCTTTTTTTTTTCTTCTTTCAAATTGTATATTCTTATTAATAGTGTGTCTATAGTAAAATACCATCCATACAGTGCTCTTAATCCCTGAATAATACAAATTATTCTAAACTTAGTTTACAAATCTTTACATAAGATTCAATTTTTTCTATATAAAAACTCTTTTTTTTTCTTTAAATTTACCATCAACAAAAATGTTGATAGACACTCTAAGTATTTAAAAAATATATATATGAAACACCATCAAACAATCGAACAGAAAATAAAATGTCTTTTATATTCCCGGATGATACACCAATAATACAAAATCTAATTAAAAATTATCGATAATTGAATTTCCTTTCATTTGTGGAACTCTTTTGTTATTTGGAATCGTGTGCAATGTTGTGGCTTTTTTTTAATATTAGTATGCAGCTTTTTACAAACAAAAAAGGAAAAAAAAACACACTCAACTTAATTAGTCGAAATTGACCTGAAAAAGACAATGCGCCTCCCTTTTCTCCTTTCATTCACTAAAAGTTCATTATATTTACAATGAGGAATTCTATTTTTGAATTAAATATTTATTTTATTCCTCCTACCTCCGCCAATCAACATCACTGTTGCTACATTCTCTATAATAATAATCATTTTTCGTCGAATACAATCCTTTTTAAGTTATTTCACTTCTACATTGTTGTCCGATTGACTGCAATTTTTTTCTTATTCCGTGGGCAAGGAAAATCTTGCACAAAAATAATTATGATTTTTTTCGTTGTGAATTTATTTTTTCTGGATTTATTGAAGGAAAAATGTGATATCATTTTTACATGAACCCTCATATCGGGGTTATTCAAGGGAAAGCATGACTGTCATTGAAGTGTACACCAATTGAAATTTAAAGGAGAGATCGAGGCAGATTTAGCCACGGATAGAGTTAATGGGATGCTTATTCTGCCTTATGGCCTCTACACATTGGGAGAAATTTTTGTCAAAAATTGCTTTTTTGAAGGAAATTCCTTGCAGCGTTGTAGGGGGAAACGTCAAATTTCTGTCAAAAACGCAATTTTTGACGAAAATTGCTCCCAATGTGTAGACGCCTTTAGAAGAAATATTGAGGAAACCACTACACAGAAAAAAAATATTTTGTAAAATTGTTCGTAAATGTTTGTGAAATCGTATGGCAGACTTACGAAATGCTCGTGAATCATATAACCCATAAACAAGTTCGTAAAGTTTTGTACTTTTTCACAAACATTGTTCGTAACATGATCATTTGACGAACATTTTTTGTACTTTTACAAACATTTGTTCGTAAATGTTTGTAAACACACAAAAATGTTCGTAAAATTTTGTCATTTGTTCATAATTTTTTGCCAAAATTTACAAAAATTTACAAACAAATGACAAAATTTTATGAACATTTTTTGAGTGTTTACGAACATTTACGAACAAATATTCGTCAAATGATCATGTTACGAACAATGTTTGTGAAAAAATACAAAATTTTACGAACTTGTTTGCGGGTTATATGATTCACGAGCATTTTGTAAGTCTGCCATAGGATTTCACAATCATTTACGAACAATTTTTTACAAAATATTTTTTTCTGTGTAGAGGAAAGTGTCCATGCTTCATACGATTCCAAGCTTCGTAATGACTAAATTTTTCCTAAGTTTCTGAATAAATGTGTCTAAGCAAAATATTTTAAAAACTGTGAACTTTCCCCTAGGTTTTAAAATATGTGTGCGGATGAGTTACATTTATTGAGAAACCTAGGAAAAAATAAGTCATTACGAAACTTGGAATCGTATAAAGCATGGGTACTTTTCCCTATTTATTAAAAATAAATACCTCCTTTCCTATTCATTAAAATATTTATCTTCCTGATGCAAACACATTTTAAGCATATCATACGCAATGAAAAATTTCATTTACTGGGTAATTTTACCCCGCTGTCGCATACACTAGGCCGTAAAGATCGTAGACCTAGAATATTTTTATTACATGAACAAGAATTTTTTCGCTTTCCTAAATACTTAATTCAGAGAAAAAATACCAAAATATATGTTGAAGTGTCAGAATTTATTTAAAAATTTAGCAATTTTGCATTAGAGATTTTTTTCTTAATCTCTTTTGAACAGAAAACACTTTTTCTACTAATCTCATCATGTAAAGTTTTTTTCTAAGATTTATCATCAAGGAGAATGTAGGGGTAACTGTACCAAATTTCGGCCAGTTTGCAAGTTCGGCCACTTCCTTTGTTCCTAAATTTCCATGAATTTTTAGTTTTTGAATACTTTAGAGATTTACAAAATAAAAAACTAAGATGTAGCTTGGACAAACGAGATGACATGAAAAAGACTATGGAAGAATTCCAAAAGGACAAGGAAGTATGGAAATCAAGGTGGCCGAAATATTACCCAAAGCTATGCTTATTTTTTTATTAATTTTAAAATGTATCAAAAATGATTTTTAAAGAAAACTAAGACGATAAGTTATCTACAAAGTTCCAAGCAAGACTCTTTAGAAAAAAGTAACAAAAAAATCAATTTGTATTAAAAATATTACATTTCCAACTTAAGATTTTAGAGCTTGCATGTAACTATGCCGAAATTTGGTACAGGTTACCCTACAAGGAAATTTTTGCAAATCTCTAGTTTAGATAGACTATCTAGAATATATTAAAGTTCAAGAGAGAGAAATTCTCAAATTCCAGCATTGAAAATTTCGGAATTCTTAGACTGTAAGAGAGTTTTATGTGCTGGACACACTTACGACTTAAGCCGAGAGACAGCTTAACGTAATTATAATCAAATAATGATTAGACTTAATTCCCATCAGTTGCCCATTAACTAAGCCGTTTCTCGGCTTAAGCCGAAAGACGGTTTAGTAGAAAATTTATGGGAATGTAATCTAATCATTATTTTGATTATTATTACGTTAAGCTGATTCTCTCCTTAAGTCGTCAATGTGTCCAGAATGTTAAAGTTAGGAATTTATACAGAAGTTTCTCAATAAGATCATCAAAAATGAATGCTAGCAAAAGTGTCATAGAAATTATTATTCATCAGGGTGCTCCAAGTAGAATATACAGTAGACTCTCTCTCAATTGGGCATATGAGGAAAAATGTCATCCAAATAATCAATGGATTTAGGTGTCAAAGTCATTATAAATTCCACAAAAACGCTCAAATATAAAGAACAATGATAAAATAAGAGGAACTATAGCGAATTTGAGCAAATTTGCTTCAAAATGAAACGTGAAAATTCTCAACAAAGTTTTTCGCCTGATTGAGCGAGAGTCTACTGTATTATGTTATATCAAAATATTCATAATTGTATGTGAGTAATTCATTTTGGAACAAAGTTTTCTGTCTGTATAGAAAAAATGAATTGAGGGTCACGAGGGTCACATTAAAAAAAAAGTAAAATGTTTATATCGAACCCCAAAGTATTCGAATGTAGTGAAAATGACAGATTAATTGAATTTGAGTAACACTGGTGAAAATGAAAGGATCACTGGGAATCCTGTTTTGAAACTTACTTAACTCCGGAATAAACGTATAAAATCAATGAAAAAGTCAATTTAGGTGTTCGCTGAGATAAGAGAAATATGACATGAGTAATAAGCTTGCGATAAAATATAATCTATCGTTCTAAAAAAACATACAAAAATTCAAGAGACATTTTATGTTTACCAGTGAACGAAATAATCAGAATACTCAAATTAAACATTAATATTCTCAGATAAGTTGTTCATTAATTGTTTCGATGTATTATTTGGTTTTAAATTCGTGATTTTTGATTTTCTCATTGATTCGGAAATTAATTTGACTTGAGAAATTTAATTTGATCAATTTGCTCATTAAATTTCTATCAGTCCCATTTTCGTTCACTAAATCCGAAAGTTTTACTATTTTAGGGATTTTAGGTTTTTCTTTTTATGAAAAAGCAGTAGACATCTAGTGAATTAGTGAAAACTTGTTATAAGGTAGGCCCCATTCTAAAGGCCTTGACAGACCTGAGGATTAGCCAAGAGACGGCTTAGCGTAATTATATTCGACATAATGGCTAAACTACTTTTCCCTCATTAAGCCATCTCGCGGCTTAAGTCGTAAGTCTGTCAAGAGCATAAGTAAGCGTTCGTCAAAAACAGTATTTCACAACAAACACTCTGCGTACTATTTTGTGATTGAGCAAATTTAATGAATATATTAAAAGTTTAAGAGATGAAAAGTTTTGGATTCAAATGAAATTGTCAGACTTTCCAATAATAAATAAATGATTGAACAAAATAAATTATTGGTTTACAGAAACTATAATGACCACTGCATAATAACTTTTATTTGTAAACATGTTTTCAAAATTTCCCACGAGAATGAGCGAGATGACTAGATCTCACTCACTCTCATTGAAATATCAAAAACATGTTTACTAAACAAAAGTTATTGTGCGTTTGGCATAAAGCTTAGTTTATTTGGTATTCCAAACCGGATTACGGAATTAATCTGATTTTTAACCCTTTAAGGACGACTGGGTCACCCGTGACCCATAGAGAAAATAATTTTTCCTGACTACCTGAAGTTATTTCTTTCTAATGTTTGTACATAATCACGAAGTAGAAAGATGAAGGAATCTAGGATATTTTTTTGAAAATTACCAGGTATTTGCTATATAAAAAATATTTGAGCTCAAAAATAACGAATTTTCAAATTTTCACGTTGGTGCTTGAATTTTAATATTTTTAATATTTCTAATTTTTTTTAAGCAAAAACCTTTTAGGACTAGAAACTATAATAACTATAAATAATATTTCTTAACAAAGTAAAAATTATAGTTTATTGGTATTTTCAAGAAAGCTTCATAATTTTCATGGGTCATATATGACCCAATCGTCCCTAAAGGTAAATAACACCGAATTTGTCTCTAGTTTCGAAGATTTGAGGTTAGACTGTTTCATGTTTTTGCTTATGTGTGCGCAAAATAGTTAATTATTCGTGTAATATTGTGTGATATATCAATTAGCCGAGATTTCCCAGTGCAATACTGACTGAAGAATGTAATATTTTGATAATTTATAAGATACTTCTGCGTATATGTTGTAAATTTATAACTTTTTACTCTTGTACATGACTTCAAAAATGGAAAAAAAAATTATGATCAATGAACCCGAAATCATCCACATATTATGCCCGGAAGATAGCGATGATGCCGACAATCTTGTCCTGAACAAAAGCGACATAATATATTTGGAACAAGACGTGGATGAAGTGGACTTTGATGTCTTCATCGAAAACGCATCAACGCCGGAAGAACTCCCAGATCCACAGCAATGTGCAACTGTACGTCTTAAATTCCCAGAGACAAACAACATTGCACCTACCCATTACCATCAAACATGTTTCGAAGAAAACTGAGGTGCACATGGTGCTATCAGAAAAGAGGATTATAAGACCAATTGTATTTGTGATGCATGCAACATTTATCTCTGTATTACCAGTACTTGCAATTGTTTCAATGAATATATCATAAAAATTAAAAATGAAGTAAATAATACATTTTTTTATTAAAAATTATTGTTTTTGTGTACAAGTCCTCAAGAATCTTTCAGACCAAAAATTGAATGAGATTTTTTTAAATTAATTTTTTGATCGTATTAGTAATTTTTACTCGTACTCTAACTCTTTATATTATCACAAATATATTCAAGTTATTCCTCCTACAAAAATAACAGAGCTAACGAGTAAACTAGTCGTCTGGAAAATTTTGTGCTTTTTTACCTTTAAGGACGATTAGGTCATATATGACCCATAGTTTTCCAGGACTCCTAGGGATGGGAAAATTTATTTTTAACCGTAAATCTCTTTTTTAGGCTAAAATATCGAGGGAAACTTGATTTCGTTGAATTTTGCTCAGCGGAAAGCTTCTCGTCCTTAAAGGGTTAAAACATCCAGAACATAATTTTGGTCCTTCGACCCGGATTTTACAAACCTTATTGGTACATTTTTTTAATGTTCGCTAAAAATAGCAACCTCAAATGTTAATGAAATGAAATTTTAATAATCGATAAAATTATCTAGGACTGTTAGAGTTAACTTAATACTCCCTCCGTTCCGAAATAAGTCGTACGTTTGGCGAAAAATTAGGGATTAAGGAATGGTTTCAGAGAATGTTTTTGTTATTTGTAAATATCTTATGTACGAACTATCCTCCATGTTCAGGGATAATATGGGGATCCAACGATGATGGTAAGTTGAGGAATCGATGTGTTGAAGTTGTTCATTTTTCGCGTTTTTTTCAAATAGCTCCGGTAGATAGTTAATTACTACAAGATGGACTGTGATTAACATTACAGGTTAGAATTTGTTCTAAATTTTTAGTACGCACAAGTAGAACTCAACAGTTATTACCGATATGACATTTTTTATATCTCAAATTTTGCAGAATGAGCAATGAAAAGAACATCCTTTTTTACGTGTTCGAATATCTGGATGCAAAATGGTGAGAGATAGGGACTTGGGACCTTCAGCGGACCCCTCATAAATTGACCCTGGAACCATTTATATGTTTTTCTAAAACATATCCAGAATTGAAAAAAAATCGCACGACGTGTTTTCGAGCAATCCTAAAAAGATGATTTTGGTGGGGAAGAGGAGGAGTGGGGGCAAAATAAAGGACATATTCATGGTCCCAGGGTCAACTTATGGGGGGGTCCCCCGAAGTTCCCAAGTCTGTATCTCTCACCATTCTGCACCTATTTTAAATTGAAAATAAAACGCCAAAAAAAGACATTTTTAAGACATTCGTTCCTCAACATACCATCAAGATTGGACCCCAATTTTAGTACTGGACATTAGCAATAGTTCTTTACAAGAGATAATTGTTGATAAACAAAACATTTATCAACAAACTTTCCCTTAATCCCAATTTTTCGCAAACGTATAACTTATTTCGGAACAAAAATTTTTCTCAAACGTACGACTTATTTCGGAACGGAGGGAGTATTACAGTAGAGTTCCTCAAATTTGAACATTTGGGGGGTATAGATGACATTTCTCACTCCTCAAATTTGAACAATATTTTCAAAAATGTAACGGAATTCACGTGAAATGCACTTTCCCTGAATTAAGAAAAATAACTTTACAGAATATATCAATGCAATTTATTGTGAAATAAATGGAATTTGTTGCGGAAGTTAATAAATATTGAGGAAACATAAGAGAAAAATGGTTCTAATTCAGACTCCACGAAAAACTTTCATGACATAGGGGAAGTGCTTATAATTTTGGACAGTCTGCATATAAGCATCGATATCCTAAGTTTGAAGTGCCATATTTTCAATACTAATTGACTTTTCTTGTTACTCTCTTTTCAGAAGGATTGTTTAGAAACTTGGCAAGCTATTTATCATCTCATTTTTACTAAAATTAGTTTTAATACGTTTAAAAATGAATTGATATGTAGAGGTGAATTTGACTCTTATTTTGGACAACTTGGTTATTAATTTTTACAACTTGTCTGTAAATTTGGACAGATAATCCGCCTCAACAGGATGCCCATTGTTCTTCATTTTATGAACCAATCTTACCAAGTCCTCTTCCTGGTCATGTAAGGGAAACGTGGAATGTCACAAGAAGCCCAGAAACTTTCCATATCATTCATTAAAGTGAGTTGACTTCGGTACTCCAAGTACGTGCGGATTCGCTCATTCCCTGCCCTTTCCGGGAGCCTTTCAAGGCATTTCTCACTGCATCTCTTTCGTAGAGATGATGCTCCTTCATTTCTCCAGGCATTTGTCCAACCTAGTCATCACAAAAGCTAAAACTTCACGAAATTTCGTGAGAAAAACACCTGTCCAAAATAAGAATCATCACCTCACTGGTGAATGTCTTAAAAAATTTCCCATTTTTCACACGAAAAATATAATTCACAAGGCAAATCTCACTTCAGGTCAAATGTACAAATCATCAGTAACGTGAATCAACACAATATTCAATGAATATTCAATAATATCACTCAAAAACAGCGAACAAACTTTGTTAGTTCTTCACCAAAACTAAATAAGACTGAAGTAAGCCACGAAGTTCTGTCATATTTCTCGTAAGCAATTGCTCACACTGAATTTTCAACAAAGCAATTTCAACTCAAATCATATTCAAATTTTAACGTATTTAGTGTTAAAATCTTCCAAAAAGAACAAATATTTAGATAGAATTCATTATTCATCAAATATTGGAATAAAAATCCATCATTTTAATCAATTTATTTTTAGTGTCCAATGTTATCCTCAAAGTGTCCAAAATAAGAAACTGGACAAAATTAGAAGCATTTCCCCTAACCTCAAATTTTACATTTTGAATTCAACCGTCCGTCGTTCAAATTTGAGGAACTCGACTGTAAGCATTTTCCCGAGTCTGACATCGATGTACACCACAAATGTCTCATCATTCCCCCTTGAAGTCCCCATAAAATCGATATTCTCATATTTTATGTGCATTAATTTCCCCTCACAGAACCTAATTGCATAAAATCTGTGCGAAAATAAATAATTTATCAATTAACATTGAGTGTTTTTTTTCTTGTTTTCAATCTCTAGCCACATATAGAGAGAGTATTGATCACGCGGATGGGCCAAAAGATTTTGCAAGGGATGATTTTTTTCTCTGTGTTGAATTAATATTAAATAAATTAAATTAAATGGAAATGTATGGCACACTCACTACTTTCGCCCATCCCTGTGCCTCATGTACTGCTGCCCTCTCACACTAGGTGGTTCGCCCAGTGATTCACAGTCACTGTGCTGAGCAATGCGTGGCATCTGGCCCTAGAACGCATTGCTATATTTTAGCTACCTTCAAAGTTCCGTTACCGAATAGAGATCATTGTGGGCTCCCCCAGCTGGATTCTGACCACCACGCTGTAGGGATCGATAGTAAACTGGTGGATCATCTCGTTTGCTTTGTTTACTTGGCTGTGCCTGGGAATGGTGCCCATGGGACTTGCTAGGCTGATACTGCTGCTGATGCTTTGGCTGATGTGGCATAGTTTGATAACCCTGCTGATGGGATTTGGACACCTTCATGGGATATCCACAAGATGGATCTGGACCCCCATGGAAAGATGTCATACGTGAACTTTCATATTGCTGCTGCTGATGCTGCGAATGCTTCTTTTCCGGCAGACTATGCTGCTGATATCCATGATATCCTCCTCCCCCTCCACCTCCTCCACTTCCCCCAGAATCTCCCCGGGATTTATTGTCATACCCAAATGTCGTATGGGTACTGCTGCTCTGTTGATGTTTACTGGGGTACTGGAGTGTACTGAAATTTTGACCCTTACCTTGCTGCTGCATCATTGCCTGCCTTTGTTGACTCCTACTCTGACCATCAATGTCCTTATGCCGATTCTTCGGCGGCAACTGCGGTGGAACGACTTTTGGTGGAGCTGATTGAGTCTGGGGTTGCTTCATTGAGCTCTTGAGCGGTACACTCTGCTGCGGTGCCGGTTGACTGGCAAATGATGATTTCTGATGCATTCCCGGACGCTGTAGCGACCGGTATTGATTTAAATTGGCCGCACAGAGGGGTTGCTGGAGGTTTTTGGGTTCACTAATCTTCATTGCCTGCTGCGGAATCTCTGGCAGTGGCTGATTGAGAATTGAAATACCTTTGACAAGAAAAGACAAAAAAAAATCTTTTGAAATTAAAGTACAGAAAGAAAGGTATAAAAGTGGGATTATTCTGAAGAAAATGACAAAATTGACACTGAAATGCTTTTCATTCAAGAAAATAAAATGATCAACTATAGACCAAAATGAGGAAAAAGATTAAAGCAGTAAATGGAAGCCACGGAGATGGTCTCAGTCAGATAGTGTGCTACCTCAATTCTTTGGAAACTAAAGGGACTTAGAAAAGATTACATGGGAAGTAATGGAAGAAACTTTGGTCAAGAGACGAAAAAAAAGTAAAATTCATTTTAAAACATTGCACAAGAGATATGTTACAAGAACCAGGGATTAAATATAGTGAGAAAATCAAAACAAAATTAAGAGCATAAAAACATATCATTGTTACAAGTAAAATTACCTAAAGTTGGTCAAATAGAATCAACCAAAAATTGTGTGGTAAAATGTAGTAAACGAAAACAAGTGAGATTCTCAATGTGACCCAACTCGACGTTAACGGTTATTAATTTGACGGTTTAATTTACGAGTAAAATATAATTTAGGGTAAGTGTGCCAAATTCCGGCCAGCTTGTAATTCCGACCACCTTTCCTGTTCCTCGAATTTCCATGAATTTTTAGTTTTTTAAATACTCCAGAGATTATACAATGCAAAAAAATAACAAAAAAATGTAGCTTCGACAAACGAGATGACGTGAAAAAGGCATTGGAAGAATTCCCGAAGGGCAAAGAACTATGAGAATGAAGGTGGCCGAAATAGGGCACCAAAGCTATGTCTACATTTTTGTTCATTTTAAAATGTATTAAGAATGATTTTAAAGTAAATAAAGACGGTAAACCGTCTACAAGGTTCTAAGGAACACTCCTTAACTCTTTCCGGACCGCAGCATATGCTGCAAGCCAATTTCACCATTTTTTAATCAAAAATATCTAAGCTCAGGAAGTAATTGAGGTCCTACAAAAAATGTCTTATATTTGGACATCCTTATAGTATGTAATCATCCACTAGAATGGGATTTTTATCAGTTCTGAATAATTAAAAAACATTGTTTTTCACAAAACAATCATATGCTGCTTTGGGTACTCAGAGTCCCAAAAGAGACGAAAGAGTTAAGTAGAAGGAATGAAAAAAATCAAATTGTATTAAAAATATTACATTTCAAATTTGAGATTTTTTCGCTTGCATGCAACTATGCCGAAATTTGGCACACTTACCCTATATACACAGAAAAAAATATTTTGTAAAATTGTTTGCAAATGTTTGTGAATTTCTATTGGGGACTTACTAACATATCGTAATTCGTATAGTCTACAAAAAAGAAGTCCGTAAAAGTTTGTACTTTTTCACAAACATTGTTGGTAACATGAGCATTTGACGAGCATTTTTTGAAACAACCGGTAATTAACCGGTTCATAACCGATAATTCTTATCCGAAATTCAATTATATTAGGGGAGACTGGGGTCAAATTTGTCAAAACGGATATTTTATGTTTTCGCAAGCTATCAGTGAATCTGAATGATTTCTATTTAGCATATTCTTATAGGAAATTTACTGCTCTACAACTTTGTCAATGTTATTAGGTGAGATTCTTAACAATCTCACCTACTATAATCCTAACAAAATTTCATGTCGTCCGATCGCGCTCAAACTTGGCCAAAATGTGTTTCGCCACTTCCTGATCAGGAATATATGGGGGGCTAAGTTACGTTCCCGGCCGGCCGGCCGCTCTTTGGAGCTTAATAGCTCCTAAACTAAAAGAGATATCGACTTGCGGTTTTCGGCAAAGGTTATATATCGTATGAAAATTGCAACTTGGTGCATTGACCCCCCACCCCCCACCCCTCCTTCCGCCATTTTGAATACCCTCATTTTTTGATTTCTTAATGGCTCCGCCCCTATGGCATCGATCGGGCTCAAATTTTAGTATGTTATAGCTGGGCCTTAGGGCTTTCGATCAATACCAAACTTAAGGTCCCCCGACCCCCCTGACCCGAGCTATAAGGGTTCAAAAAAATTTCTTAAAATGGCCATAACTCCGGTTCTAATTGTGAGAATTTAAAAAGTGAGGGCGTTTTGGAAAGCTCTCGTGAAATACCACTTCCCCTTCTAATATCACAAGTTCATAAAACCACCGCTAGGGGCGCTATTTTTAAAAAGAAGATTTTTCAATTTTCTAAGTTAAATAACTCAGAAATTCCTTTATGCATCGGGCTGAAATTTTAGTATGTTGTAGCCCTTGATTATACCTACCAAACAAAAAAATACTTAAGTCTATCCATAACCCCTGACCCGAGCTATAAGGGGTCAAAGTTCGAATATTGACCGGCCTCTATCTCCGGTTCTAATTAACATATCGACCTAAATTTTGGCTTTTTGGTTTCGTCTCAATGAGCACTTTCAGATGGAAGTTCAAAAAGTCACCACAGGTGGCGCTGCGATAGCGTCAAAATTCATCGAAATTCAAAATCATTTTTCTCAAAAATTCCTTTGTGCAAGTTAATGAAATTTGAGTATGTTGTAGCCTAGTCTAGGACGTTTCCAAAATGGTGCGTATGCGCGCTGTGGTTTCAATAGAACCGGAGATATGAGGGGTCAAAGTTCACGAAATTCAAAAAATCATATCTCCGGTTATATTTGACCGATTTTGATGAGTGAGGGCTTAAACGAAAGATCTCACCAAATGCTACAACTTTCTAGAACATTTGAACTTCGTGGGACCAACACCAGGGGCGCCACAGTCGAAAAACCAATTTCAATATGACATAACCTCAATTATCTCGACTGTCGCTGAACCTATTTTGATGATTACTTCGACATTAATTGTAGAGAACATTTGTCTCTATATTTCGCCCATACATCATTTTTCGATCAGATAATGCGATCTGTCCGATTTTGCCGTTTAAGTGTGAAAAAATTGACTTTTCCCATAATAACGCTTTGAAACCACTCAGATGCCAATTTGAGTGCTTCCACTCGCCCAAGACACTTAAAATAGGGTTTGAAATGAAAAGTCTCACAAAATACAACAATTCTTTAATATAGTTGAAATTCATCAAATGAACACTTGGGGCGCTCTGGTCGAAAAAACGAGTTCAGAAACAAACAACGTCGATTATCTCGGCTTTTGATTAATCGATGAGATCAAGTTCTACGGCAAAATTATAGAGAACATTCTGGTCTACATTTCACCCATATATCACTTTTCTGTCACTCCATCCAAATCTTTGATATTTTGGTTTAAATACAAAATTTGCATAATATAACGAATTTGATTTAATATAACTGAATGGCGTCCCCCAACTTCAGCTCTAAATCGAATTTGCGTACATTTCGAGTTAGCTCACATTAAGAATCTCACCTACATAAGCCGGTTAGGATTATCTGTCCCTTTTCCTCTTAACTCAAAAGGAAATGTGCTTGCCGAGCCATTTTCCAAAAGATGATTTTGTGGAAATTCTCAAAACAGCTGGGGCAAATTTTGTCAGACGTGGGGTATTTTTTGTCATTTTCCTTCGTTTTGTTACGAGTTCTCGTGAATCAAAGAAATATTCAATTGAGATATTTTGATAAAAAAAATTATTCCTTTATAACTTTATGCAGACCACTTTTTAATAACTTTATCAGAAAGTAGAAGAGCGAATTGGGCGAATTGAACTGAACGAAGTTTGCCGAGTAAATGTCACATAGCAAAACAGGAAGAAAGGTGGTTTAGACAGTGTTTTGTGTTTATGGATCTTCAGAAAAATTCAAGCCTTAAAAACACATTTGTGATGTTGGGAATTCTTCCAAAAATCATTTAATCTCTTCCTGCTGGAATTGTGCTGCTTCAGAAATATCGTCTGCAGTCTAATCAGAACCAGTGACTGGATGTGTCTTTTCGCCATGTGAAATGTCGGAATTATTCGTTTTTTTGCCAATTATTGCCCCATGCATTCTGACAAATTTTACCCCGAGTGATCATTTTTAATAAATCTGAATCTGGAGAAAAATCACTTTGAAAAATTCGCAAACAGACAACAGATTCGTGTTCAGGATATCCAAATTATACAGCAAACACAAACTTATGCATCAATTTTGAAAAGTAACTTAATGACAATTGATATATCCTGAAGGGCCAAATATTTTAAAAACAGGGCTCTAAATTCAATATTTTTAATTTTTTATATTCCTTGTTCGAATTAATGAAAAACCTTTGACGTTTATTAAGGTTTATGAAGGGAATCTATGATAAAAATGTGAAGCCTCGGTCTCTTTTTTCTTGGAAGATATCGAATTTTAAAATTTTAGAATTGACAAATTTTGCCCCAGTCTCCCCTACCTAGGGTAAGTGTGCCAAATTTCGGCATAGTTGCATGCAAGCGTCAAAGTCTCAAGTTTAAAATGTAATATATTAAATACAAATTGATTTTTTTTATTCTTTCTTCTGAACGAGTGTTGCTTGGAATCTCGTAAAGATTTTACCGTTTTGATTTACTCTAAAATCATTCTTAATACATTTTAAAATGAATAAAAATATAGACAGAGCTTTGGTGCCCTATTTCGGCCACCTTCATTCTCATAGTTCCTTGCCCTTCGGGAATTCTTCCAATGTCTTTTTTACGACATTTCATTTGTCGAAGCTAAATTTTTTGTTATTCTTTTGCATTGTATAATCTCTAGGAGTATGTAAAATCTAAATGTTCATGGAAATTCGAGGAACAAAAAAGGTGGCCGGAATTGCAAGCTGGCCGGAATTTGGCACACTTACCCTATAATTTATTTTGGGCGATTTTTTTGAGTTGAGCTACTCGTACATATTTAACGGAAAACTTGTATCTTGTTCTTGGCAATTTTTCCCGTATTATAGGGAAAATTGGCATCAAACGAGATCTTTCATTTTGCCCTGAATGGTCTAAATTCTGGTAATTTAGAAGTGAACTAGGCAATCAATGTTAAAAAGGTACAAATTAAAATGCATCAAGTCAAAAGAATAATCTACAATGGCATGGAATAAGGAATAGGCACAATTAACGCAATTCTACATACCTTTGGTACTAGTTTCCTGGGACTTTCCGCTAGTTGGTTGACGATGGTATGATGTATCGATGCTGTACACAGACAATTGCTGCTTCCCCTCTTCCTTCCTTTCACCCCCTGAAGCCCCGCCATTGGGCACATTGCTCTTTTTGAGACTTGCAGCATTAAAAGACATCGTTGAGCTCGAGTAGGAATTGGTATAATCTTTTGACACAGTAGCCACTGTTGGCGGTTGAGCGGTCTTCAAATTCGGACTAGGACTAGAACTTGGCTTTGTAGTCCCACCCAAACTACCCCCATACCGACCACCCTGCCTCAATGTTGCACATTTGCTGGCCGCAGCAGCAGCAGCACTCATGCCCATCTGTCCTCTGATAGCCTTTGGTCCGATACTAATATATTTCGGATCAAAACGATTGAATCCATTCCCGGACACATCCCTAGGATCCTTATCGGATTGTTGCTGGACAACAGTTGGTTTCTGTTCGATTGATGATGATTTACTTAGAGTTCCACTGCCTGCATTTAAGGTGCAGGCAGGCGATTCTCAGTAAAAGTCATTTGATTCAAGTGTTTTGCACTGTTTGCTCAGTGTGGCATATTTCCCATTGTTGGGACCAGATAAGTACGATGATTGCTGCGATGGCAGACGACCAAGTGTATGGTGGCCAGTAGAAGTCCTGCAAAAAAAAGCATAGACCAATATATCCTCATGAAATATTTCATCTCTAGCACATTTATTTTCCACATAATTTCTCTTCCATGGTAGGGGTTCACAGCATTCTTGGCCAACATAACAATATGACAATTAAATGTTTAGCTGTGGATAACTAAAGGATTTGCTTCTTCAATGCAATAAAATACCAACCGAAGAGAAAACAAGAACAATAATTTAAAAAGAAATTTGTGGATGAGAAAGAGGAAAACGAAGAATTACAAAAATTAATCTACTTGACTGAATGACCGACAATTCTCAAACGTAAAGTGTGAATAAAGACATTACAAACAGGATTTATTGGAAGTATTTCGAGTTTGGATAAGTCTCTTAAAACTTGATAAAAAGCAATTAAATAAATCTTAAAGTATTCTAGAATTATGTAATTACTAAATAAACCGATTTGTCCGGAATACCAAATCTTGCCCTAATAATAATAAAATAATAATAACACTGGATCAACATTCCGTAGAGGAACTAGGCCGTCCCACAAGCAGCAATTCAGAACATTTACATTATTATTTTTCTGCTCGAAATCAAAGACAGAGAGCAGTAAATATAACCAGCTTTTTTTCAACTTGTTGCCATTCTGGAGGGTAAACGGTAAGAGATATCGACTTCTAGTTTTCGCTGTTCCCCACCTTAAAAACACCTAGGGGAGACTGGGGCAAAAGTCACAAAACGGATATTTTATTTTTTACAAGTTACTCGAGCGCTTCAAACATTTCTAATTAGCGCAGTTTTATAGGAAATTTACCGCTCTACAACTCTGTGAAAGTAATTTTCCTCTATTTTGTAAGGAAATACGTTTATCGAACCAATTTCTAAAAGGTAATTTTGTGACCATTCTCAAAAATGTTGGGGCAAATAGTACCAGACATTGGGTATTATCATATTTTGATTCCCTTCATTGCAGGCTTCCGTAAATTTGAAAAAATACCTAGAGGACATATTTTCACAGAAAATTTATTCATCTACAGCTTTGTAAAACACCGTTTCTTCTGCGAGAAAAGTGAGAAAACGAGAAAAGCACTTTTCAAGCTATTTTAGACAAAAGACTGCAAATCGTTTGACCAATGCAAACAACAAGCGGCGAGACATGATTATGACGTTTCTTTTCGCCGTGAGACATTAGAAATTGCTTCGCTTTTTTGTTATTTTTTACCCCAAGTGGCCATTTTTAATAAAAGGATTTCTGGAGAAAAGAACTTTTGTGAAATTCTAAAATAGATAGCGGATTCGTATTCAAAAAATCCAAATTATTTAGAAAATATTCAGCAGTGCATCAATTTTGGAAAATAAGTAGGTAATAATTGTTATTTCCTGCAAGGAAAATATTTCAAAAATAGGGCTAAAAATTTCGATATTTTTTATTTTCTAAATTCCTTGTCGGAATTCTAAGAAACTTACGACATTGAAGAAGGTCTCTGGAGGCTATTTATAGAAAAAAAAATTGAGCCGCTATCTTTTTTACCTTGGAAGATATTGAATTTTGAATTTTTCGATTTGTGACTTTTGCCCCAGTCTCCCCTATCTACAGACATTTCTTCTTTTTTTCTCCATCCTTCCATCTCTTCAAAGCAATGTTTTTGGGCTTTTATCAATAACGACTCAGTGATTTTCTTTCGGATATTTTGGAGGTAGTCCAAGCGAACATTCTGTGCACAGATAGTTATAAGCGAAAAAAAATCGATGCTTAAAGTTAAACCAATTTGGAGGGTCTATTTTTCCAACCAATTTGCTTAAATTTCGATTGTTTGGAAAGATCTTCAAATTTCCAACCCGACTGTACTAGATTCAATCAGCAATGAATCTCGAAAGTAACCGTATACAGGAAAAAAAATATTTTGTAAAAATGTTCGTAAATGTTTGTGAATTCCTATGGGGGAGTTCTCGTGAATCGGTTAACCCACAAACAAGTTCGTAAAATTTAGTATTTTTTTCACAAACATTGTTCGTAACATGATCATTTGACGAACATTTTTTGTGCTTTTACAAACATTTGTTCGTAAATGTTCGTAAAATTTTGTCATTTGTTCGTAAATGTTCGACAGGAAAACAAACATTTACGAACAAATGACAAAATTTTACGAACATTTTTTGTGTGTTTACGAACATTTACGAACAAATGTTTGTAAAAGTACAAAAAATATTCGTCAAATGATCAAGTTACGAACAATGTTTGTGAAAAAAGTACAAAATTTTACGAACTTGTTTGTGGGTTATACGATTTACGAGCATTTCGTAACTCCCCCATTGGAATTCACAAACATTTAGGAACATTTTTACAAAATATTTTTTTTTGTGTATATAATTTTTTTCAATTTTAGAGGCTAAACGGTAAGGGTTATCCACTTTCGGTCTTCGTTGACCCCCCCCCCCCCTCCCACAAGCTTATGTTGTCTAGGGAAATCATTCCTCCTGTTCTCCATCACCTATTCATCAAAAACATGTTTTTTTTTGGGTTTTTCTCAATTGTCCTGAGTTCAAGGATCAATCGGGCTTCTACAAAAAAAATCTTAAATTTACAAGAATTGGTTTTTTATCTATTCTACATAGTCTAAAATAAAAAAAAATTATTTCAAAGAACATCCTTTGCGTAATCAGTTCCGTAAAGACGCGAAAGAGTTCATAAGGGGAAGTGGGGTACCTTTGAAGGTGGGCCACTTTTTAAATTGCGATTTTTCTCCTATGTTTAAGTGAAACTGAGCCATATCATGTAATTTATCTCCTCAATCTGTTTGTGAACCTAAATTATAATCACGATAAGGCTAAATATTATTTAAAAATAGGCAAAAAATCCCAATTTCAAAAGTGCCCGACTTCCCCCTACCAGAAAAATTTCTGGTAGCCTAAAGGAGATCCGAACCCTGGAACATTTGCTTCATAGAGCATGTAATTTACCAGTTGACCCATTGAATGCCCTATAACTTCCCAATATTTATCCCGAGAAATGTGCATTTTCAACAACAAAACAATTACCCACAAAACATGATGAAAATGCTGAGAGCACCAAAAAAGCAGGAGAAAATATTGAAGTTGCACTATTTTGTCAACTTTTGCCATAAATTCAAATTAGGTCACAATTTTCCCACAAAATCATCGGGTATATATTGGTGGTGAAAATATACCACACAACCATTCTCGATGACTCAGTTCTTAAAGGCAAACCACTCAAAGAAACATCCCATTGAAAATTATAGGGAAAAATCCACCCTTTTGCCATACAAAAGTACTCCCTGTGCACTCTATCTCGTTCTTTCTCTCTTTTCTTTAGAAAAATCATGTTTTGTGCCCTACGAGTGGAGAAAAATGTGCGTGACTCTGGGAAATTATAATATTGATTTATGAACGTCATTCGCGGAAGTGCAACAACTAAGTCCTTTTACCGCGACGCTTTTACATGATACATTCATTTTTTTCTTTTTAAGGAAAATGGTTGTATATTTTATTTAACAATTCTTTGTGGAAAATTCTTTGGTATTTCATACTCTTGTAATTTTTCTTTGAGTTTGAAAAAAAACCTCTCACAATCTTTATTAATTTTTGATTTTAGAGAGAGTCATATAATTTTAAAGCTATTGCAAGAAAAATATTATTAAAAATCTTTTAATAATGCAAGCACATAATTCTCCAGAACTTATGTCTTTTCGTAATGAGGATTTCTAGACGTGCGTTATTATTATTTTACTGCTCAAACTTTCCTGATAGAGCAGTATATTATAATCCCTCGAGCCTTTGATTCCCCAAAATTACCAACTTTCCTCCCCCAGGGATCTCTTTTCTCAAAATTTCGTGTTTGATGATTTATGAGATTTGAACCCATTTCTATCTGATCCGTTTTGCTGTAGTCACCTCTAAAAAGGCCAAACAATTAGAGATAATGTCTTGGGATCTTTAGTAAAGCCCCAGAAATCGACTCCTCTAGTCCCATTTAACCTATTAACATCACCTTCATTTTCCCCCACCCATTTTTTCCACTAAACCTATGCTTTTTGAAATTTTGTCAAGCGGCCTAAGTGGACATTTGGCTATGCAAAAAAACCGTTGAAATATTAATATCGGATTTTCAAGGTCAAAGATTAAAAATGCTTTTAAGAATGTATTTCTCAACCGAATGAGATCATGTTTGGCCTCTTCTGGAATTTTTTATTAGTTTAAACTTATTCCAATTAGTTATGAACCGGTTTAAGTACCATATCGAAAATTATCCGATCTTCAATTTTAATAATAATAAACCGTATAATAATAATAACCGATAAACTTGAAAGAAATGTTCCGCAGTTGGAGAAAACTTTGTGAAATCTTCGAACTCATAAACCTTTATGCTTTTTTCCATCAAGTATTAATCTAGGTGAATGATGTGAAAGTACGTTATGGGTATAGCAACTAAATCATGAGTTTGAGCATTTTATAAAGCTTGGGATGCTTTACCATCTCTTTTACTGCTCGAATTTCATATAGAGACAGCAGTATATAATTCTTCGTTTTTTTCACCTCCAATATTTCCACCTTTCCACCCCCCAGAGACCACTTTTCTCAACAAATCTTCGCGTTTCAGACGACTTCTGTGAGATATATCGTCACAGTGTTTGCTCGTCTGTCTGTAAGGCTGTCGCCAGTTCTAGAGGCCAAACTGTAAGAGATAGCGACTTGAGATCTTAGAGGGACACCACCACAAGTCGATCTACGGATCGTTAACATGCTCCTTATTTTCCCCCCGACCCCCATTCCCCTCCAAAACCACATTTATTGGGGGTTGCTCGAAAGCGCGTTGTGCGATGTTTTTCATTTTGGGATAATTCTTTAGAGTTGATCCAGACGGACAATTCACCATGTGTGAAAATACCGTTGAATCATTCCTAATAACGGTTTTTCAAGGTCAAAGGTTAAAAGTGCTCTAGAGAGCGTATTTCTCATCCGAATGGGTTTACGTTTGGGTTCGTTGAAAAGGTATTGGAATTTCCGATAAAACTGATTTTCCGATAATTCCGATAAAAATTCCTATAAAACCAGTTCAAATCGGTTCTGAACCTGACCAATAACTATTTTTTATTTAAAATTCAACTCTATTACTCCTGAGGTGTATTTTGGGCAATATTTTGGTAATTTATAAAGCGGTTCAAATTGGTAGAATTTACTTTACTGGTTATGAATTGATAAGTATTTTTCATCCGGAGATCAATTTTATTAATTTCAGAACTATTTTGGGCAATCTTTTCAGTATAAATCGCTTGAGAACCGGTAAATAGTAAAAACGTAAAATAAAAGTACACTTTTATGGCCAAGCGTTGCAAAACTTGCAACGCTTTGCCACCACTTTTACTTAAATAAAGATGAGGTTTTCGGTCGCAACTCTGTGAAAATAAATGCAATGACGCTCAATAGATGTAATTCGAGCAGGGGAGACTGGGGCGAAAAGTCACAAAACGGATATTTTATTTTTTTTACAAGCTACTCGAGCGCTTCAAAAATTTCTAATTAGCGCAGTTTTATAGGAAATTTATCGCTCTACAACTTTGTGAAAGTAATTTTCCTCTATTTTGTAAGGAAATACGTTTATCGAGCCAATTTCTAAAAGGTAATTTTGTGACTATTCTCAAAAATGCTGGGGCAAATAGTACCAGACATTGGGTATTATCATATTTTGATTCGCCTTATTACGGGCTTCCGTAAATTTGAAAAAAATACCTAGATGACATATTTTCATAGAAAATTTATTCATCTACACGTTTGTAAAACATCGTTTTCTCTGGCAGAAAAGTGAGAAAACGAGAAAAGCGCTTTTCAAACTATTTTAGAAAAAAAACACACAAAAGAGTGCAAATCGTTTGACCAATGCAAACAACAAGCGGCGAGACATGATAATGACGTTTCTTTTCACCGTGAGACATTAGAAATTGCTTCGCTTTTTTGTTACTTTTTACCCCAAGTGGCCATTTTTAATAAAAGGATCTCTGGACAAAAGAACTTTTGTGAAATTCTAAAATAGATAGCGGATTCGTATTCAAAGAATATCTAAATTATTTAGAAAATATTCACAAGTGCATCAATTTTGGAAAATAAGTAGATAATAATTGTTATCTTCTGCAAGGAAAATATTACAAAAATAGGGCTAAAAATTTCGATATTTTTTATTTTCTAAATTCCTTGTTCGAATTCTAAGAAACTTACGACATTGAAGAAGGTCTATGGAGGCTATCTATAGAAAAAAATTGAGCCGCTATCTCTTTTACCTTGGAAGATATTGAATTTTTCGATTTGTGACTTTTTACCCCAGTCTCCCTTATTTTGAAAAGCCGAGCCTGATACGAAAGCCAGCGTTTTACCATTCCTTAACCTTTTTAAAATATTGAACAGTTGAATTATTTTCCTCTTTCTCCCACAATCATCTCAATTAATCATCCAATAACATTAAATGTGCTTATTTGAGTATAAATTGTGTGTCAATTGACTTGACTTAAATGCCATTTACTAATGCAAATCTATGACAAATACCATGAAAGAAAAAAAAACAAGACAAAAAATAACAGGGGTGAATAATGTTTTAAAATAAATCTTTGTCACATTTAATATAAAAAATTTTAAAGTGCTAAAATGGCTAAAATTCTCTAACGAAACATTGGTATTTGCAGCAAACGATAAAAGAATTTGTTTTTATTTTGTATAATAAATATGAGAATGTATAGAACAAAAATGTCGAGTAGTGTTAAATTTAATTGAAAAAACAAAAATAAAATTTCATTCAAACGATTTTTTTGGTGTGATTTACGATATGATTCGTTGATATGAATGAGAATGTTTATTTGTGGAAAAATGTGGTGTATCTGTAAAGAAAATTTATTTGCTATCTCTGGACAATTGCAAGCTCAATTCAACCTTGACAAGAGAATAGATTCTTTTTTTTTTGGCGAAAAATGCAAACACTGTATGCAAATACATCATTGTCAAGTGAATAAACAACATGTGTGCAAATTTACTAATCATTGCTGAAGTAATGTAATAATTTTCCACACTAATGAGATCATAAATGGCAACATGCTTGCAGATTATTTCAATTTGTGACAGAGCATTCGTGACGAACAGTTTCATGTAAAATATTACAGTCATTTAGGCTATAATTAAATTTTTTGATTCTGTGATTTTCTCCATTTCAAATGTTTTGATTTTAAAGTTTTAGAGCCAATTAAAGTTATTACTTAAAAAAATAAATACAGTTGGGGGAAGTGGGTCATTTTTGAAAATTGGGCACCTTTGAAATTGGGATTTTTCTTCTATGTTTAAATAGAACTAAGCCATATCAAAACTTAATTTAGCTTCTCAATTTGTTTGTGTAGCTAAATTATATCACGGTAAGGCCCAATTTTATTTAAAATTAGGCGAAAAATCCCAATTTCAAAGGTGCCCCACTTCCCCCTATATGTTATTTTTCGGTTGGGACTTTTACGACTTTTACGGTGCTTGGAGCTGGAATAGTAAGAAAAATATGTTTTAATATTCGTCAAAGCCGTCGAAAGTCGCAAGATGATCACAAAAATCTAATCTCCTTCTCTATTTTTAAACGGAGAATAAGTGGCTGCAATCGTTAATTACATATTTTGCAGAACTTTCTGAAACTCGCTTCTGTATAGTACTTTTAAAATGTTTCTCAATCAACCAAAAATTTTCAAAAATTTGGATATAGAAAATTGTATACACATTAAAAATCCGAAAATTATAAAAATTTATATAATTTTGCTTAATTATCTAATGCAATAACCATTTTAGGCATGATAAATGTTTGTATAAAATTCTTCCAAAACCACATCATTAATTTTTTATCAAAAATCTTTATACTCCAACCAGGGGCATGACATTTCCTATGTTTCCCATATGTTTCTAGCGAGCCGAAAAAACTTTTTAGTTTATTAGCTGTTTTCTGTCATTGTAGAATGAATTAGCAAAAAATACTGATACAAAATAAAAGTCAATTTAATAACGAAGAGGCAACCGGAAACCCTAAATTGGCAATCTACGTAGTTTTGGAGATATCTCGTGAAATGTGTACGAAAACAGGGAAAAAATTACACTAACACCGGTCGCATTTTTCAGAGCTAATGTCACCCCCCTGACTCCAACGGTAAAAAATAATACAATTTGTTCCCCTGTCATTTTTATTAGAAAGGTGTGCCTATAAATTTGGAAATGAAGGGCAAACAACTGTTCTTGAGCAAAATTTTTTAACATTAAAACATGAAAGAATTTGGAAAACATTTTGAGTGTACTTTTCCAAATGAGGCAACAAACTTTTGACGCATGAAAAATAATCAATTTGTGGCAATCAATTAATTTTTAAATAAAGTAAAATTATTTGTTTTTAAGTAATAAATAATATCCACGAATTATAAGCAAAAAATATGCAATAAAAAATTTTAAAAAGTAATTTTTTCTATTTTTTTTTACGTAGTTTCCCGAACTACATGACGCTAGAAACTTTTAACACATATTGTATTTTTTGAAATAATTTTCATAAAATATATCTATTTTTAGGGCAGAATCACATAGACAGTAAAATACTCACCGTATTTCGTTAATTTACGCATTTTCATAGCAATTCTTACGCAAATTCTTGATTACCGTATTGCCTCATCTCATACTCGGTGGCATTAGGTGAAAAATATATAAGAAAATTGAAGAAATGAAACGAAAATCCAATAAAAGGTGAGCATAAAAAACTGTACGATTAATTTCTCTTACGGTTTTTTTGCTCACCGTTTATCGCATTTTCATTTTATTTCTTCAATTTTCTTATATTATTTTCACTTAGTGCCACCGAGTATGAGATAAGGTAATACGGTAATCAAGAATTTGCGTAAGAATTGCTATGAAAATGCGTAAATTAACGAAATACGGTGAGGCTACGGCGAGCATTTTATTGTCAATGTGATTTTGCCATTACTGTAATAAGAAAAAAACTAAACAAAAAAAATTGTAATTTTTTCACAAACAGACCATTTTTGATCTTTTACAAAAAAATTGTTCGTATATTTTTCTTTAGCAAAACTTTACGAACAAATGACAAAATTTTACGAACATTTTTTTTTTTGAATATTTACGAACACTTACGAAGAAATGTTTATAAAAGATCAACAACATAAAGTGCACATGTTACGAACAATGTTTGTGAAAAAAGTACAAACTTTTACGAACGTTTCAGTGGGCTACACGATTCACGAACATTTTCTACTCCTCCAGTGGGTAATCACAAAATTAGTGTATAATGTATCACATTTTCAGTATTCTGAATACTTTGGATACTTGTTTTTTTTTTTTAAGTTTCTGACGAATAAAATTGTAATTATTTAATTTCATGTTCATTGCCATTATGATTCTCACCTACCAGAAGCTAAAATATGCTTCCTGTCAAATTTGAACTCCAAAACTTTGTGTTTTTTATTTAACAAATCCACAGTTCTCCAGAACACCATTATCAAAGCTCAGAATTGAGTTCTTCTTATCAAATAAAACGAAAACTAAATTCGAGTTAGACTTCTCATTTGCTCTGGTGAATCATTAAAATGTGTTTTTTTTTGTAAGGACTCTATCTAGAAATTAATTTTTTAGGGGATATATTCAGATCAAGAATTAAAATGTAATGAATTCATCAATCAAACTTGCAATTGCCCTAAATAGATGGAAAAAATATTATGAAATGGTCAATGGATATGTAAATATTGCAATAATAATAATAATAATAACAAAGCCATGCCTGTTGCCATGCACCACAACATTATAATCTGGTGGCGGTGAATCGCCACTATATTCCAACCCTCTCAATCCAGCCGTGCCATTGCGACTCATTGTTCCGCTTGCCGAATTGATGCCACTCAATTGATTCTGCTGCTGGTGGTGCAAAAGAGTGCGATTGATGGTGGAAGTGCCACTGAGAATTGGGGCTGTGGTAGGTGACATGGATGAGCCAGATGGGAAGAGAGGAGTCGTCTCAGACTTGTCCCCATATGGTCGCCTGGAAACAATTCCAACAAAATGTCTTATGTTATTTTGACACTTTTTTATGCCGCTGATCCTAACCCATATATCAACAAAAGCATTCCAGCCACAAGTTTACGGAATATTATTCATATTTTGATTTTATAGCGCTAAAGACGGTGGAGTTGATAAGAATTAATAGTACTATTCCAATTGTCCGATTGTGCGTTGGGCATTATGACCAGCGCACAATAATTTTTGTTTGTAAACATGTTTTCAAAATTTCCCATAAGAATGAGCGAGATGACTAGATTCAATTCTCACTCACTCCCATTAAAATGTCAAAAACATGTTTACAAAACAAAAATTATTGTGCGTTGGGCATTAGGGTAATTGAACCAAATTTCGGTCAGCTTCCAATTTCGTCCACTTTATTTATTCTTCAAATTTACTTGAATTTTTAGTTTTGCATACTCTCTAGATAATCATATCGTAGATACAATTTTCTTTTTAATTTTATAAAGCAAAAGACTGATGACTAATTGTAAATAAAACAACTTTTTTATTGAGGTTATTTATAACTATGAAGTTAAACATAACCTTAAATTCGAGAATAATCTCTTTACCAAATATATTAGAATATTTCTGCTATTATTCTACAGTAGAATATCTCAAAATGTCAATTGAATAAAATGAAAAAAAGTTCGTCATCACGAAGATTTGTGAGAAAGTACGGGCATTTGATTCAAAGTACAATTTAATAATAATAATAATAATAACCAAAAAAATGTAATTCTTTAATCACTTTGGCAATTTTAAATAAAGCATATACAGTAGACTCTCACTCCTCTCACTCAGTAGGCTTTTTTTTTCAATCGGGCGAAAAATTTTGTTGGCAATTTTCACGTTTAATTATGAAGCAAATTTGCACAAATTCGCTGTAGTTCCTCTTATTATATCATGATTCCTTATAATTGAGCACTTTTTGTGGAATTTACAATGACTTTGACGCCCAAATCCATCGATAATTTGGATGACATTTTGCCCCATATGCCCGATTTAGAGAGAGTCTACTGTACATTGTTTTTTTACTTTTCTTAAATTTATTGTATTTCAGCTTGATAACGTAAACCAATTTTTTTATAAATTTCCTCAATTTAAAGTGCTTTGAACTTTCAAATGTGCAAGTTCGTTTCTCAAAATGACAAATTTTGAAAAAAAAATACATTCCGAGTTTATAATAGCCAAAATATGCAGTGATTTCTTATAACCTTGTAGAATTGAGATAAAATATTCGGCAAATAATTAAATAATTATCTTTTATTTTTAATTTCGTTTTGCATAACTCTAATGACCTCTATACACTAGAAAAATTGAAGTACAGTGGGACCTCGATAAAGTCAACTAATTATTTCCAGGCCTGTTGACTACTCCATTGAATTTGTTGACTCTATTGGAGTCGGAAAAAAATCAATAAAAATGTGAAATTTTGATATAAAGGGATATTATTTTATGTTTTTTAGGAAGAGATTGATATTTCTTTTCGTTATGGCATAACTATTGCTCTAAGCTTCACAAAAAGAGAAATAAAACTTATTTTTCTCATTTTCTTTATGTTCTGTAATATGGGCGCTAAAGGTTAGAGATATCCACTCGAATTGAATCAAATATGCTCAAATTTGGCATGGTTTGTCTTAGTTTTGATGTAATTTTGCATTATTGAGGGATTTTGATGCAATTCACGTTATATATGAGTGTGTAAACTCAATATCTATATGCACATGAATAAAAAATCGTTGCATTTCAAAAAGTTTCTCGCTCGAATTTCTGTCTAATTCGGCTGACATTTCGGTCCCAACTGCCCGAATTTGAGAGAGTCTACTGTAAATGGTTCTTGCACACCTCTGTTTTAATTAATCCATTCAGTCAATGTACCACAAATACTTGACATAGAATGTTCATATTTTGGGATTAGTTTCCTACAGATTAATAGATGAATTTTTTGAAAAGAAAAAAATTTTATCTATTAAGGGGGCGCGGGGAGCCTCTGTCAAACACATGTCTTAACGGTCTTTAATTAATTCATTGCAAACTCTATTGCTTTAGATAGAGTAACTATCCTAGAACACAAATTGGCAATTAGAATTCAAATCAGAAAAGAGGAAAGAGGCCATTTTTAACAAATTCGACGGGATGTCGCATTTTCCGTCCGCCATTTTGAGCAAAAATTTGTATGACCTTCCGCGAAGCGAAAAAAGAACAACAAAATGCATTTCTATCTCTGTCGGACTATTTTTCCCAAGTAATTGAAGAACTAAAGTTACTAAAAATCCATTCCCGACAGCAATTCTGTTAAAAATTGCCCAGAAATAAATCATCTAAAATCCCTCAATTTGCGTATGATGTATAATACCATGGTAAGGAATGGGTTAATCACAGCGTCTGTCGCCGACTTCTTTACTGATCACTCCGGGAAACCTCAGTTGTTTTTTTTTTATCTATTTTGGCAGTTTAACGAGATCGAGCGAAGTATTTGAAATTTTTAAAGATAATTTCCAAATAAAAGTTATTGTTCATCCATGAACAATGCTAGTGAGCAAGTGAAAAGAATTTATTGGCCCCGTGTGGTGCAACGATGAACTTATTAACCCCTTGCGCTGCAATAACAAATTGACACCACAGGCACGAGCTTTCCTCTACGACGCGCGCGGTTACTTGAGCCGTTTGTTCTTCTCTTCTCTTTGCTCATCATACACATCTTTCAACTCTTCATTTTCCCAGAACATAATAATATTTAGATTAGCTAAATTATTTGTATATAAATACACAATTTTGCAATAATGAATCACTTCTCCAATCAATTATTACTTGCAACCCATTTTAAGAAATTCATTATTAATTTCTTAATGTTAAAAATGCTTTTGGAACTGCAAGTTTAAGTGAATGAATGTCCTGGGGATAAATCTAAACTTGACTCATCTCTCTCGATGATATGTCAAAAGGTGTAAAACAAAAGCATTTGTTAGTTATGCTAGATGGGTTAATTGTTTATGCTGATCCTAAATAATATGTTTATTTTATTCGAGATAATATTTCTCATGTATAATTTACATTGAAACAAGATAAAATGAGCATAATTACAAAATGTCATTATCAACCGAATATGTACACCAGATACAAAATAATAAGAGAAACATAACTCACTTCTTTGCCAAATAAATCCATGCATGTGAGTCCACACAAACGAGAATAGTGAGGAAGAAAGCTGAGAACAAACTTGCCACGAGCATGAGGGCAAGACCAAATAGACTTGCACCGCACAATCCCTTCGTGGCAGTATTGTAATGTTGCTGAACAGTTCGTGGATCTAGCATCGTCGACAGCACCATCAATTGACGCTTGCTGTTGTCCAACTCTGACTGAATATGGGAGATTTTTGAACCCACATCAACACGTGGATACATATCCATTGAAATCCTACAAAATGGAGAGAGAGAGGGAGAGATATCCACCGGATTAGATGCATGAGAGTCCTAACATTTGCATCAATACAAATCACAATTTGAAAAGTATGCATTAGCATGTCAATGCATCATTTATCTATTTAATTAAAAAAAAAGACACACGAAGAATGATCATAAGAATTGTACCTGGACACAATCTGAAGAGCATCTTTAGCATGATCCACATTGTCTCGTGATTCATTGAGTCGAAGGATAAAGGGATTCGTTCCAACCGTTCCACAATTCATATAATGAATATCCGGCATTTTCTGCTGACTGCAAATGTACTCATTAGGCTTCACGCAAAAATCACCAAGTGCAATAGCACCGGCCAAGTAAATGCTGGATAGAAGCCAACACAAAGTTACGCCCAGAAGACCAAATACACTGAAGAATATTAATGCACATCGCGATGACCGAGCCACACCAATTATTAAGATAGTGCACAGAAGGAGTAGAACAGCCAGAAATCCAAGAGTTACTGGCCATCTGATTGATTCGTAAAATTCGGCCGTCTGTAATAAATTTTAAATTGGTCACTTTCTAACACGGCCTCAATTTTCAACAATAAATAAAATTTTGACAAATTACACAAAGTCCATGTGTAATTTTTACACACGTGAGTAATTTTAGTGTACTTTTTGTACACTCTTAAAAATTGTGTAATGTGTAAAATATGTACAGAATAATTGTGTAATTATTGAAATGTGTCTAAAAATTTGTGTGATTTTTCACAAAATGTATACTTTTTGACTACATTTTTAGACATTTAGGGTAAATGTGCCAAATTTCGGCATAGTTGCAAATAAGCATCGAAGTCCTAAGTTTGAAATGCAATATTTTTAATTTATATTGATATTTCTTGTTACTTCCTTTTCGGGAGGGTTGTGTGGAACCTTGAAAACTAGTTTATCATCTTGGTTTTCTTTAAATCAGTTCCCAAAATATTGAAAAATTAATAAAAATGTGGACATTGCTTTGGGTAGTATTTCGGCCACTTTGAGTGAAATACCGGCCATCTTTTTTCTGACCACCTTTTGTAACGCAACGGATAGAAAATTTCAAAACGTCATACGGAATGAGTTTAATATTTAGTTTAATACGTTTTTATGACCCATAAGCCCTGAGGTCTTCCGTGTAATTTGTCTAGAAGACTTGAACAGTAGCATCTCAAATTTATGCGCAGATTCCCGTAACAATTTGCCCTTCCTAAACTCTTTCAAGGCCTTTTCCACATCATCTTTTTCATAAAAGCGATGTTTTTTTTTTTCTATGGACATTGTAGAACGCAAAAATTGAAAAAAAATAAAATAAAATGAATAAGAAATTTAGGAAAGTAAAAGATGTTGTCGGAATAGGCAACACTACCTCAGCGGAGAGACGCTCATAAATTATCTACTTTTCAACATAAAATACAGGATCCAGCTGAATAATTTTACCCGAAATTTAAAGAATAATTCACTATTAACTTAAACAAAAAGAATCTTTAATGAAAACTAATCAATTTTTATGAAAAACATCGAAGGAAAACCCTCTGTATTTCACCACAAATCACAAGACTGCTAGAAACACAATCGATCTGTCACATTTTTTGAAAGACTCTTTCCACACTGAGTTTTTACAACGCAATTTAAATTCAAATTATACCTAAAATTTAACTGTCTTTGTGTTAATACATCCTAAAATGAATAAATATTTGAAAGCAAAATGAATTCATTGACTATTCGAAGATTACATACATAATTTTAATTAATTTATTTGCTTTGCCGAAATTACACTCAAAGTGGCCGAAATTAGAAGCTGGCCGAAATTTGGCACACTTACCCTATCTTTACACAAAAAAATAAACAATTGTCTTCATATTAATGTCCAAGAAAGAGCACCCACGATGAATTCCTAATTATCCATGTAAATCCTCAATTGGAGTAGTCTATGGACAGAATTTTGTAAACAAGTCATAAATTTGACCACTGAGGAAGGCGCGTTGATGCGCTAAAAGCTTTGGCAAATAATTTTGTGTTTTCCTGTTCTGAAGGGATTGCACCCCGTGACGCATCCGGAGTTCATCTCCTTGATTTATTTATGCTATTGCTACCGTTAGTTAATTACACTTCATTAATTGTACGTTTTTAGTTGAAACACATTCTCATGTAATGTTGCAACGATAATCGAGATATGAAAGTCAAGCAACGAATATCATTATACAATTATTTTCACGTGCGATATGTGTAAAATAAAGCTTGAAGATTTAAATTAAAGAATATAAGTGTCAAACTTAAAGATTATGTTTTCTCAGATGGTTAAACGACATTCCATATTATTACAAACTCTTCTCAAA